>NW_022060145.1:5099410-5405660 GCF_007364275.1 Archocentrus centrarchus
CCCAGCATGTGTTGATGTCTGGCTGGTGGATATGGGACATTGGGAGATGGCAGGGGATTGGAAGGATTTGTGTGCAGTGTGCACTGAATTATCAATATTGCTGTTCCTTGGAGGATTTGCATCTTGTGACAGCAATCTGGCAGTGACAACCTTGAGACAATCATTGTTTTTAGACAGTCTGACAGTAGTGAGTATGCAAACCTGGTGACCATGGAGAGCCTTTGAGTCTATATGGTATGGTGGAATTTGGTAGGGATTTTTACTTTTTTCAGGCTGGGTTTGAAGGCTTAATGTAACCAAAAATCTGAGAAATCTTGAAAGCTCTTTGTCTAGCCTCTCCTCTTTCCTAGCATCTCTCTGACTAATCCAAAGCCAGGTTTCTGATTTTTAGTTCAAAGATGAACAGTATTGTTATCCTAGCACTGGCCTTCATCTGCTAGGAAATTTTTTTTTTTGTGTCCTTGTAGAAATCAAACGGCAGTAAGGTTTTGAATAATAGACATTTCTGAAAAGACACATTCTTGCAGACTTGATGAGACCAGCTGAACCCAATATTTCCACTATCTGTCAAAAACTTTCTGAAAATTGGCAGTGTGCAGCAGATTTGCAGACTTTAGTGCTAGAAACCACCTCTTGGTGAGTGGCAATTTTGTGCAACAAATAGTATTTTGACACAACTTCATGTTTTTCTATGAATTTGGATGTTATCATTCCCATACATGTCACTGTTAGGCCCTCTTTCCTTCCTGCTAGCAAGCTCAGTAGGTTCTCAGTATCCACTCTAAGTAATCAAGAGAACATCTGTCAGGAGTGCGTAAGTTTACCACAACATTTTCCAGCAGAGTACTTTTGGTGTATAAACTTAGCCAAATGCACGTGAAAGCCGAATTAATCTGTGGAAAACAAGTTATTTTTATTTTATTTTTTTTTATTGAACTTTCTCCAGCCTCTCAATGCAGGTTTGATCAGAAACAAACTGTCAGCAACTTCCATTCAGCAATGAATGGGGTGATAACTGCCTAGTAGCATGCAGAGGGTGGTGACCTGCTGACAATGTTTAGGGTACTGATATAAAGGAAAAAACAAAACTGATCATGGCCATTTAGTAGGCTGCCGGTGTCCTTCGACCTGATATTACACCACGAAGTAAGCTGTGAACTCAGCCACCCTGTATGGACTAGAAAAGCTAATCACAAATTGCTCAAAGATACATTGGTTTCAAGAACAAGAGACCACAGTGGTAATAACTCTACAGAGCTTGAATCCCAACCATTACTTGGCTCCAGTTAAAGAGATGGAAGAGAGAATCCGAGTGTGTAGTGCCAGCAGAACACACTGACAAAATACTGTACCAACCACAGTTCACTGAAAGTTGATCTGGTGTGTTTGCCTTTTTAGGGTTATAGAAAATCAGAATGGACAATACTGTATAAAAGTCTTAATCTACCCATCATTTTGTTTATTTTGCGTCCAAGGAAACAGTTTCTTTGTCTAAAACAATAGTTCTCCAAGTTTTCTGAAGGCTTTTCAAAGTTACTTTTAATTTTGGCTACTTTTTCACTTTTTCAGTCCGTAATGTGTTTTTAAGCCGCTTAACACCGACCTATGACTCATTCAGTCATAAAAAAGGCATCTCGCTCAAGGGGTTGTCCATAAATTGTTGTATGTATACGCAGAACAGACAACCTGGCAAAGAACCAACTTTGAATTGCATCTTTAGGCACTTTGTTACTAACAGCCTGGCAAAACACATCATTTGTTCCCATTTCTTCAGTTGAATCTATGAAAAATGTTCAAGATAACAGTTTGACAGACACAATGGTGTTTCTGCACCTACATGGTGATCTCCAGAGCTATTAGCCAAAAACTTGGCATAACTTGGCATATAAACTGGAAAAGTGAAGGACAAACGAAGTGGCATGGCAACACCCACCCCCCCCCCCCCCCCCCCCCCCCCCCCCCCCCCCCAAAAAAAAAAAAAAACTATAGCAGATGAACAATTTTTCAAACTCAAGTCCTTAAAGTTGAAGCCCCATCAGAATCGGTCTCAGTGGAAGGGTGGCTGACAATGGGCTGTTCTAAAGGAAGGGAAACGGGGAGAAAAGGCTGAGGAATGTCAGATTATACAAGAACTGGACTGAAAAACTAGCTGCCATCATTAAAAGAAACATGACAAAAATGGTTACAAGTCTGATTTTTGCCTAATGTAAAACTCTTTATTTATAAAGGTTAAAAAAAAAGATGCTAAATAATTGCTTCCACTTCTTAGTTTCTAGATTTTGTTCTTAGCTTTAAAAATAATCAGCTTAGAAATCTTCCTGGAAACTAATGCCATACAGACTGAATGGATCACCAGCAGCCTTCGTTCCATAATATATTCCAAGGAAATCTTTGCCATCTCTTACTCCCAAAGGTGGTCTTATTTTGCTTTGGCAATCTGTTTGTTGTACAGACAGAAGATGGGCAGGAAATCAGGCATGGTCCTGGTGTGCAGTAACTAAAAAATGTGTCCAGCAAATGTTTCTTCTAAGATGTTTGTGTTTCATGTAGACAAATGCTATACTTGGGTATTTCCTTTAATCTTTTATTGCTGTATGTTTTGGCTTTTAGGATTTTAGGTCTGATCCTGTTGGAGAAAAAACAAAACTGAGTTCCTGTGGGTTTTTTTTTTTTTTTTTTTTTTTTTTTTTTTTAATTTTGACCTGTTGGTGTTTTTAAATGATTTCAAACTCAAGTATGTGTGAAGGGAGTAACCAGGGAGCTGGTCCATCATTGATGTTTTCTGCTATTCTACCTCTGATTATTTCAGCTAATCCACTTTTTTTTTTTTTTTTTTTTTTTTGTGTCCACTGTTTTCACTCTCATTGAACACTTTGATTCCTTGTCTTTGTCCTCGTTTGATCATCCATCAGTCTTAACTTTGAACTCCTTTTGAACTTCTGTTCTTCATCCATTGATACTCACCAGTACTCAAGAATTGTTCTTAATGCATTTCATTTTACACTCTGGCTCTGTGTACATTATAATACCTGTTATCAATCTGTCGCTTTTTATTCAAATCTATACACCAGTGTACATTCATCAGTGCTGGGATCATTTATGCAGCATCAAACACTCACTGTGGCTTGCAGCAGGGAGCTAAATCTATAAATATACCTTATGCTTTTTACAGATGCTTAAAAGAAATGTGTGTGTGTGCGGTGGTATGTGTGCTTTCAGCATCCCAGTAACCTCTACTTGTGCTAGTACAGTCCATTGACTTGGCTGCCAGACCTTATAAAGCAGTGACCACTCAATCTGTTACATTGGCTGCTACTTCACTCTGACTCAGTGTGTGAGCGCAAGAAGGGGGGGGGACTGCAATATGGAGTGACACACATTAGTACAGTATGTGTGTGAATTTATGTGTACTTGAAGTTGATGGAGGTGTCTGTTTTTACTGTATGTGTGCTTGCATGTGCGTTTTGAACACTGCAGTCTGTCTTCTGGTCTCTTTCCATGCGAGTTGATCGATGAAGCCTTGGGTGTAAAAACTGGCTGCATGCAGAAGGTTAAGGGTAAGGTGACTCAGGCTGAAAATTAGCATTCTGTTTTTTTGTGTTGACAGTAGTATAGCTGCATACCTGTACTGAACAGTCAGTCTATACAGAACTGACTGCAGTACATGTTTATGCATAGTATGTGTATGCTGACATACACTATATTGCCTAAAGTATTTGCTCGTCTGCATTCACATGCATATGAACTGGAGTAACGTCCCATTCTTAATTCATAGGGTTTTAATATAACGTTGGCCCACCCTTTAGAGCTATAACAGCTTCAACTTTTCTGGGAAGGCTTTCCACAACTTTTGACCATTCTTCCAGAAGCTCATTTGTGAGGTCAGACACTGATGCTGGATGAGAACACCTGGCTCACAGTTTGTGCTCCAATTCATCTCAAAGGTGTTCTATCAGGTTGAGGTCAGGACTCCGTGCAGGCCAGTCAGGTTCTTCCACCCCAAAGTCACTCATCCATGTCTTTATGGTCCTTGCTTTGTGCACTGGTCCGCAGTCATGTTGGAACAGGAAGGGGCCATCCCCAAACTGTTCCACAAAGTTGGGAGCATGAAATTGTCCAAAAAATGCAAGTCAGACAAATGCCATTCTCCTGGTAACTGCCAAACCCAAACTAATCCATTGGATTGCCAGACAGAGAAGCTTGATTTGTCTCTCCAGAGAACACGTCTCCACTGCTCTAGTGTCCAGTGACATGCTTTGTATTGCACTTGGTGATAAAGCTTGGATGCAGCTGCTCGGCCATGGAAACCCATTCCACGAAGCTCTCTACGCACTCTTCTTGAGCTAATCTGAAGGCCACATGAAGTTTTGAAGGTCTGTAGCAACTGACTGCAGAAAGTTGGTGACCTCTGTGCCTCAGCGTCCACTGACTCCACTGTTTTTTTTTAAATGTGACCTACCACTTCATGGCTGAGTTGTTGTTGTTGTTCCCAGTTGCTTCCACTTTGTTATAATCCCACTAACAGCTGCTGTGGAATATTTAATAGCGAGGAAATTTCACAACTGGACTGGTGGCATCCTGTCACAGTACCACGCAGGAATTCACTGAGCTCCTGAGAGCGACCCATTCTTTTACAGGTGTTTGTAGAAGCAGTCTGCATGCCTAGGTGCTTGGTTTGATACACCTGTGGCCATGGAAGTGATTGGAACACCTGAATTCAATAATTTGCTTGGGTGAGTGAATATTTTTGGCAAAATAGTGTATGTTGTATGCATACATGTGGGTATTTTAACTGTTACATGTTGATTTGCTGGAGGTCACTGGGGCTGTATTAAACTTCCCAGCAGTTGTGTAATCAGCAGAGTTCAGCAGATATAATTAATACACACACGATAATTTCCAGGAAACTCGTGTCAGCTAGTATACTAAAGTGCAGACCTCTCATTGTGTGTTTTATGGCCATAGGTTTTCTGTTTGCACTGTGTGCTCCAGTGTCCGTGTTTGCATGTGTGTTAAGCTCATAAGGTTTCTTTGTGCTTGTGAACCCTTTGAGTCTCCTTTGGTACGATCTGTAAGGAGTTTCTATAAATGAGACTACTGTTGAGGAGAAAATGCTGCTTTCTGACTTTTGTACTTTTTGTCAGCATTTGATGCATGCAGGGTGTTTTGTATTATGCACTTGATCTGTCAGTTTTCTCATGAGATGAGTTTTCTTCAGTCATACACAACTATACAGGTTATGGGCTTAAGACACTTAAAGCAGGTATTATTTTACTCAAATGGACAATTTGATTATATACCTGTGGTGTATCGCGGTTTGATATTTCCCTTCTAACTGCATCTCCACAATAGTGAGGCTCTGTTCAAATCTTTTTGTGCTTGTTTAGTTGCCAGACTCTTAATTGCTGCAATTTAGCGTAGGGCCATCTTTGTCTCTGTAATCCATCTCTTGTCTTTTCCTCTGCCCATTTGAATGTCTTAACATTTATGATCGCCAAATGGAAATCAAAGCAATCCTGAAGGCATTAAGCTGGTTTAACAATTAAGGACTAAACAAGCATGTCTTGTTTAAATACAGGAGAGAAGCAATTTAAGTCCTTAATTTCTCGATGTATCCATTCTAGTTTGATTTAAATAAAAAGCTCAGTGCTGCAAACGAGGAGGGAAGAAAGTCATTTTGAACGGATTTTCCTAGTAATGCACATCTGGACCCCAAGAGAAGAACAAAACAATTTTTTTTTATTTTTTTTTTTTTATTTATTTTTTTTTTGTTGGACATTTGATTGCTTGCAGGCTTCCAATTTCATTCTGTTTGGGTGTTTTCTTCCATTATATTCCATTTTGCAAAATGGGGTACATTTCAAAAATGACAAAGCTTTGATTATAGGAATAATCATTGATGTAGCTAGATCCTATCTGGGGAACTTAGAAGAGGCTGACCTGATTGGTTAAATTGAAAATGGTTGGAACACCAATCAGATTGCTTTGCTCACATAAACACTGTAATTTGTGTAAACCTGCCTAGTCTTGAAATTATGTTTATTATGATAAAGATCATTTATGTAGCATTTATATACCAATTACACTCTGCATGCAGCTCCCATTGGGTAAAATTAAACTGGTGCTGAGATTGACCAAAGTGGGGGTTTGAAAGATGAATATGGAAAGTGCTCCTGTTGGCCTGCTAACATGTGGATTTTCATCACATTTGTTACTCTGAGAGGAGCCATGTACAGCTTTGAGCAGAAAAGCATTTGGGGTATTACAATTTAAAAAAAAAAAAAAAAAAAAAAAAAAAATGTACCTCTTATTTAACCAGGAAAAAAACAGTGAGATTAAAATGTCTCAGAAGTCCTGGCCAAGACAGCCAAGTTTTAAGCAGAGAGGAGCCATACAAACAGGATAAGATTAAACATAGGATAGCTAGGTACAAGAAGGTGGGAGGGGGAAAAAAGTCAAGCACAACATCTACAGCTTGATGCAGTCACTTCCAGATCATTTAAAAGTGCCTTAAACTCATTGAGTCTTGAGGTCACCATAGTTAAGCTCAGACTCCAGTTTTGGTCTTTTGACAAGCTGTTGAATATGAGGAATAAGAGATTTATCTATTAAGATACCAAGATACCTGTACTCTGATTATACACTCAATTTGGGTACCCTGAGATGTAGATATTGGGGCCAGACATAGTGGTTTAGATTTGGTGTAAGGAAATGAACATGACTCTTGTGTTATCTGCATTTAGAACAATTTTTTTTTTTTTTTTAAACTGTAGAGATTTTGTTGTATAGTGTCAAAAGGTAGCTGTAATTATGACAGTGCTTGAGTAGGTGCTGAGCTGTCTGAGTCATCAGCATACATGTGAGAGTGCATTCTCTGCATTCTGTGATGTTGATATAGAGAATAAAAAGGAGTGGTCCCTGGACTGACCCCTGTGGCACTCCCTTTAGATAAGGAGCACACTGAGTCCTGTTTGTAAGAGTTTTCAAACTATTTCAGCATCTTCTCTGACGAACCCACTTCTGTGAGGATCTGTTTTAAGAGAACATGGTCGACAGTATCAAAAGAGCTGCATAGTGCCAATTATCAGTGTTAATAAAACTATGAAAAACTTTAAGAGCAGCTGTGGTTGTACTGAAAATTCTTAGCTAAAACTGGTAATTTGGAGAGATTACATATGAGTGTGTGTGTGTGTGGGGGGGCAATAAAATCTGTAGCAGGGCTTTGAGAAAAAACTAAAATCATTTGTTTAAGCAGGACAGTCAGAGCAGACAGTAGATGGACTCAGTTGAGTTAGTGTCCTGTAGTCTTTAAAATGCTTATGAACAATCTAGCATTTCAGCTAGTCTGTAATTTTTTTTTTTTTTTTTGAATCTTGAATAATAAATGGAGAAAGCTCTAGGCCTTGGATGTTCTGAGAGGATATTTTTTTTCCAAAATTTAGATGGGTTAAGATTGCTTGTTGTTTGAGATTTAAAACAAAGTGATCGGCCTTAGCTTTTCTTAATTTGCCAGTGCAGGCATTAAAAAGCTGTCTGAATATCAGCCAGTCTGTGCTGTCCTTGATCTTTCTTGCTTTTGCTCAGTGGTGACTGAAGGGAGATCTGAGAGGTGAGCAGTGAACCATGGGTTATTCTGACATTTTATTCTGTACTTTCTTACAGGAACATGCTCATCTACAATATTTCTAAAGTTCTCATGAAATAAATTCCAAGCAGTATCAACATCTGCTCCAAGTAAGACAAAGCATGCAGGAAAGCTTGCTCCGAGAAGTGTTTCAGGTCATGCTTTATTATACGTGTCTTATGTTTTTAATAATTAGATGTTTCTAGTAGTGCTGATGACACAGTGGTCACTGATGTCATTGGCAAACACAGAAGCAATTGAGTATTTGTGAGGGACATTTGTGAGAACAAGACTGCCAGGTGATGGGTTTTTAGGATTTTTGGTATTTGAATCTTTTACCAGATAGTTGACAGCCTAACTCACCCAAAGAATCACAACATGCTCTGAGATCATTGGAAACTGGTTGTAGCCAAGTGGTACATGGACTGGTTCTGGCTTTTCTGCTCTACTTTGAGCACTCAAAGCACCATTAACACACATTCATAGTTTTTTTCCCCTTCCTCTCTTCTTTCCCCTACTCTTAAGTGCTCTCTCTAACATTCACATGCATTCATACTCTGAACAGCTGCATTGGAAAGCAACTTGAGGTTCAGAATCTTTCCCAAGGATATTTGTGCATGCAGACTGGAGCAGCCAGGGATCGAACCGCCAACATTCCGATTAGTAGGTGATAACCTTTGCCTCCAGGACTACAGCCACAGTAATTAAAATCTCCTAGAGCTATGAATTCGTTAGAACAAAGGCCAGTTAAAGAGCTCCATTATAGAGGAGAGAGCGCCCAGATCTGCGGATGGTGTCCTGTAACAGCAGACTACAGTTAATTTAAGTGAGTTTGTGACCAGAAGATCCAGAACCAGAAACTGTTTGGTTACTGATTTTGAGAGCAGCATATTTAACTGAAACTTATTTTTGATATATGTAGCTACTACACCATCTCTTTTGGGGCAGTCGGCTCTCTACACTTTGTAGCCATTAATGCAGATGTCCTTGTCAGACACCAATTTGGTTAATCAGATCTCGGCTAAGGCAATGACATCATCAGTAGATTGTGTCCAGATGTGCATCAGATCCATTTTGCTGACAAGGGTTTTAAATGTAAGAAACAAAGATCAGTCTGTTCTTTAAAAGCTGCTGGAGTATTGAAGCACGTATTATCTGGGCCAGGATTAGGTTTGACATTCCCAGATATTAATAATGAGAAGATAATCGGGCATCTCTGCCTAAATGATTTACAGCAGGAGTGGCTCTGACTCACTTTAAAAGAGCTCAGAGCATGTTTGTGTGATCATTTAACTAATGCCAAAGTCATAAGACTGATTAGATGGACCAGGTCTTAAGAGACAGATGGGTGTGTCTAGGATGAGTGGTTACTGTAAGAGACACAGTGCTGCTGTCTGTGCACTTTCCTCTATGTGGCAAGTCTGATACTAGAACCAGTGGACTGGAGTCATCCCTCCAGAGACTCATTTACAGAGCCATATACGTTTACTGTTAAGCACAATACTACTAAGAAGAAACGAGCATAGTGGCTTATCTCTTTCATCACTATAATCCAGATTGAAATGCTATAGCAGCATACAGGTGCTGGTCATAAATTATAATATCATTAAAAAGTTGATTTATTTCAGTAATTCCATTAAAGTGAAATTTGTATATTCTTTCATTAAACACAGACTGATATATTTCAAATATGTTTCTTTTAATTTTGATGATTATAACTGACAACTAATGAAAACCCCAAATTCAGTATCTCAGAAAATTAGAATATTACTGAAGACCAATACAAAAAAGGGTTTTTAGGAATGTTGGCCAACTGAAAAGTATGAACATGAAAAGTATGAGTATGTACAGCACTCAATACTTAGTTGGGGCTCCTTTTGCCTGGATTACTGCAGCAATGCGGCGTGGCATGGAGTCGATCAGTCTGTGGCACTGCTCAGGTGTTATGAGAGCCCAGGTTTCTCTGATAGTGGCCTTCAGCTCTTCTGAATTGTTGGGTCTGCCGTGTCGCATCTTCCTCTTCACAATAGCCCATAGATTTTCTATGGGGTTAGGGTCAGGTGAGTTTGCTGGTCAGTTAAGAACAGGCATACCATGGTCCTTAAAGCAGGTACTGGTAGCTTTGGCACTGTGTGCAGGTGCCAAGTGCTGTTGGAAAATGAAATCTGCATCTCCATAAAGTTGGTCAGCAGCAGGAAGCATGAAGTGCTCTAAAACTTCCTGGTAGACGGCTGCGTTGACTTTGATCAGAGAACATAACTTTGGAGCACTCAGCAGCAGTCCAGCCCTTTTTGTCTTTAGCCCAGGTGAGACGCTTCTGATGCGGTCTTTTGTTCAAGAGTGGCTCGACACAAGGACTGCGACAGCTGAAACCCATGTCTGCATACATCTGTGCGTGGTGGTTCTTGAAGCACTGACTCCAGCTGCAGTCCACTCTTTGTGAATCTCCCCCACATTTTTGAATGGGTTTTGTTTCACAGTCCTCTCCAGGGTGTGGTTATCCCTGTTGCTTGTACACTTTTTTTTTTTTTTTTTTTTTTTCCCCCTACCACATCTTTTTCCTTTCCTTCGTCTCTCTATTAATGTGCTTGGACACGAGCTCTGTGAACAGCCAGCCTCTTTAGCAATGACCTTTTGTGTCTTGCCCTCCTTGTGCAAGGTGTCAAAGGTCATCTTTTGGACAACTGTCAAGTCAGCAGTCTTCCCTGTGATTGTGTAGCCTACAGAACTAGACTGTGAGACCATTTAAAGGCCTTTGCAGGTGTTTTGAGTTAATTAGCTGATTAGTGTGGCACCAGGGGTCTTCAATATTGAACCTTTTCACAATATTCTAATTTTCTGAGATACTGAATTTGGGGTTTTCATTAGTTGTCATATTTCAAATGTTTTCTTTTCAATTTGATGATTATATCAGTCTGTGTGTAATGAATGAATATATAATGTACAAGTTTCACTCTTTGAATGGAATTACTGAAATCAACTTTTTCATGATATTCTAATTTTATGACCAGCACCGGTAAAGAAGAGAGACCAGAATCCTGGACAGCAGTCAGGGAATCCAGTTCGTTTAGAAAGTCAAAGGTGTTACGTCGCATGCAAACAGGCCAGGCCGGTGAGGCGACACTTTGGATAAATGACATTGGAAAAGACAATCGTTTTCAATACATCCAAATAGGCCATCAGGCTGAGTCAGTAAAATGAACCAGAAAGGGAGCGCTTTCCCTTAGAGTGCAGCGACCAGGACTGCCAAAGGTGATCTCTGCATCTCCGCTCCAGGTAGCAGGTAAAATGGTCCGGCCTGACGGCGCGCTTGGGAAATCACGAGACACCAAAGAAGTCAGCTGGAACTGCGCTGTAGGTTCATCCACAGCTCGATGAGTAGATTCGCTGGCATTAATCTGCTTGATCAGGAGTCACTGCAGGTGTCAGTCTTTTTATTTAAGCACGCCGGGCGTAAAAGCACTGTCACAGATTTAGTTTACCGTATTTTCCGGAGTATAAGTCGCACTTTTTTTCATAGTTTGGCTGGGGGTGCGACCTATACTCCGGAGCGACGTATATGTGACATTTATAACACATGAACCAAAATACTCCAGCCACTTGACATCTCCGTGAACTGCAGCTTTAAGGCAGTCTTGCGTAACCTGTGGGCGCAGTGGATGATGGATGGAGAGCACAGCTTAACGGCAACTGGGAGAATGCGCCACCCAACTTTCCTGGAAGTCATTGGATGGATCAAGAAAACATGGGCTTCAGTGACAAACCATCCTGTTGGGATTCAGAAAGGCTGGAATAATTGGACCTGCAGCTGACGACGAGTCTGACTAACGCGACACAGAAGAGGAAGCGGCGCTTCGTCTACGGAGTGTACAGAATTGTTTAGAAGTGACACCGAGGATGAAGAATTCAATGGATTGATGGTTTGGTTAACTTGTTAGTATGTTCTTTATGCTATGGTTATCTGAATAACTTAATGTTACGTTAACATACTGTAGCGATTCTCTTAGTTAGAGAGCGTGTTGATGTTGTGGGATTTCGGACTGTTCGGGAGGTTCGTGAAGGCAGCATGGAGAGAGAGAAAAAGACCGAGAGCTTGCCTGTGTGTGTGTTGCTGTTCCGCTGTTGTAGTTGTGGTTGGCGTGGCTGTGGCGTACAGCAGCCGTTTTTCTGTTAATAAAGACGACCTTTGTTGTCAATATCGCCGACTTGGAAGTGTGTTTACAACGTTACAATACCGAACACGTGTTCGTTGTGCGTCATGTAGCTGAATGTGCTACGTTAGCATAAGTAGGTGTAACCGTGTTCGTCCTGTTCTTTAATCCAATATTATTTTAAATTGCCGTTCAAGATGGAATTTGTGCTCTGGGTCTCGGATTCTATCAACCCCCCCCCCCCCCCCCCCCCCCCCCCCCCCCCCCCCCCAAAAAAAGTGCGACTTATAGTCCAGTGCGACCTATATATGTTTTTTCTTCTTTATTATGCATTTTTTGGCTGGTGCGACCTATACTCCGGAGCGACGTATAGTCCGAAAAATACGGTAATCCTTTTGGACATTATTCGAAGTTCAGTGCTTCTGGGGTAAGAAGGCTAAAGTAGAAAGTGTCCACCACTTCAGAAAATGATTAAACGGTGTGCTGTCACAGCAATCATTGAATCTTGTATAACTTAATGAAGTCATATTTATCTGAGTCCTCACCTTCATCCACTGAATCCACTTGAACTTCAATAAACACTCAAACAGATCGACACTTCAGGAAAAGCACATCACACAAACTGAACATATGTGCTGTTCTTTCTATAGCTGTGAGGACAGTTAATGTCCATTCTGAGGGGTAACCTGGACATAAAGACCTGTGCGACTGCCCCACTCTTCTAACTCTTGGAAAAAATGTAATCAAAGAATACCAGTTACACCAGGTGATTATATTTTTAGATACAGTTTCATTTTGGTCAGTTTAAATCAGGATTTTTACATTGTCATTCCATTAAAACTCTGTAGCATCATGTGGTGAAAAGAATTATGAACTTTAATGAACTAGATAGAAAAACTGGAAAACCTATAATTAAAACTAGAAATTGGCATTAAAATGTAAGCAGAAATATCTGAAGCAGGGTGACCTGAGATGATTTTTCTTTTCCTCTGGAAAGATTAAAATTAGTTTTACACAGAACAAAGAGCAGTTTGTAGTTTTGAATAAAATAACATATCTGTGCCAAGAAGCGAACATCTTTTGGCCAACTACATGGAAGTCGTGAGATGTGGTTTGCACCTTTTTTTGTTTTTGTTTTTCGCAGGCTTTTGAGTGGTGTTACAAAGTGAGTCACATTCAGACTGAATATCAAAAGCTATTCAAATGTTAATGATCTGTGTGCCTCAAAGATGCTGTATCAAGTATGCAGACATTGTTTTGTGCTGGTGAGATTGTATTCAGTTAACATTGTGATCTGCTGAATTGCGGTCTGCAGCGCAATACTTCTGCTGCTGTACAGCTCTGGCTCCATCTGTTGTGTACTGATCCGGGTTCATTGGTGACGCCGCTTTGACACAGCAGCGGTCTAACTCTTCAGGGAACTGAGACCCAACACACCACAATGACTAATCAGAAATGGCTTGGCGACACAACAAAAAAAACACAGGGTGTTAAATCATCCTTCAGACTTCCCAGTTCCAAATCTGTTCATCTGTAAGTCGAATGTGCCAAAACAAGCTGAGTTCAGGGGCCCCCAACCTGCAACTCACAGTACCCAAAGGTCTAGGTGCCAGACACCACAGGACACCTGCAGAGATACCATGTCCATGCCCTGTAAGCGTCAGACTTGAAGAGCGAAAGACTGCAAACATGTAGGTGTATTACATCCCATACATTGACTTTTCTTATTTAACCATGATCTCTTCATAAAAACTTCTCCAACATGTTAAGTGTGATCTGTTTTTCAGTAGAACATATTGTAAATCTAATTCATTGGTAGTTAACGGTGTCCTGGCAGTGGACTGGGTCATCAAAAATCCATGGAGCTTTCATTGGCTCTGTGGCTCTCTGTACCGGTCCCATCTGTCATTTTGGGTGTGCATAAGTGTGTAATGTGTGGGTGTCATATGTAATAAACCCTTTAAGGGTTGAATCTATAATCTTTGCACAGAGCAGCTCAGTTTGTCATTTAGCCATTCACATATCGATATTGAGACTTGAGGTTTACTGTTATGCCCAAGAGCATTTCAGTATGTAGGCTGGGAATAGAACTGACAACTCACTTTACTGCCTGAACTGCAGCCATCCCCAAGTGTAGTTTTTCTTGTCCCACATTTACCTCATGTGCACGTCATTTAAAGGACATTTCAATATCCGAGACCCAGCAACAGCGCCAGTGTAAAGTACACGGCGATGGTTGATTTATAATTGCAATGTAATAGATGAAAGGTGGAGAAAATGGTATGAGGTTTCAATAAATCCCTCTTGAGTGATGAGCTAATTTTGCATTAAAGGAAGATGATGAAAACTGCCCTTGTCTCTCTAAACAAATAATCCACAAGGCTGATTTTCCTTTTATGTAGTCATGTGTGCCTGGATGGAGTAAGAGGACTTATTTTATTTTTTCTCCACCCCCTTCATGGCTCAATAAGATGAGTGGGTTTTCCTGCTTGATTGTTTACACAACTGATGCTATGAGTATAGCTTGGGTAATTAAGAGCTATAAAACGGCTTTCTTTTGATCCTTTTTTTAAAATTATTTATTTATTTTTTACCCCCTACAGGTCGGATACGAGAATGCAGGGACTGTGGAGTTCTTGGTGGATAAACATGGCAAACACTACTTCATAGAGGTCAACTCTCGACTCCAGGTTGAACACACGGTCACTGAAGAGATCACAGAGTAAGTAGATGTCCACCTGTGTAGCTGCTGGAGCATTGTCATTTTGTATTTCGTTAGCCTCACAGCATCATTGATGTCTGTTTATTTTCCTAACACTGTAGATTCGTTTAGAGTTAGGCAGATATCTCAATTTGGCCAAAATATGACTTGGGCAATTATGCTGTGAGGCTAATGATGTGTGTGTCTGGTATCATTGGTCCACTCTCTAGGTCTGTCAAATATTCTAAATTAAATGACATCTCCTTTTTAATTTTTTTTTTTTTTTTTTTTTCCCTTGTGGAAAAACAGCAGCGCTGCCAGTGGCTGGCTTTCTGTTACTGGGTTACTGCTTCAGACTCTAGACATACATCTGCTTAGATAAAGTGACCTAGTCCACCTTAATGAATATGAAGTGAAAAATAGTTTAGTTCTGTGAGAAGCTAAGGGCATCTTTACTGTCTCTGTAGGTATTAAGTAGGTAAATGGCAGCCAGGTGCTAGTAATCAAATGCACTTGATTTATTGATCATCAGCAAGTTTGAGCGCAACTGTAAAATTAGAGGTCTCTGCAGTTTGGTAGTCTGGAGCATTTGGACAGATGAAACCAAAGTGGAGAAATTCTGCCATAATGCACAGCTGGTGAAAACAAAACACAGCATATTGGCACAATAGATGGGTGAGAATTTGGGCTTCATTTGCTGCCACAGGACCTGGGCACCTTGCAATTGTTGCGTTGACCTTGAACTCCTCTGTATACCAAAGTGTTAGTCAAATGTCTGACAGCTAAAGCTTGGCCCAAAGTGTCATGGAGCAGGGCAGTGGTCCCGAGCGCAGCCACAAATCTACAACAGAAGAGCTGAAACAAAACAAACAAAAAGAATTAAGGTGGTCCAATGGCCCAATCAGAGTCCAGACCTCAGCTTGACTTGAAATGCTGTGGTAGGACCTTAAGAGAGCTGTGCACCAACAGATGCCTGCAAACCTCAAAGAACTGACGCAGCGTTATAAAGAGTGGACCAAGATTTCACCACAAGTATGAAAGACCGATAGTCTGATATGGAAAACGATCACTTCAGGTTATTCTTACTACAGGTGGTTCTACAAGCTGTTGAAGAATGGGGTGTACTTAGTTTTTCACATGCCTGAATAAAATCCTCTGAAAACTTTTTTCACAGGACTGTAAGTGGACGTGTGTGTGTGTGTGTGTGTGTGTGTGTGTGAGAGAGAGATTTTTTTTTTTTTTTTTTCTGGTTTTTAAGTGGGCCATGCTTGACTTTGGGAACCACTGCTCTAGATTAAAAACATTAACTTTACATTTTTAGTAGCTTGTTTTATTTAAAAAAACAAAACAAAAAAAAAACAAAAAAACTTGAATACAAAATCCTTTAAGGGAGTGTTGGACAAACTAAAAAGAGCAAATATCAGCTATGTGTTAATGTTGGCAGAAACTTGGCGACCAAACTCAGGTTCAGAAGAAGTACTTGACCTATCCACAAAAGTCAAATTTAAATTACTGTAGTTTTTCACTTTTTTGGGGGTCTTGTGGGCATGCAAATATTTCAATTGGGTTAAATATCTGCCAGGGGTCTTTTTGGTAAGAATAATCAAGTGTCATTTTTGACAGCACTACTGGGCAGCATCAGTGTAAGAAGCTTCCTTCCCTGAAGTAAAGGCGGTGAATGTCATAGGGAAGACAAGTAGAGTGTTAAGTACATGAGACTGAACCAGAAATGGACAAAAAGGAGAAAAAGATGAGAAAACGAACAAGGTGCGAAAGGAGATTAAGAGAGCGCTGATAAGTACAAAGAGATGGGTGTAGGAGAGATGTGACTGAGAAGAAGAGAGCCAGAACAGCTGGAATCAGTGAAGAGAGAAGCTGAAAGATGAGGTTAGAGACCGGTTGAGAGACAACAGGAATAAATGGGTGAGGCAAGAAAGGGTATAATGAAAGCTATAAGTAGCATTCTGCTCTCTTTGATGACCTGTGAGATTTGCTCAGCTGAAACAACACAGATGGGTCTCAGGCACAATCCAAGACAAACGCACAAAGGCCCGACAGGTATACGTCTAT
The DNA here is from genome assembly GCF_007364275.1 of Archocentrus centrarchus. Lineage (NCBI taxonomy): Eukaryota > Metazoa > Chordata > Actinopteri > Cichliformes > Cichlidae > Archocentrus > Archocentrus centrarchus. Next base: position 5,115,957 of record NW_022060145.1, read on the forward strand.
TGGCACTTGAGTTGCACAAAGACTGACAAATCTTGAGTTGGCATTGTGTGTGTGTGTGTGTGTTTGTGCACACACAGAAAACCAGTTACAGTAATTAATATAGGATTTTCTGCTTCATTTACTTAATAAATGAAGCAGACACATTAATAGACCAGTGTAACTAAGACTGTAGTTGTGGGCAGATGGTGGAAACAAAAACACTTGCTTTATATGGTAAAAACACGACTGACAACTTTCTTCCGATTTTCTTCTTCTTGATCAGTTTCTGCGCTCTTGTCTTCCATTATCTCTTCTTTCTTTCTTTTGATCTTTGTTTTTCTTGAATAAGTGGAAGATTTGCATTAGAACACATTTTAAAAAACTGAGTGGTCAAGCGAGTTAAACTATCAGCTTTGGAAAGTTTTTCTGAAACCATTTGAGTAAAATGTTAAGTGTGTTTTAAATGCTAGACTGATTTGACTGTTTCACATTTCTTATCAGTACAGATTTTAGTAATTTTAACACAGAAGTTTGCCTCCAGGGTTTTTTGGCCAGGTGGACTTTAACATGTAGTTAACACTGTTAGGTTTTTGGGTTGAATAAACCCATTCAGCCAGAAAGACTTTGTGGCAGAAGACTGAAGGCACGATGAAGGTGAAAACATTCAGACCATGTGACCATGAACCCTTCCTTAGTTATGCTGCAATAGGCCTCGACTCTGCTCTTTTTGCTCTGTGATTATTAAACTCTGGCTCTCTGCCACACTGTATTTATTCCTTTCTTCCTCTTTTCTTTTCTTTTCTCCCAACTCCCAGCTGGTTGTGGCAGATGGCTGCCCCTCCCTGAGCCTGGTTCTGCTGGAGGCTTGGTTCCTGGTTCCCACTGTCACCAAGTGCTTGCTCCTTGGGGGTTGTCTGATTGATGGGGTTTTCTCTCTAACACTTGTTGTGGTTTTGGTGCTATATAAATTAAAATGTAATTGTATTGAGTTTCTGGTGACTCTGGTGGCCATTTGAGTACAGTGAAGTCAGTCATGTTCAGTTTCAGATTATTTGGGGTTGTGATAGGTACACTGTGGCCATAAATGGACATGGTCAGCAACAATTTAAATGCTTAGTCGGTACTAACAGTGTGGCACACATTACACCACCAGCCTCAAACGATCATACAAGACAGGATGGATCCATGCTTACATGCTGTTTATGCCAGATTCTGACCCTGCCAGCCGAGTGTTGCATCCAAAATCGAGAGACGTCAGACCAGGCAATCTTTCTAATCTTCTATTGTCCAATTTTGGTAAGCTCATGTGAATTGTAGTTAGTTTCCTGTTCTTAGACAAGAGTGGCATCTGGAGTGCTATAGCCCATCTACTTCAAGGTTCAGTGTGTTGTGTGTTCAGAGATGCTCATCTGCATGCCTTGATTGTAACGAGCGGTTGTGTGAGTTACTGCTGTCTTCTGATCAGCTTGAAGCAGTCTGGCCATTCTGCTCTGACCTCTGGCATCAACAAGGCATTTTCACTGGATATTTTTTTTTTTTTCTTTTTCAAACCAGTCTCTGTAAACTCTAGAGAGAGATGGTTGTGTGGGAAAATCCAAATAAATCAACAGTTTCTGAAATACTCAAACCAACCCATCTGGCACCAACAAACATGTATTCTTAATCTCAGAAATCACCTTTCTTCTGTTATGAGTTTGAAATTCAGCAGGTTATCTTAATGCATTGAGTTGTTGCCATGTGATTGGGTGATTAGATATTTGCAATAATGGGCAGTTGAACAGGTGTATGTAACAAAGTGGCTGAGTAGATGTGCCAGTGCCCACAGAGCTACACGGTTTGATTAAAGCCCCTGGATACACCTACACAGATCACTTTGTTTACCTTAGCAGTCATTTTCCATGGACTTAATGTGGGCTATATAGTTCGAAAGAGTGTGTGTGCACATTGTTCATTACTGAGGCCTAGGAAAAATGCCGAATCAATTTTGTTCTCAAAACATTTTCAAAGCAGATTTTTCTCTTTCTCCCCCTTCTCCTGCCTTGGCGATGCATCATAGTTTGTCATCATGTTGTAAATAACTGTAATTGTGTGAAACAAAGGCAGCAACCCTCAGGGGTAAAAAATGAAGCTGCTGTGGAAGTGCCAAAAACTAAAGGTCCTTAAATGGCCTCTTGAGGATGGCTCCAAAAAGTGAGTCAGTTCCCAAACTCTATTTAAATGCCCAACCTAACTTCAGAAATAAATGCATTTCAAGTTTAATTTTCCCCCTTCATGACGGCTGTATTTGGGGGGGGGGTAGTATGACTCAGGTGTTTTTTAAATTGTATTCTGCATTATTTGTGGTGTGGCTGCTTTGGGTTGGCACTAGTTGCTAATTCAAGTTACTGATCTGGGCATGTTGATGTTTGTGGTATTTGTGTTTTTTGGAGCATTTTCAGTGTAATTGTCATTAAAAACATGTGGTTTAGTGTGACTACACTTTTTGTCAGTGAGATGGTGTTTTTTTTGGGTTAATTGGAACTAATTGGCACAGCCTGTGGGTAGACTTTGCTAATTGATGTTTGTCTACTCATACATGTAACTTGGATACACTCACTCACATCCAAATATGGTCACATCTAATTCCAAAAAGCTTTAAGTACATAAACCAGTGGGTGGTGTCATGTAATTGTTTTTGTGTATAGTTAATGGTAAATCCATTGGTGACACATTATGTGCAAATAAATTATAAAATGGGTTTATTTGTACAAACACTGAAAAACAAAGTGCTAATGGCCAAGAGCTCAACACGGGACTTTGAGGGGTGGGTATTTTTGGAACAATCTGGGACTTTCCTGCTCTGCAAAATGCAGTAAAAAAGTGAAAGAGGTCTTTAATTACCTTTTTTAACTTTTCAAGGTTTAAACCACAGCTCTCTCTTAGCTCAGCTGTTTTGACGAAAAAGTCGAGGTATTGTCATAACTGTGGCGTTGGCGGCGTCTGTTCCACAAAAAACTGTAATGTTGGCCATAACTCGATAATGATGTGACCTAAAATCTTGGATGAGTTCATATCTGTGACCTTGAGCTCAAGGTGAGATGTAAAGTTTTCTGAAAATCTTGTGTCCGCGATGACTTTAATGTCACCTAAGCTCTTTTAAATTCACACCATAGATGCATACTGTTCAAGCTAGACCCATTAAATTTCTCACTACTTTACTGGCTTCACTATAATGACACTTTCACCCCCTCAATTGAATTTACATGTTGGTTTTTGAGCCATATTTATTTCCTTACATTTATCTTGCTGTATGAAAGATGGAAATAAAATAAAATAAGCAGACCTATACTGGGACAGTCTTTAGGAAGCAATAATGTTGGAATAAGATGACATCTATATCTTAAGTCGTGTATTTCATATTTGAGCAGCAGATATTGCTGTGATGCAAACATTCTAGCAGCAAGACGCTCTCACTCTCTCACTAATGCAGTGTCTCATCCAATATATTTGAAAATGAAAGTGCTAGAATGGAGGATGAGGGACACCAAAGAACTCTGGCAATATCTATATTAATATTTCATCTAGTTTTAACTCAACAAGGACGTCTGTATTATTGGCTTGTTCTGCATTATTTGTGAGAACCAAATAATATGGGAAAGATCTTGTTTTTGTTTTTTGGCTACAACCTCAGTCACCTGCCCCCTGCTAGTATGAGCAAGACAATAAACTGACAGTCGTTCTCATGTATTGCAGATCTCCTCCTATCCATCCTTGCAGCAGTTTGTCATATTTTGTTCATTCTGCAGAGAAAATCCCCATATAGCTGAGGAACCTTGACATTTTGGGGAATTGGGGTCATTTGAATTGGCAGGAGTGCAGTAATTACTTAAATCCGAGCAGCTCTCCCTAAGAAAAGTTTCAGCTGTCACACCCACAGCTTTCATTTCAGGTTTAGCTCGAAGGAGCCAGCGATGACTGCTGGAAAGAGAACGTTCTCCGTAAACTCAGTGAAAATCCATCTTAATTGTAGAGGAAGTGTCCTCTTTTGAGACTAAAATTGCATTTGAGTGTAGTTGACAAGTAAAAACTGTATTACAGCTTCGTGTCATTCATCTCAGAGCTTTGTTTCACCTTGATTGCACTTCCAATCTGTGAGGTGTGAGCACATTAATTCTTGTTTTCATGTGTATTGAAATGGACTGTTAACAGACTTGTCAGGGAGCTACTTTACCTATTTCCGAAAAACACTCCTTACTGCTCATTCCCCGACTTGCTTTCCCACATTGGTTTTCATAATTTTAATATCTCCTGTTAATTCCTTCTATATTCTGTTCAGTTTACCAACCACTGTTTTCAACCTGGCTGCAGTTGAGAACTGATTTAATCATTTTTCTTAATCCTCTCTGTGTGGTACATGCTCATTCAAAACATTCATGTACCTCCAATGGTCACCATGCCAGGAAGTCCAGTCATTGTAATTGGATCATCTCCCTTACTTGAGTCATTCATTCTTACTAGTCTTTATTCCATAATTCCTTATGCCGTCTTTATGTTTATCTGTCACTTTGTTTGATTTTCTAGCTTTTCTCTTTCGGCCCTTGTTGTTCCTCTCCTTCATCCTTAGACAAAGTTCTTTGTTTTTGTGTGTATTTAGATTATCAGCCTGCTGAATGCCCATTATCCTCTCTAATCATTGGCAGTATCTATGGAGGTCCTGGTTGCAGGCTCTGTAGGTAGTTACTGCCTCATATAATGGTGGTCATATCATTTCCACTTTGAAACGGCAGCATAAGTCCACAGAAGGAGCTGTGTAGGTGTGTGTGTGTGTGTGTGTGTGTGTGTGTGTGTAGGTGGTGTGTGTGTGTAGGTGTGTGTGTGTGTGTGTGTGTGTGTGTGTGTGTGTGTAGGTGTGTGTGTGTGTAGGTGTGTGTAGTGTGTGTGTGTGTAGGTGTGTGTGTGTGTAGGTGTGTGTGTGTGTGTGTAGGTGTGTGTGTGTGTGTGTAGGTGTGTGTGTGTGGGTGTAGGTGTGTGTGGGTGTGTGTGTGTGTGTGTGTGTGTGTAGGTGTGTGTGTGTAGGTGTGTGTGTAGGTGTGTGTGTGTAGGTGTGTGTGTGTGTGTGTGTGTGTAGGTGTGTGTGTGTGTGTGTGTGTGTAGGTGTGTGTGTGTGTGTGTGTGTAGGTGTGTGTGTGTGTGTGTGTGTAGGTGTGTGTGTGTGTGTGTGTAGGTGTGTGTGTGTGTGTAGGTGTGTGGGTGTGTGTGTGGGTGTGTGGGGTGTGGTGTGTAGGTGTGTGTGTAGGTGTGTGTGTAGGTGTGTGTGTAGGTGTGTGTGTGTGTGTTGTAGGTGTGTGTGTAGGTGGGTGTGTGTCATGAGTTCAAGAATGCAAACAGCAGTGATCAAACATTATCCAGATGACATATCTGTATACATGTTAGTGCTTCCAGTGCGATGCTAAGCTGGTAGTAATAGGATGACGTCTGCAGTGGGGTTTAATGTAATGCATATACTTTCATGTATCTATCGCTTTCTCTTTAATCCTCCATTGTCTCTTCTGCCACACCATTCATTCTCATCTGTCACTCCTCCCTCAGCCTGTTCCCTTCAGCTTTCCTCGGCCAACTTTGTGCCTTCATTTCTTGACCTCTGTCCATTTCTCCAGCCCTTCTTTCTCTTTGTCACACCATTACCTCCTGTTCATTCTTCCTCTTTCCCTCCACCATCCTTTCAGCCCTGTCAGTTTCTCCCTCCGTGTCTGCCACTCTCTGTCAGAGCCACGACTCCTTCTCTACCCCTCTCATTCCTCTCCTCGCCCGTATCCATCTCATCTGTCATCCTCTCCTTCATATTCATCCCTACATCTATTTTCATTCATCCCTCTCCATCTCTGTCCTTAAGTTCACCTTTGCCTCATTCACTCTGACTGGTGCCTCATCTATTCTTTGTCCCTTTATGAACTTTTCCTTTTTTGTCCTCACTCCCTCAGTCTGCCCCCTTTTTTTTTATCCTGCTGCCTCATCACTCTTTACCTTGCCTGCCTTTCCAGCTCCATCCATTCATGTATTAGTACAGACAGCAGACAACACGAAAGAATAAGAAGAGCTTTGAAGTAATGAAATGACATTTGCAAAGACAGCTTCACACATGAGCCACTACATGTTGAATCTCACGTGGATTAGCTTTGATTAGCAGATGCTTCAAAAACAACAGGAGCAATTTCCACCTGACACAAATGTAATAAAACTATTGAAAATGTGACACGTTTTCTAATTGTTTTTCAACATGACAAGCTGCTTAAATTCTTTTCCCTTTATTCTGAACAAGATATTTCTGTTTTTAGAAATCTTATAAAGTTTATAGACTTTTTCAAGAGCAAAATTTAAGATACAGTAGTTAAAAAGGTATAAATGGATAAAACTAAATAAAAGCCCTACACAGGTGGGTCTTAAGTGTCTCCAATTGAGGTTCTTGAGTCAGAACCTCAAAAGCAGAGTGTCCTTTTGACCTTAACCTGGACCGAGGTGCCACCAGCAAGCATTGATCAGTTGAGCTCCCAGACCAAGTAGTTCATCTAAAAGTTCACTAATATCTCCTTGTATTAGTGAACTTTTACATTGAGCATGAAGAGCTCTGAAAGTGGAAAAAATCAAAATTTTCAATTTAACCCTGAACTTTATAGACTGCCAGTGTAAAGAGGACAGAAGTGCTGTCACATCGGACCTTTTCGAAGATCTGGTGAGAAGCACTCGGGACTGTTAAGTGATCTAGGGATGATTATTGTCATCCTTAGATCACTTACATTTGAAGAAAGTGAAGGTTCACTTTAGACCCATTGAGACACAGACCTAGTATTACAGGGCATCTTAACCAGTCCAGTGAGACAAGCCTGAGTTTTGTCGGAGTACAAATTAGAACCACAAAGACCTTTACTTTAAGCTATTTTGTACTGTGAGTTTCTATTATAGCACTGACCATGCCTCTGTAAAGAGGAATAGCAATCGCAAGTCTGCTGATATCACCACAAACTTTACACACTTTTCTTTGTCCTATTTTTCCATATGTCCTCCCACTCCCACCTTTACTCCCCTTGCTCTCCCATAACAGATCCTCTTTTCACTGTTCTTCTTCTTCCTCCACCTTCTCCATATTGCTCTGATAGTTATGTCTCTAGCTTTTCTGCACCTCTGGTAGCTTGACATGGTATCTTTTTAAGAAGGCATCCTCCAACTTTTCGCTGCTTCTTTTGCTTGGCTCTTTCTCTCAGCAGCGGTAATGGGCACGTACACAAGTGTCAGTGAGGAGGCGGAATACCACAATCTGTAATCAGAATGAACACACACACACACTCTGCTCACTCTCATTCATAGATGCATACAAAAACACGCCCCCGTAATGAAAAATTTTGAACTCCAAAGACATCAGCGGAGATGTGCACACTCAAACATGCACGGGAACATTGTGCAAATACCTATTCATCTGTGTTCCCGCTTTATCGAATTCTTCAACAATGGCGGCAGTTCTGTCTGGGGTGTCTGGCTGTGTGTGTGCGCGACAGACAAAATGTGAGATAAATGCAAGATATGTTTTGCCTGGGATGTATACCCTGTGTGTGTGTGTGTGTGTGTGTGTGTGTGAGAGATGCTTGTCTGTCTGAAAGGCATGAGTGTGTTTGAAAGACAGCGAGACCGCCTCTGCATTCGGCTCCAGCTCTGTCTTTGAACTTCTCCTCTCTCAAGGTTCAATTTGTCTGTAATTTAGCTGTAAATGATCTTTCCTTTTGTGTGTTGAGTGTGTTTCTGTGTGGCTGTGAGCACCAAGAGTGTGTGTGTGTGTGTGTGTGTGCGCGCGTGTCCACATGCTCTCGAGGGATGCTGCACATTTGGTTGATTGGTGGACAGGAGTCCTTTTAGATCCTAAAGTGATATAATTATACCCCCAGGCTCATGCTGGGCTCTGTGTAGTCTAAAGAGACAGTGAGGGATTGTGTGCCTGTTGCAGTGAAACGTGATGGGAAGGTTTTTTTTTTTTTTTTTTTTTTCCTCCTTCCCCCTCTCCCCCTTTTTTTTTCCCCCTTAAACTTCTAATGTGGGCCTGTATATAAGTGTGCACATGAAGCACAGTGTGGAAAATGTCCTAATAAATGACCCCCCCCCCCCCTTTCCAACCCTGAGTTTGAGTCACCCCATCAAGTTCCACAAGTTCAAATCTCACAAAAGAATCAACCTTACCTAAACCATACAGTAGCTCACCTTTTTTAATATTTGAGACTAAATAAATGTTTGATTTGTGGAGCCTTTTGGCAGGTACAGAAAGCTCTGGTTGCTGGTTCATATATAGAAAAACCCTTTTTAGTTGTTGGCTGATAAATGACTGATAAGTACAGATAGACCCACCAACTACTCATTACTGCTCTGGTGATTGCATTGTTGAATTCAGGGTCTGTCAGCTACTGTTCTCAAGGACAAAATTGAACTTTGACACTTACAGGAAGACCTTGAGATGATTAAAATAAATTTAAATGAATACCTGACTCTTATTTTGCCCAGTCCTTGATTATATTTTCTTTTCACAAGTCTAACATTTCATTTTTATCTATTTATGAAATTGTAGGTTACTTGGTTTTATTCTGAACATGAACAATGTTGCCGGCATTTATGCATGTGCGAGGTGCATTATTTGATCGTGTCCTGGTAGGGTTTTTTTTGTTTTTTTTTGGGCGCAAACACATTTTCCACGTGTCTGTTGATTTTTCTTGCGTCCATTCTGATTCAGCAATCTCACGCACGTCAGGTTATGTTGTAGGTTACAGCGTAGATTTCCAGCTGAAGCATAAATTCCCAGTAGCAGTCAAACATCGCAAACCCTGCTTAGACTAAATGCACAACTCTAGTGCTCTGTTTGAAAAGCTACCCTGTCAAAATTCACACAAAACATGAGCGCATGGTGTAAATTGAATACTACATAGACATGCATATATGAAAGAGTATGAAAGGAAGGATCTGGATTGAGACACTCAGCCTTCATGACTGTCTCCGAAGTTGCTGCAATAATCTATAAATGCAAATAAATGCAGGGTCTGCTTATTGATTCTTCGAGATTTTTCTACCAAATGGTTTAAGCAAAAGCTCCCTCAGCTGACTGGCCAGACCAGTAAAATGATTTGGAGATGATTTTGACATCAAATCTATAAACTCCAGCAGCCCAAAGTAATGTGCTTTAATTATGTGCTTCTCACCTTTTAAAGCAACTTCCTATATAGGATGTAGTGTATGCACACTTTGCTGCTGATAGGATTTAAACATATTCTGAGCTATATAATTTGTGCTCACTCATGTGTGTTATGTTTCAAATGAGTGACATGTCCAGATTTACATACACAGTATTGAATATATATTTTTTTTTTCCCTTCCTCTGAGGAGTAATTGTACAACTTTGGGAGGAAGCCATTATATATTTTGTGCAGCATCTTCATTTCATCATCTTGCCAGTTGTTTTCCACTCTTGGCAGGAAAAATGAAGCTTTCCGGGCAGCTCTTAAACCCAAAAGAAGGCAGTAAAACCTGTTGCATTGCGAGATGGAAATAAACAACTTGTTCCCACAATCAATCGGTGTTGTTTTTAAAAATAAGTGTTGCAGGGTTATTTAACGAAATCCATCAAATTAATTACTGTCGCGGTCGATCGAGGCTCCATGAATTGTTTGAAGTTCCAAAGACTACTAGCGTTGATTGCTTTGACCATGTAATAACAATCTCTTAACTGGTAAAATTATTCAAAAAGCCATTATGGCTGGCCATACCAGATGAGTCTTGTGTAGTAAACACATGTATCTGTGATGTGTAATAACCAGAATCTGCTGCACAATGTTCAAGTGTGAGGAAATCAGAACGTATTATCCAATACTTCATGTTTAAAGACTGCGATTTGTGACAGTAATGAAAATATTACTGTGACTACATAAATGGCCTGCTACAGTTTGTCATTTTGCTGTTTGAACGTGTGAGAGACAATGAGAGGCAATGTTTTAGAGAAATGCCTTCATTACATTTAGCTCTTAATGCAGCAACAGGATGAGCAGATGAAGAGGCTGCCAGGGAGTATGGCCTTTTCAGAAGTGCTGCAACAAGATTATAATTGTCTATAAAGCAAAAGAAATGTGTTCTCATGCTTTTATTGCTCCTATTTTGTCAAATTTCCAGACAAAGTTGGAGGAAATTATAGCCTGTGTGTCAGACAAACTGAGTTAACACTATTTTGGGCTTTATTGCTTTTGGTTATGTGCGTGTCAATGTGTGCTTGAAAGTACAGCACCCTTCTTCTAGCCTCTAAATATGCAGATGTGTGCATGTGCATGCATTAATAAAGCAGTGCTTGAGAGACGTGTGTGTGTGTGTGTGTGTGTGTGTGTGTGTGTGCGTGTGCGCGCGCTGCACCTGGTTGTCTGTCTGTTTAGGCTTGCTAATTAGTCTGAAATGACCACTCTCAATCTTCATCAGGCTGCGAAAGAGTGTCAGAAAAGGGAGAGGGAGTGAGGAAGTAACAATGCCTCTCATCACTTGACAAGAGGGTCTGACAAACGAGGGGTGGAACTGGAAAGAGGGAAAGGACATGAGGTGAATTAAAAGACGAATCGAGTGACCCGCAGCCACTGAGAATAAAACGCCAGCAGCCTGCTGGACCAAAGTTCGACGTCTGCATTGGTTAGATATGTTTGAGTCTATAGAGAATTCCTGCATTAATATATTTTACTGCAACACCTTTTTACCACGATGCATAATAACACCCTTTATCGACCCTTCATTTTCTTGTCAAGCCCCCCCCCCCCCCCCCCCCCCCCCCCAAAAAAATTATTTTTGCTTGTCTTTCATTCATTTTTTATTTTTTAAAATCTTTTTCCCTTTTTGTTCTCTTTAATTTCCTCCTCGTTAAATATTCGGTTCAGCAGCCAGCATCTCCAGCTTTCTGCTCTTGGCTTTGATTTCCTTTCTTGACGTGGGAGTTGAAGTTGCTGCCACATCAGCAATTATCCCCCTCCCTGTTCAGTTTCCTCAACTCTTTCCCTTTCTCATGTTTCTTGGCACATGATTTATATTAACGGATTCATGAAAAGGTCAGTCCAGAGTTATTGTGTATTTGTTCTCAATTAAGATATTAAAAAAAATGCCTGCATGGCTTTGTATAAATAATTTTTAAAAAGCTGTGTAGATGGCCACTCCCCCATCCTCATTTCCCTCGTTCGCTCTCCTCTCCTGTTCACCTTCTGCTGTTCTAGCATTCTTTACAATCATTGCTTTCTTTTGCTCTTCTTCTTTATCCATGTGTTTCATCTGTTTTTTATGTATTTATTTATTTTTTAATGACTCCTTGAATCCATCATCCACCCCTCTTTCCTTTGCTTTCTGCCCCCATTCATGCCCTTCTCTGTATACTCCTGCCTACCTCTGTGGTCCTCAGCACCACAAACATGCAGTAGTAAACAATCCACATCCTCTCCTCCGGGTACGCAGGGTTTGTGTGTGCATGTTCATAAAATAACCACTGACAGTCAAATGCTGCTAAGCAGTACAGAGGGCATACTTTCACTCCTTGTAATATGTCAGATAATGATTGTTTATTTATTTCTTTGATAAATTGTGTGCATGTTGATACTATAGTATGCTTTGATGCTTGTGTTAAAAAAAAAAATAGATCAATGTGTCTAAGCAGTGCATTATACAACTGAATCTGTTTTGTGCATTTTGTGTTTATAAAGTGTATTTGTGACTGTGTGCATGCACTGAGGAGTTTTATTTGGTTTTGTGAGCACGTCATAAAATAATTTTAAGGTGATTATAATTGTGCAGCGAAGCATACAGTGAGTGATTGAGAAGTAAGCAGATGAATAAGAATGAGGGACGCAGCTCCGTGTGTGTGTGTGTCTGTGTATGCACACACATGTCTCTGTCCAAACACCAGGGGAGAATCTCATTCATGTGTGCGAGTGGGAGAGTGAGTGGAGGCTATTTATAACAGGAAGGAAGATTATCATGACAACTGCTATTGTTTTCAGTTGTCTGAAATGTTGCAGTCAGAACTGAGGGTCTTTCTGATTAATCTTTTTACATTTCTTACATTTAGTCCAATCATACTGTACAATTATTATTGTAGGGTCCTTACCTAACAATATAAAGCTCCTTGAAGTGAGCTGTGATTTGGTGCTATATAAATAAAATGGAATTGAATACATGTAAGTGCACAAAATTGGTTATTTGTTAATTATGAAGGAATCTGTTGGTGGTAGCAGTCAGCACTGAGGCAATAAGGAGGTGCAAGACAAAAACTTAGAATGCCAACATTTTATTCACCTAAAACTTTCTACAGGCTTTGGCAGAGACACTTAATGACTTGGTGAGGTATGTTTGTCTCCAACTTGTTGTTCACATTTTGTAAAAGTTTTTGAAGGTGTTTCACCTTCTTCAGATCTAAAACCAGAAGGTGCAGAGACCCAGGTATTTAAAGCCTAGTGGGGATTGTCCCCCTTGTCCCTTATTGTTCATGTGCATCGTCACATGAGCCAAGGTGTGAAAAAAGGCGTGGGTCATTACCACTAGGGGTTTCAGGTGAAACCACTGTGAGACCTTGCCCCACTCTATTAAGTGACCTATTGAGGTCATCTGAAGTAGAGTCTGAGTGGGGGTTGAGGCACATGGGAAGGGACCTCAAGACTACATTGTAGGTGGCTGACAGCTGGTGTCGCAAGCCACCACCTCTGTTCAGTGATGGTGGTTCACAGTGGACATTGGTGGCTACTTTTAGTCCCCTTTCAAACCATCTGGCTTTCTGGTCCAAAATTTGAACATTGGCATCCTCAGAAGAGTGTCCTTTATCCTTTTTAGGTGCAGCTGTACGGCAGTCTCGTCCCCTCAAGATGGCTCTTCTATGTTGTGCCATGAGAGGCTGTTTGGTTTCTCCAGTGTAGAGGTCTGAGCACTGCTCTCTTAGCTTAGCTAAGCTTGTGTTTGGGAGTTTTACTGTTAAAAGAAAATGTAGGTCAGTGTCTACTGCAGTTATTTTTTATTTTAATTCATAAACTTTGTTCATATTTTTTGCCTTAAAGATTGTCATTAATAATACTTAAATTAATAAAAAAAAATATAAAAATGTATTTTCTTTAATTCATAAACCTGTAGATGTTATATCTACATGTCAGGATCTGGTTATTGTATAGACATTTATCACAGTAACAGCGTTACAAACAACGGTAGCCATAAACACAAAAACATTAGAAATACATATGCTGGTTTGATGCTGCACCCTAACATATGTGGATTATTTAACATTTTTAATTATTTATTTTTTTTGGTGCCTATTAGTTTCCCAGTGTATATTAGTGCATATTTGAATGTGTAAATGAAACGCATTAACTTAAATAACTTTGTAGAAAGGCGCTTTATGAAGTTCAGTCCATTCACTTGTATTAGTTTACAATGCAGATCTGCCACGTCCAATATGGCGGACTCACTGACGTGTCACAGCAACGGGACACCCCGCTCAATGCGGCGTCTACATATATGTCTATGGTTTTGTCCTTGAGATGAACCAGTTTTTGTCTGAGGGTGTGGCTGAGTTTGATAAGGTTTGTCAGTGTTCCGTTTATCTTTCCGCCTAGTTGGTGCCCGACCTTCTTTCCTGTGCATCTATGTTGATTTGATGAAAGCCCAGTTGGGATAACCACATGTTTTAAGGGCTTTCTTTACATGTGCATGCTCACTTCATTTCCCTTATCCCTTAGTTCTCTAAGGGATAAGGGACTGTGCTCCTAGACTGTGCTCACCTTCCTCATTGAGCACAGTCTAGGAATGGTAACCTTTTCTGCGTGGTATCCTTCCTGGTGAACTTAATGTTTTTATCCACTGAGTTGATGTGGTCAGTGAAGGCTTCTACTTCTTGGGTTTTGATTTTGACCCGGGTATCATCCATGTATGTGTACCAGTGTCTAGGTGCTGTCCCATTTGAAGGAGCCAAGAGCTTTACGTCCACTTTCCAGCGTGTGAAGGGTGCGAACAATGGATGACCCTGGGGAGCAGTCTGCAAATCTGATCGGGAGTAATTGTGTCTTGATGTAGTCATTTTGTCGCTTTCTGTGGTTGTAGGTATACAAGTGAAATGTGAAACCACATCAAAGGACACTATGGTTTAATCTGGATAGAGCGGAAGGACCTTGTTAAAGTCCGTGGAGTTTTCAGTGTGATGAGTGTGTTGCCCACAAGTGGAGATAAGCTCCAGAGCATGGTCAGTTAGCAGTTAAATGTCATCTGTTTCATGTTGGTAGTATTATAGGATAGGGTGCCTTTTTGTGGGAGAGAGAGGTTTTCTGTAATGTCTGTCTTTTTAAAGAGATGCCAGTTTGGTGTCCCTTTGGTGTTTGGCATGTTTTTGTGTTTGGATTTTCTTCAGGGTCAGATTTGAGGCAAATTAGAAATTACAGTACACTTCCAAAAATCACACTATCCTACTACATGTATGAGGACTGCACACCCATATGAGCAGCACCATTTAAACCCAAGGCTGGAATTATTAGAGCCATAATTTGCATGAATTACCATAGCCTAAATGATAAATTAAACTGTAATTTCCATACGTTCGTCCGGTAATCCCCTTTGGATTTGTCCTAAGCCCATTTCCCGGGGCCTTCTGAACAAAGTTTGATCAAACACTTGACGAAGACCAGAGGATTCTGCATCAGAAGGAGGCATACAGTGGCTAAGGCCTCGGGACATTTGTGGGGTAGCAGCGGGTGGGGACCTGGAGGTGGGGGGTGGGCATACATCAGTCTTCTCCTAAGCTGGAGACACAAGTGACTGCTGCTTCTTTTTTTTTTTTTTTTTTTTTTTCCCCTTCCCTCCTTGGCTTTAAAATGTTGAGTCTGCCACCAAAGAGGAGCAGCAAAAGCTGCTTGGCTCTCGCTGAAGACTCCCTAATGAAGATGTCAGTTTCATTTCTGACTTCACTGTGCAGTCATGAACCACAAGGGGATTTGTCAAGCACTGATTCACTTTGTGTGACATACTGTACATTCGACCCACTGAAGCTTGTGAGAAGGTGCTGGAGCGGCGTCTGTTTGAACCAGCCAATCACAGGTCATGTTTGTCAATATTGTTAGGATGTCACTCCCACACGCCGACTAGCAAAATAGATGCCAAGCTCTGCTTCTTGCATTCAAATGATTCACCGGCTTGTTAGGCAGAGATCTGTGAGTGGAATATAATGGGTTGAAATGACGGATGAAATCCCTCCGAGCTACACGCAAAGGATGCTTTGCCGTGCTGTCTGCCATATAGCAGACCTACCTACTGGTGCATGACACTGGGAGTCCTGTTGAGAAGATCATTAGATTTAATCAGGCTTGCACACATTGTCTCAAATGCCTCTGTTTTCTCGTGTTAGCACATAAGAGATCTCACTTTCTAGACAAGCAAACAACCATACTTTAAAGGCAAATCTACAGTGTACTTTGAGCACTGGGTTTAATTAGGATGATTTCCTGCATAGTTTTGGTATGTAGAGGAATCCCCCTGAGACTTATGTGCAGTTGGGTTTCATCCTTATTTTGTTTTTTAAAAAAAACAAAAAAAATGGAGTGGGGGGGGGGGGCAAATTCTAGTAGTAGTAAGGTTAGCACTGGAGTTACAGCTGGTTTTCTACACAAGTAAAAATTTGCACAGGCCCCTGAATGCATCACTGCGTACTAACAGGTAGCCACATGTGCCCCCCCCCCCCCCCCCCCCCCAAAAAAAAAAAAAAAGTTTTTCTCCCAAACTAAGAAACTTACCTGTGGGACTGGAGGTCATGTCGTCTGTATATTAAAGAGATAAGTCAGAATACTCGCTTTTTAAAAAAATTCTATACACCAAAGTATGTAATTAACTGATGCCACTCACCAGCATTGCCTCTGTAGCTGCTGCCTGTCATCGTTGTCTTTGCTATAGACATCAATTTGCCAACCGACAACTAAAATCGCATCAGTTGGGAATGTTGCACTGACATGCTCTTTCATTATGATGAATGTGAGCAGTGTAGTTTATTCGGAGTAATTGCTATATACAGTGCCCAGCTCCAGTAAACACTCAGTCAATAATCAAATGTATATTAATCTGCAGCTCAACAAATGTGCTGGTTTCTCCTGTCTGGGTAATGGAAAAATGTGGAAAAAAATGTCTAATCAGAAAAGGGCACCAATGGGCTCAGGCCGCTTCACAGAAAGCCTCACTGCACATTTTTATTTTTTTTATTTTTTTTGTGTATTTAAGTGACAAAATAGGCAGCGTAGCACTATCAGGGCTTTGTGAATAAACTGTGCTTAACTGGGTTAAGCTTGATTTCTTAGTTCGTGTGTTAGAAAAGCCAGCCTCTGTTTCTCATCCTAAAATGTTCTCTTCAAGTCACCATCCTTTTCTTCATGACTGTTACCTCTGTTTCCTTTCCCTGAATGTGTTCCTCACTGTTAGCTCATCTACGCACAATTCATTTTATTCTTTCTCTACCCCACTCTCCTCAGTCTTCTTTCATGCCGTATTTATTGCATATTGTTTTTCTGCCCTTTGTGCTCCTCGTTGCTGCTGCCTCCATTTTATTCTGCCAAAGCTCATATTTTAAACTTATCACGTTATCTGGCTGGTCTGTGACTCATGGCCCTGTGTCTTGGTGTATATTTATCTCTTTGTCTGTTTGTGGGGGTTGGTTTCATAACTCTGTTTACATGTGCTGTTTTGCTTGCATCCTGTTGGATATCTTGTGTGTGACACGTCATGGATTTTTAACTACATGTGTATTTAGTATGTTGACTTGCATATCTGGGATATATTGTTTGTGTGTGTGTGTGTGTGTGTTTTGAAGGAGGTGGGTGATTTATCTCTTCCACTGGGCAATTTTCTGAGTGAGAGAACTCGGATTGACGTTTATCTGGCCTATATGGGCTTTTGCATTTTTTTTTTTTTTTTTTTTTTTTGTGTCTGTCTGCGCTGGTGTGGATTTGTTGAGTTGTCTATGTACATCCAAGATGAATTTAATTTAAACTTAAGTACAACCCCTCGAAATGCAGTGTTCCTGGGCTTTTTTTAAAACATAAATACATTGATATATTTTCACCAGACTTCTGCAGGTTGACGTAGTTTATTTCCAAACAATTGCAGGATACAATTTGGTTGCTGAGCAACTCAAAAGATGTCAATTATATAATTTTCATCCATCTAGAAGTCGCTGTTTATCAGCATTCCACTATTGAAATTCATTTCTAAATTTGCATTAATTAAAACCACAAAAGGCTCTTGAAAATCAGGATTCATCCGGTTATGTTTCTAAGTTTTAATTTTGCAAATGACTAATTGTACTTATTACTTAGCAGTTAAGAAGAAATACTAAATTGTGTATTTATGTGTTGTAAAGAAAAGACTGGATCCTACTTTCCAAGGTCATGAACACGTGATTGCCTTTTGCTGTGAGACAGTGTACCTGGAATACACAGATAAAAGTGAAGCACACAGTATAAACATGTTCAAGTGTTGCGTAGGTGTACGAGGGATTTTTCAGGGTTCATGGGGGCTTGTGAGACTCTGGAGTTTTTACTGTTTTACCTTCAGGCTCAGTTTTGGGCCCAGTTCAAAGCAAAATGTGTAAGTGGTGGGAGCCTACTTGATGAATGCAGTTACTGCACTCATGGTAGACCTTGGTGGTTTCTAACTTCCACTGAATAACATTTCGTGTGTGTGTGTGTGTGTGTGTGTGTGTGTGTGTGTGTGTGTGTGTGTAATTTTTTAAAGTGGTTATGTTAGGATGCAGATTTCTAAATTGAGTGCTTAAAATAGAAATTGAAGGGTGGGTGTGTGTGTGTGTGTGTGTGTGTGTGTGTGTGTGTGTGTGTGTGTGTGTTGTCAGGTTTCAAACCAGGTTGTGTATCTGTATCACTCACACAGTTGAGTTAAAATTGAACTGTGGACACAGACATCTTGTCAATATATAAGTCAACCTGCACGGGCTCTTCAAGTGTCCCTCAGTGCACCAGTGGTGCACATCAGTCTAGACCTAATGCGGAGACCTGTTATGTTAAATCCCATGAAAGCCTTGAAATGTAGTGCACTGCCAATATAAAGTTGAGATACACGTGAAATGTAAATGAGGACTTAGGTGGGACACGAGTCTGTTGCTTGCATGCTATCTCAGAAGTTGTAACGGTCGGTGATTTCAGATCAAATTCCTTTGGCAGCTCATGGGTCAAACAGCAAGGTTGTTTAGCAGAAGGTGTATACTGCTCATGCTGGGTTCTTGCTGTTAAGTGAATAAACCATGTTGTAAGTGCGAAAAGGCCGTCATGCCAGCAGTGCTTGTCAGGCATGTTGACTTGCTTCTACTTAAAAGGAAATCTAAGCTGTGTGTGTGTGTGTGTGTATTTGCCTTAAAGGAGGCACTTGATATTGCTGAACTGTATGCATGAAATGTTATGCAGGCTCAAGAGTGCAGGCTGACTACAGTTGGATTTTGACCTGACTTCACGATGCTGCACATACATTAACCGCTCAAAAACCCTGCCGCATGATGCTGTATTTAATCTATTGTTAATCCACTTTTATTGCCTACTTTTGTGTCTCTGAAGAAAGTTGCATTTTTCTTCTTCGCGGCCCTGTAAATAACTGTTCCTCTGAATGAATACTTTGTGTAATTTAAGAAAAAAAATTCCTACCATGGCCTGCCTGGTAAAATATCTGTCAAACTGAAATATAAGTTTTTGTTTTTCTCTCATCTAACATCCTTTGTGACACAGGTTCTGATGAATGCAAGCAAACAATAACCTGTAGCATTTAAGCAGCCTAGGCATTGATGCATTGTTCCCAAGTTGCAGTCCAAGATGGACTCTGTCCAACTGTGGGACTGTCGAGATTGTCGACTAGTAAATCAGTCGTGGGTGGCATTGTTTTCTCAGAGGAATGGGAAAACAAACTGTTTAAAAAAAAAAAAAAAAAAAGCAGTTTTTTTTTTTTTTTTTTTTTTTTTAAATGCCTGAGGAGCCCGTTGAAGTGGATGTCTGTGTGGAAAACACTCGTGATAAACCTGTGACTCAGTTATCAAGAATGACAGTAATCATCACACTGAGTATACTGAACATTTCCCGTTTCCTCTCTGCATTAATATATTTTTGCTTTGTTTGTACCTGCACAAGATGGACAGTAACCATCTGTTTAGTACCACAAAGAGATGATTGCTGATGAGTCTTGGTAAAAGAAGCTGCCAGATGTCTTATTGTTACGCCTACAATGATGATGATGCAATATAATGTGCAAGTGGTTGTGCTACTTTAATGATTGAATAGAGGAAAACCAGTTTCATTACTTTCATATTATTCAGTTAATGTAATATTGCTATAAGATAATGTGTATAGTTTGGCCAGACAGAATTATAGGCCCTGCCTGCATAGGGTACTATTTTTGAAAGTGGTGTTGGTATGTTTGTGTATTTGTTTGTCTGTGTTGTTAGTTCACCCCCCCCCCCCCCCCCCCCCCCTCCCCTCCTTTTGGCTTTTCTCCTCTTGCTCCTCGCTGCCTTCTGGACACGAGTTACTTTGCATTCCTCTCCTCACACTTCCATCTGCTTTGTAACAAGGAAAGCAGGAATTAATTAATAGACTCACA
The DNA here is from genome assembly GCF_007364275.1 of Archocentrus centrarchus. Taxonomy (NCBI): domain Eukaryota; kingdom Metazoa; phylum Chordata; class Actinopteri; order Cichliformes; family Cichlidae; genus Archocentrus; species Archocentrus centrarchus. Next base: position 5,135,571 of record NW_022060145.1, read on the forward strand.
GTGAGGCTTGAGAAAATGGGGGTGAAAGCAAGCTGCAAAGGAGAGGAAATCTAATCAGATTTCATGTGTGGATGTACTCTGTGGCAGCAAGTTTACTTCTTACCTTATCCTGCTCCACTTACGTTTCACTCCTCTGCGTGTGTGTGTGCGTGTGTGTGTGTGTGTGCGTGTGTGTGTGTGTGCGTGCATACAAACCACTTTGCACCCCCCCCTCTTTTCCCTCTTCCTGCACTATTATACAGTATTTCCTCCCTCTTCCTCCATATCCAGCCATGTTGTTTATATTTGTGTATTGAACAGGCAGCATAGGGAAATTTTTTATTTATTTATTTTTTTGGCCAGTTGAATTAATGCCAAAATGCCATCCTCACGCCACATCTCATTCCTCCTGTTCGTCCATTTCTCACCTCCTCTACCCAGGCCTCCCTCGTTTGCTGTCTAAAAGCGTCTAATGAAATTCATACGGAACAAGATGGGAGGCTTGGTGCCTTCTGTATTTTCCTCCTTTCTCTCTTTTTGCTTCATCTTTTTTTGTTTTCTTTCATATTCTCTCCCGCTCCATTTACCTCGTCTTTGTTGTCCTATCCCTCCGTCCTTCTTACTTTTCTCCTATCTCTTTGTCCTCATCTTTCTCTCTGTGGATCTCCCTTTCTTCCACATCCTATTCTTTTTCCCTCCTGATTTCTCCTGTTGTCTTTGTTTGTGTTTATCCCTCTCTCTATTCCCCTGCCATCCATTGCTACCACTTTATCCGCTGTACTGTTTTTCAGCATTTCTGTTCCTGCAGGCCTCACTTGGAAGCATTTTAGCTATTTTTTCCAGTCATTTATTTAGACGAGTTGGTGTGCGTGTGTGTATACACTGAACATGCACGCACACTTAGTAGACAAGAGTTTGTATTAGTTTTACTGAAATGAGAAATATATTTCTTGTTTTGCGTTTTACAGCTTGCCCCGAAGACATCTTGAAAAATGTATTTACTGGAGACGTGGTTTGTGTGAACATGAACAAACATGCCTAGCGTACACCCAGAAATGGTGAGGACAAAAGCCTAGTGTGCTAATAAAGTTAGACAATCAAGTGTTTGCTTCAAAAAGAGTAAATGTTTTGCCTGTGACCACATGTGGACAGAAAAGAGACTCAAGACAGTAGAAGATGAAAGAACAAGAGTTAAAGGCAGGAAGAAAAGAGGTAAGGAAGAGGAGAGGATGGATGCACAAAAGAGATCAATTTAAAAAAAAAAAAAAATACTTACCACCTTCGTCCTACTTTATGTTGCCAAATATATTCACTTGTCTTCCTTCACACACACGTGAACTTGAGTGGCATCCCATTCTTAATCCAGAGGGTTTAATATGATGCCGGCCCACCCTTTGCAGCTATAACAGCTTCAACACTTCTGGGAAGGCTTTCCACAAGGTTTAGGAGTGTTTATGGGAATTTTTGACCGTTCTTCTAGAAGCAGATTTGTGACGTCAGACACTGATGTTGGATGAGAAGGCCTGCCTCTTAGCCCAGCTGTCATAGGGTACACAGAAAGGCCCGGGCTAAGTTGGATTTGAACCCAGACCAGCTGTTCTTTTAGCTGTGAGGCAGCAGTGCTAACCACCATGCCACTGATGCTTTGCATTTAGTTTGGTAATGTAAGGCTTGGATGCAGCTGCTTGGCCAAGGAAACCATTCCATGAAGCTCTCCCGTCACGCACTGTGCCCCAGCATCAGCTGGCTTCACTCTGTGGATTTTATTTTATTTTTTTTTTAAACTTTAAATTATTTTTATGGTCTACCACTTAGTGGCTGAGTTGCTGTCATTCCCAATTGCTTCCACTTTGTTATAATCCCACTAACACTGACTGTGGAATAGTTATTAGTGAGGAAATTTCACAACTGGACTTGTTGCATAGGCGGCATCCTGTCAGGGTACCACGCTGGAATTCACTGAGCTCCTGAGAGCGATGCGTTCTTTCACAGATGTTTGTAGAAGCAGTCTGCATGCCTAGGTGCTTGGTTTATACACCTGTGGTCATGGAAGTGACTGAAACACCTGAATTGAAAGATTTGGATGGATTAGTCAATACTTTTGGCATTATAGTATATTTCTGCTCTGCCACCTTAAATTTGAAGTTGAATGAGAGTCATATGATTAATTTGCTTTCTTTCTGCTAATGATCTCCCTAAAGCTTATAAATTCAAATGTTGTTCAGTTTGTGTATTTCATATGACCAGGCTAGCTGTTTGTCCGTGTGGTTAGGTATGTAAATTGGATATAAGCGCTGCTGCAGTAACTCTGGCTTTATATTGAGCAGGCATGATGGTGATATACTTTAGTTTTCTAGCTGAGTGTAAGAAGATTTATATTTACCTTAAAGTCAAATTTTCTTTTTTCTTTTGCCACAAATTCTTATAGGATGCCTACTTTCCACCACCTCCTCCTTTCCCCCCTCTGCCTTATCTCCTTCCCTGTTTTACCATTATCTAGCCCTCACCCTGAGTCATTTCATTTTACTCACTCCCTCGCTCCCTTCTCAATTCGACATGGACATCCTCCTCCTTATCCCACTCGTTCCACACTCCAATTTATCCATCTTATCCCTCTATCCTTCCTTCCCACTCCAGTCCCAACTGCCCTCCCTCCTCTCTGCACTCCTCCTTCCACCTTCACGTCCTTCCTCCTCCTCTTTGCCTTCATTCCTTCTGTTCTTTTGAGCGAGGCCAAATCCAATCGTTTCCACACTCCCACTTTTCCCACTCGTTCTTTCAGTCTTAGTATCCCGCTTTTCATCCTTTACCATACTCCCACTCTTTCTGCTTCCCCTCACTGCGTTTCTCATCCTCCTGCCGCAAACGTTAGCAGTGTAGCTGTCATCTTGTCGTGTTTCTAATTTCCTCCGTCCTTATGGTTCAGAGTGAAGTTGCACATTTTCTTTACTACTTTGCCTGTTTTATTTCCTTATGATGCTCCTTCCCTCTTTTCTCATCTCCTATGGCCACAACAAGCAGCTTCCTCTTCTCACTATGCTATAGTCATTCTTTCTCTCCCCCACTTTTAGTTCCGGGCGCACAGCCACCCCCTTCTCCCCTGCTAACGAGCGCTGAGTGAAACGACTGAAAATGATATGCAATTAGTACTGAGCCTTCATGGCCTCATTGTGTGCGCGCGTGTGCACATGTGACAGATTGAGACTAAGTTTTCCGTGCTTGTTGCTCAATGGTGTGTTCTCAGGTTTTAGAATTAGGCGACTATACTTTCCATGTAATGTGATGATGTAAGGATGTGTTTGGTACAGATCAGTCAGGAGTGTGTTGGCAATGTATGTGTAGATTTTTATCAACGTATGAGTGTTTAATGGAAAAAAGTGTGTGTGTAGGGGCACACTTCTGTCACAGGTCACTACATTATACATCCTCCCTGCACCTTGGCACTGTAACCCGAGTGTAACTCAGGGCGGACATGATTCATTTTAATAGAATTACATTTTAATGAAACCTTCATTGTAGTCTTGACTCTGGAGATGACCTGCAGTATTTCAAGGATGATTTTTCATTTAAAGGAGTGTACTTTTTGAGAAACTCATATGTCCTTGTGTCATATGTAGGCTTACTGCCATGAACCTTAGAAAATGATTTTTGTGCCTGGCAGGAATCATGTATAAATTATAAAACCATCAGTTTTTGGAGTTGCACATGCTGTTCTAGTAGAACAAATATAATATACCAAATGGCAGCTAAATATATTAAAGCATCATCAGTGTAATAATAAATGTAATAAAGGATAATCTCGATGTAGGTACAAAACTATAAATGGAGCTACGAGAACAATCCTATTGAGTACGAGCCGTTACAGCTATGGCTTCTTTTAGCCTCTGTACATGACCCCAGGTTAAACTAAATCACAGCTGGTTAGCAAGTAATCTGAACATGCTCAGGATTCATGAGCCCACCATACGATTTAACGTGACATACCTCGCTCATTCAGCATTTCCGGTGCTGAGTATCCTGGGAAAGGAACAGGCTGCGTTGTCTTTGATGGGAATATTTTTACACCATCTAACAAGATAAAGATGTTAAAGTCGACTGTTAACTGTGATGCCATGTTATGCTGCACGTAAATCCTCTGTCAGGTTGAGTGTGTTAGACTGATAAGACTTGTGCTAGCTTGGATAAAACATTTGCATCGGTGGATAAACAATGTGTGCCCGGTCTTGACCTGGACTTCAGATGAAAGGGTTTACCTCATCTTTGAAGTTTCTCACAGGGAGATTCGGTAAGTTCAATTGGAGTTGAGACTTTTTTTTTTTTTTTTTTTTTTTTGGCGAACACTGCAAAAGCCGGTTTGTCTCGGTGTCTTTTAAATGTAGAGCTTTAGCACTGAAGTGTAGAATGTGAATTTGGCTATCAGGACTTTTTCTTCAAAACATAAGACCCAGTGATATTTTAAAATTCAATGCTCAGATGCCACAAAGAACGTGTGTTAAGCCATCAAAGCTGAAATATAAGATGGGACGCAGACCTACCTTCATGCTTCAGACATTTCTTGGCCATCTGCTTTGTCCTGCTGAAACATGCTTTGTTGTTTGTCCCCAAAAAAGGTTTGAGTAGTTTGGAAATCTGACTTTGACTATGCAATAATAGAAAGTAATAAATCTCGCCAGTGTTGGAGATAATTTGGGCTTTCATGTTGCTCCACAGTTTAGGTGTCCGATGTATATCTCAATCTAGTGGATTGGTGATTTAGTGATGTATTTACCAGCACATAAGCGGCCTTAAGTGAGGTTGTTGCACAGATGGTAGAAGCATTTTGTCAAATAATGTTTGGAATTTGAGTTCTGACAGCATTTAAAATAAAAAAATAAAAAATCTGTCACATGATCTACAGTATAAACTTGTCAGCTGGAAGACGACATAACAGACATCCAACATTGGACTTGGCTTAAAGCAGTTATACGTTCTTTTATATATTTAGTATTTTCAGGGACAAAAGTACGTTTGTTATTAAATTGGAAAAGGCATTTGCATTTCTCTTCTTACAAAGCTCAGTTAGCAGAAGGTGTATTTCCATGACTCTCTCTGGCTCCATGTACAAAAGAATCAGCAGCTTTTTTGTTGTCTTGCATTTGGTTTATTTGTTAAACTGGGGAATGTGTGCTCTTCTAAACCTAAATAATAGTCACAAGGGCCTTAAGGCAGGTGGTGCATAATTACTGTATACAATCTTCAGTACTTGTACTGTGTAGTGGGTTTCATTATTTCAGGTTGCTGCGCTCACATGCTTCATACTCATAACTACATTTTTTATTTATTTTTTTAATAATCAAATTTCCACCATCTAATTGGCACAGAGCAAACCTTGGGCTTGGTGGTACAGCAACTCAGGAGTACTTTAGTTTGGTGGGCTCTAGGCAAAATATAATTAAACTGCTGAGTGCTCAGTGCATAACATACACAATATACAGAGAAGAGGGCGTAAAGGTCAACAATGCTTTTATTTATTTGAGAGAACTTTTGTGAAATTACATTTTCACCATGGATAAATGGATCTGGCCACATTTCAGCAAAATTTGCTGGCGAACTTTTTAGGCTGGATGTCGTAAAACTTTCAGATCACAGCAGAAGTCTGACATGCAGGCAGTCACAGTAACTGATACGAACACTGTTCAAGTTACAGCAGTGCATCTTTTGCATCTTTGAGTTGTTGAGCTTAGAAAAACACATGGTTTTACCATTGAATGCCTTAGACAACAATAAAATTAGGGGGGAAAAAAAACTATTCTGAATATGGGATGGCGACCAAAACAGACACACTACCTGGTATTTAAAAAATAATTTTTAAATACCAGGCTGATAAGTTGTCATGAATACCCATCGATTGTAAAACCCCTGATCAAAACAACAGAATGCACATCACTTTAACAGATTCATGAAACAGTAATGGCATGTATTTCATATCTGAATAATTTCTTTTGTTTCTCTCATTTAAAGGTAAAATTTAAAAAATGCATAAATGCATCAATTTACCAAATCATAATAAAAAAACTAAAAAGTTGATTTTAAGAAATGCTAGGAATCCTTTAAAAACCATTAAAATGTGTAAACATTTGCCCAAAAACATAAGTTTTGTTTGTTTTTTTTCTCCCCCCTTAAGCCAATCTGAAGTGTTGAAACAATTGATGTCTCCAACTCCTCCCACACAACTATGGCTGAATTTTGAAAGAATTTTGCTTCTAGAGCTCAAATTACTGGCTAAAAAGCAGCAACCTCAACTGACAGTTATACTGTCAGTTGAGGTTGCCTGAGTAAGGGTCTATTTTCCCAGCACCTAATTTTTGTTGATGGAGGCTTAACAATTTCTGGGCCCTAGATACTTTTAGCAGTGGATAATAACATAACATTACAGTACAGATTTGGTCCATTGAACCATAGACCATAAATGGTGAAGTTGGAGATTAATGATCATTAATTATACATATCTCTTACCCATAGATTTTTTGTATTCATGTTATAGGCTTTCAGATAATTCTTGCATGTGTGACACACGTCAGTAAAGACAGATGGGTATGTTGCGTTTTCTGCTTTGGCTCCTAAACAAGAGAATTGTGAAGAACAGAAACCTCCATGGTTAAATATTACAAACACAGTATTTCTGTTTTAATGTTTCTCAATCTTTCAATCCCCACTTTAGTCTTCTTACCACAGTTGATTCTCAGACACTGAGATTATTTAAAAGTACGGATTTATAATCTGCTCGAGTCAGAACTTTCAGATCATACTATTCAGCTAGCTACATTATTCTTAACCTCAAGTCTCAGCTGCTAACTCTCATCCCTGCTCATGGTACCAAATTTTGCTTCTGTACAGATGTTTCGGGTCAATCCTAATAACTCTGGTTAATCCTCTGTGTTCTCTAGTTTGCCAGCAGTTAAAAACATGCAGCATTTACTGTCATCACATTTGTATTGTAGCTGAGCATGCTCATGGGCTGTAGTGCAACACTGACTTCACTGAAGGCAAATCGCCCTCATCCCCTCCCTGCATAGTTGGGCCTTATTGTGTAACTTGCTAATGATCCAAATGACTTATTCTGCAAATGGCTGCACTGAGGGACAGATGTTGCTGCAGGCCCTTTAATTTGTCTGAGTCAAATTAGTATACAGTGAGTTTCATAAACCTTCAAGGCACCTCATTCAATCAGTATAGCCTTATGTTTCCCAAGTAGTTTAATTATGTACAGAAAGAAATCTAGGTCAAACTTGATCTCTATGTAAATTAAAAAAAAAAAGCCACATGTTTGACTCAACTGAGAAAATGTTTATCATCTCATTTGTCATTGAAATGTTTGTTTTTTTTGTATAATACTAAAGAAGTTGAATAGGAACACACATTTTCCATGTCATAAACTAGTTTATTGGAATTTGGATACTTGTCTATAAAGTCATGTTTTTGCTTTGTTTTTCTCCTCCTGAATCACTTTTCATGAATATCTGAATGCTCTGCAGATGTGAGTGGGCTTTATTAGGTGAGCAGGATGAACTGCTGAAAGAAGACATTAATAAGCAAATATTTTGACTGTATTTCAATTTGTGTTCCTTACCCTGACTTTGAATCAGTGAGTAAATCAGCATTCTTGCCTTACCATTTTATTTCCGTTATTTGCCTCCTTCATATTTTACACAAGAGATAAATAAGAGATTCATATTCCTATGCACTGTCTGGTAAAGAACCACAGCCCTTTAAAGCTAACAGTCTGGTGGACTTAACCACCAAAACCTAGTTGCTGTTCCCAGTCTGGCTGAAAATTGGCATCCTAATTGAAAAATAAAATGCAGGGAAACTGAAGTTTAGACCGCTCCACTCACGTCTTCTAATAAGAACAAGGCATCAGAGTTCCAACATATTCATGGAAGTGAAAGAAAGGCATGATGTTGGTGCCTGCCCAAGTTACCATGAGAGAATTGGTGTTTTCCACTAAGACATTTCACACCAGGCTGATCCATAATTGTCCTTTTGTTTGGCCAAGATATGGATGCCACATAAATGAGACACAAAGGCGATGGAAGCCAAAACGGTTGTTGCTCATATGTGTCCCAATCTGGCAAAATGAGTCAAGAGGCAAGTGGCAGGGGTTAATTCTTAGGCAAATAATGCAAATCTACCTGCTGTATTGGGGGTCATTTCTGGGTTCAAGGGACGTTCTTGAATCCCGTGAACCTGGTAATGACCCCCAACACAGCGTGCCGATTCATGTCATTTGCCTAAGAATTAGCCCCGGCCACTGGCGACTCATTTTGCCAGATCGGGTCTCACATGTAATTCCTTCTGTTTCTTATTCATCCTTCAGGGTGGAGAGATTTCCCAGTTTTTGCCAGTGGGGTGGGTTGACTGGACATTAATAATTATTCAACCCCCCCCCCCCCCAAAAAAAAATATGCCTGTCCACTGCTGCATTTAAAATATGCCCCCAAAAAGTAAACAGAATGAAGTATTTTTATACATTTTGCTTTCATGTTATTGACCGCACTGGGTCATGAAACTTAACCCAGAAAGTCTCATTTGAGCTTTACATTTAAATAAATGCATGCAGATGAGCCCAAATTGATGTTAAGGGTTACAGCTCATGGAAATGGGAGGAAAAGTTTCGTTCTTGCATTTAAATTCCTCCTTATATCGGATAATTACTGAATACAGATTTACATAATGTACTGCTGTTTGCGTGTGTGTACTTGCCCCTGAGTGGTGATGTATTTCTAGAGTTGTGAATAAAATGTTCTGCACATGTAAAACAGTGTGTGTTAGAAATGGGGTAACAGAACACTTTATTTATTTTTTTTAATTTTAATACTGACTCACTGTCTGGTGAGATTTTGTGGTTTTCTGAAGTTGTTTGAAATGTAATTTAATAAGATATAGAAATGAATGACAGAGTGCTTGAAATGCATGCTGAGCATATTTAAATCTCTCTGACTGAAAGATTCAGATTTTAATCAAACAAAAATGGTAGGGGTCTGTTTGAGTGGTTGATCTGTAGCACATTAGTATCCCTAATCATTAATGAACACAAGTTACATTGCTGATTTATCACTTGGTTACATTGTGTAAAATTGGATTTGTGGTGTCCTGCGTGTTTACCCATCTATTACAATCCAGGAGTTTCTTTTTTTTGTTTTTGTAGCAACATCAAATTAGTAGTGAACCATAAAAGATATCTGAGGGATTGTTTTCCTGTCAACCCTTGCAGCTTCATTTTCTCAAATGAGAAGCTAAATATACTTTATCTTCATACCCGCTCGGTTTTGATTTTATGCCAAGAATAGCTAAAAAAAATTTTATATTAGGGGAAAAATGGCCTTTGTGGTCCCATAAGCCTTGTAAGGGGAGAAAAAATGTTCTCCACAGTGACATCAAGGGGAATTAAGGGCTATTCACACCATACTCAGGTTGTCCATTTATTCACCTCATCGCCTCTCTCTCCCTACAACAGTGTGGACCTGGTGCACGCTCAGCTCCACGTGTGCGAGGGCCGCAGCCTGTCCGAACTCGGCCTCAAACAAGACAAGATCAGGGTGAATGGCTGTGCAATCCAGTGCAGAGTGACAACCGAGGACCCAGCCAGAGGCTTCCAGCCAGACACAGGAAGGATCGAGGTAGGCTTTATCTAAAAGTGCCCTCATTATGCTCATTTGCTGGTGAAGTAAAGTTCTTTATTGCTCGCTGAGGAACTTTAATGAAGACGTGAATCAAAACTGCAGAGGCCAAACGGGGCCAGTCAGTTTTATCAAGTCATTTTTTTTTTTTTTTTTTGGGAGAGATTTCACATGGTGAGAGAGAGTGCATATTTTCAACCACCAAGGATTGCACAGAAAAGGGGGGAAAAAAAATCCAGAAAGTTGCTTGCTTTTTGGCAAAACTTCAAGAACAAGAATATTAGAGTTCCATGTGTACCTTTTCTAGTAGTATCCCAGAACCTCTAAAGTAACTAAATCTGCCAGAGTTCAGTGCACTTTACAAAGCTGGTGTTTGCAGAATATAATTTTAACCTTGTTCGTTTATATACTCAAACAATAAGAGCCTTGGAGCCGACCATGCGTGCACCTGAATCCTGATCTTAATATCTGAAAATGAAGCTGAACCTGCTGGTGATTCCAACAGAACAACTATTCCCAAAGTGAGATAATTTTCCTGTTTTAAATCAGTAGCTGCATTCAAACTGTTAGACTAAGAGGGTTCAACATTGTCAAATGGTGGGTGTGTTTTGACAGCAACCTGTTTTTCACAAGTAGTCTGTTCTGCCTGTTGACAAAAATAATGGATTAATCCTGGAGGGATGATAACGTGGCAGGTTCCCACAGATTGTCAAATCTGAGAATTTGGTTGGATGAGAACCAGCAGACCTGAACGTACCTCTTAGCTGTCAGTGCTGTGACACCACCATCCACCGCCATTACTTTTTGATGACTTAATTTTTTGACTCTTGGGATGTGATTGAACTCGACTTGCATCACTGGCTTTCTGCTCTTACCAATTAATTCTCTTGGTTCTGTTTTTTTTTTTTTTTTTTTTTTTTTTAAAGGTGAATTAGAAGTTGTTTTGCATATGGATGAATTTAAATCGATTGTCATTTCATTTGACTCCAAGGGGTTTTAGTTTATTGCCAGGATATGTGGCTCAATGATCAGACTTAATTTAACTGGGATATATCAGCACATTAACGAAGAGGTGTCTGACAATTTCTGATTTTAAGTTGTATTATAATAAACAGCATATATTTCAGAATCACCTTTAAATTGCGCTTGCGGGCTAGAACTCGTAATCTCTTTTTAAATACCATCCTCATTAGGTAGCATTCGCACGTTCACTACTGAAAATTGTGGGAAAAGGAGCCATGAAGGCCTTTGTGACCCTTCCATTTCAAGGACTTGCCATCCCATTTCTGCTCCATATTTTCTTCTCTCGTCAGCTCCCCCTGCATTGCTCATAACCTTCCTCCAGCCTACCACTCATCTTAAAATAATTTACATATTTCATGCATCCTCATTCCCTCTTGATACGGCACTCTTTCTCCTCTTTTCACCCATTCAAATCATTACCTTCTGTGCTCTCCATCTCTTCTCCTACGCTTTTTCCTGCCGTCCTGCACTGTTTATCTGTCTTTTTCAGCTAGGAAACAAGATGGTAAACAGAGCGACACCCCACTACAACCATGCAATATGAATAGAATAAACAGTCAATAAAGATGGCGGTATGGCACACAAGACAATTATTACTGGATGACACTGACAGGGTTGGAGGCGAGGCAACACTGTAAAAGGTGACGGGCGTGAGCGTGAAAGTTATAGGTTGTAATTCACTCGAGGTGTCTGAGGAAATTTGGTTAACTGGCTTTGTGAAATGAAGATAAGGAAACCTCTGCGCAGTGTTGAGCCGATAAAGATAACCCCACCCCCCAACATGATGCCCAAATCTTTCAGTAGCAAATCACCCTCACTCAACACATTTCCAAACCCATGTCGTACACTTCACTGGAAACTTCTTTCTTCCATAAAGCGCCAAAATCAGGTGTCCTTTGCACAGATGTAAAATATAACTGTTAGAAAAGCATGAAAATGCAGCACAGCAGTGGTGGGATACTGGTCTTGGGGTTAGAAAAGGAATAGCACAACATGAGAAGCTAGTTTTTCCTTCTGTATGTAAAGGGCAAAGTGATGCCAAACCAAAGCAAACACATGGCTCACATTTGCAGAAACTAAACAAATTAACCCCCCCCCAAAATCATTTCAGATTCTGACGGTGGTAAGTTTACCCAACAAGTGTGTGCTAAAACAGACAAAACGGGGAGGAAAAAACTGAACTGTTAAAATAAAGGACAGCAACATTTGACCCTGAAAAATGAATGGGCAGTGTTTTTAATTTATTATAGGGATGGAGTCATAATTTATAGGAATGACTCAGTTCTTCGGGGCTTTAGTTTGTTTTTTTTGTTTTTTTTTCACCGATATCGTGCCGTGCGTGCACCAACAAATTCGCCCTCTGGCAAGTTTCTGAATAGATTGAATAGATGTGTAGCAGGGAATAATGGATATGTTGTTGTATATAATGTTTTAACAAATGAAATCCACAGTTACCACAGGTGCATTTTTATTCCAAAAAGCTTAAAATTGCATTGGTACATTTGTTAATAACAATTTAATAAATTACATATTTTCAGAGGTTTTTTTTGGAGAGACTACATGCAGACATGAGAAAAATGGTGAATTTCAATAAACCCTGACAAGCTTAAGCAGCTTCATGCAACACTAAAGACTAGAAAGCGGGAGTAGTGTTGAATTTGCGCACACACACTGCTAATGATATTGGCTCATAACTTTGACGAGTATTTTTCATGTCTTTTTAAAATAAGAATTCCCTTCTGATGTTGACTACCTGCAATATATGGGGTTTCCTTAAACTACTGTTTTTCTTACACTCGTGCTTCGTATTCTTCATAAGATGCTTCACTTATGCGCCATTAAAAAAAAAATCGGAGGAAGGGGAATGAAAAATATGCTAATGCTTTTGCTTGAGGGGGAGTGTAGCCTGGAGCGGCAAAATGGTGTTCAGGCGTAGAAGGAGGCGCAGAGGAGAGGTTCATAGAGGGGAAAATAAAGTAAGGTGTGAGCGAGGGATGAGGTCTGAGGGGAAGGCGAGGATGAGGAGTGATGGATGCCGTAGTACAAGCATGGCAGCAGCCCCGTCGACAGAATGACAGGGAGGAATGGTCTGCCCGCTTGGGAAGGCAAGGGGGGGGGGAGAAGAGTATTAAAGCGGCACCTTGACATTTTGTATTTTAATCTATTTTTCTTCAGCAGACACTCGTCACATTCGGTGTATTCGCGAGCCTTTTGGCACATAAGCGCTGTGATCAGTTTAGCTTTGAGAGATATGAAGGTGATTCTTAGAAGCACAAGTGGAAAAACCTTTACTCCCGTAGTGTGATAAGTGGATGATGAAAGACTATTTACTGAACCCTGAAATCACATTACGGCTGTAAAATAAAGATGGGGGAAATATGGCTTTGTTGTTCACAGCAGGGGAAACAGCAGGGGAAACGGCGGGGTCTGATCTGGCTTCGTAGTATACTGAGGTATTGAAGCGAATGATTAACTTGCGATATAAGGGAGCAGCGATCGCCCTCCTTTCATCTCAGCATTTATCTGCTGATCCATCTTCAGATATCTTCATTTGGATATAAAGAGTTGCTCCATCATGCCTCTTTCCTCTTAACTCCTCTCTGTCCTCCTCCTCCTCCTTGTTGTCAGCAGTGCCCTTTTCTCCCAGTTTGTCAGTGTTACCACATTTGCTCTCAGTCCATTACGTCCAACTATCAATCTTCTCTCCTCCTTTCATCCCTTCACCTTTAACGTCCCTTAACCTTTAACATTCCTAGCAGTCTCTTTCATTTCTTGGCTCACATTTGTCTTTCTCGATCCCCTGGCCCATATTCGTCTCCACAAAAAAGGTAGCGAGTAATGGGGCCGCTGTCCTGCTGTTTTCCTCTCCACCTAGCGTTCATTTTATTCAACCTCCTCCTGTTATTCAGAAACTCATTTTACATCTTCCTTTCGCCCACTTTGCCTGCCCTGTGTCCATCTCTCCTGCAGTCATTTGCTGCTCAGTATATTAAACCAGGGGAACAGAAAACCCTTACTTGAGCAATATACTTAACTTTGAGGGTACTACAGGACTTGTTCATCTTCTCGTCCCACGTTCATTGTCCCATTAGTCATAATGTGACGATCAAATGAGGATTTAACTGTCCTCCCATACATCACTTGTCTTTTTTCCTTCGACGTGTTAACCAGCATTACTCACATCTGTGTCTCCGTTTCCACCACCCCGCTCCGCTGTGCATCCTTCCCCTTGTTTGTTTCTTTTAATGGAACACATTTGCATGCGTCACTCAGCGTATTAATGTTTAAAAATGCTGCCGCTTGTCTGTGCGTGCATGTGTGCCTCATCCATCTGAAGAACAATTTTGAGTTTGAAAACAGGTTGAGTCCTAATTAGAGGGAAGTGTGTTTGTCTTCCCTATCATCATAAAAACACCTTCAATTGCACACCATAAACATCCTGCTGCACACATTGGCTCTCCCTTATTGGCAGTTTCATCGCCATTATCTTTCATTTTCTTTATGGCCATTAACAGAGCCATCAGTCACCAGTGTAATCAGTGGTGAATGAGCTTGGGTTGCTTAGTCCTTTTTAAAAGTTTGAATCTCTGCTTAAGTGTTTGGGAGTTTTAACTCTTGATAAACTGTTTTGTTTGTACTGTATTTTTTTCATCACATAACATTAACCCCATTTCATATCCATTGCTGTACAGCTGTACTTGAGTTTGACAAGCCTAAAAGTTGGACAAAGCTAAAGCTGTGCACACGGTGTGTGGTTTGGGGCTGTCCCAGATGAAAGATGAACAAAGATGGTCCTACAGAGGCTCAGAGTTGGCTTTTTCAAAACTCGTGAATTTCATATGGCCATCTAATAAAGACCTACAGTACTGTACAAAAGTCTTGGGCCACCCCTCATTTCTTTATATTTTGCTAGGAAAATAGGAAGCAGCAGTTTATTGAAGCATGCACAAACAAAAGTGAAAATGCAGCACATAAGGCAAAAACAGTTTGTACAATTCGAATGAGCTTTAAATTCAGTATTCTGTGACCACAGAGGATGAACTCTCTCAGGCAGCTTTGTCATTTCTTTAGTCTTCAGGAATAGTTCTCCAGACTTCTTGAAGGACACTCTTTAGATGTTTGCTGCCTTTTTGAAAGTCACTCTTATATAGAGATGATTTCTGATGAGGTCTGATCAACTGAAGGGCCAGATGCATCTCTCAGGTGCCATGTCAGGTCTTGGCTTTTTTTCTCTTTTCTCTTTGTTTTTAGTTTTTAGGCCTGCCACTTCTATTGTCTTCGACTTGTCCAGTTAAATTTTTAGAGAGAGAAAGAGCAAAGGTGTTGTTGTGACAGGCTGCTAATAACAGTTTAAAATTGGTTCTTTAAGTTGTCTGTTATGTGTAGACACAACACTAGTTCGTCCCTTGAGTTGGGTGCCTTTTTGTTTTTGTTTGATCGTTTCATGGCTCAGTGCAAAGTGGCTTACAAAACAAAAATTTTCTCTGAAAACGGTTGGAAAAAGCAGCCAAAGTCCAAATAAAAACAGACCTTCAGAAAGCCTGGGGAACTATTGCTCAGCACCACTTTGAATTTGTTTTCTTGGAAGCAGAACATAAAGAAGTGAGGGGAGGCCCAAGACTTTTTTTGCACAGTACCAACCAATAGAAGTGCAAATGTGAAAATCTAGATGAGTTTTTGGAGCAGACACTTTGTGCTTTTTTTTTTTTCTCCAGCTGCTGTTGACCACATCCAGGTGTTGGTAGCAAAGAAAAGAACAGGCGAAGGACGTGTAGCTGTTTATCATTAATACTTTTCAGTTATTGTCACTGTACCGTCTGCATACATGAGAGCCTTATTTCTGCACACTTGTTTATTAGATCCAGTGTCGCTTATATTAAACTTATGAGACTCTGATGCAGATTTAAAAAAAAAAAAAAAAAAAAAAACACCCAAAGGAGGTTTGTTCTCTGGAAGCAGAGACTAACTCTGCACTCTGCTTATGGTGTGAAAGAAAAACAGACCAGTCACAAGGCTGTGCGAGTAAATTAAATCCTACTGCTAAACTAATACCCATAGTGACACACACCGGTGTAATCTTGGCACTCTGTGTGCTCATCACTAAACGGGTGCCAGTGTTTTCCGTGACGGCAGTAAAAATGGTTGAGCTCAGTGTTTACCATTAATGGTAATAGTAGCTTGATTGATATACACAGATTAAAGCCGTTCCTTCGCAAGGAAAGGCAAACACATGGTGCAGTAAACCATGTCACGCACTTATTAATCACTTATTAAGCCTATACACAGTTTGTAGATGTGCGGATGTAAGATGATGCCTAAACTGTCCAGTGGCTTCATGAGCGGGAACCATTTTTATTTTATTTTTTTCCATTTGGTCCAAACAAATAAAACTATATAAGGAGGGAATGGGAATGTGAGAGATTACACATGAAACAAAAGTACAGAGAGAGCAAGGGACATACTGTTCTCATTCCCCCTTGTTAACATCCAGGACCCCTGACCAGTTAGAGCAGAAACGCAGACCTGCAGGAGGGCAAACCGCCGGCACTGTGGCTGCAGACACAGATGCAGCCCTACAAGATGTAATTTCCAAAGAGAAAAGTCTTTGACCTTGAGGGTCGTGCGTGGGGTGATTCCTCCCGCGTGAGCTGACTCACTCATACAGTGTCGGTGTGTCTCTGCAGACGGAGTCTGTCGTACTGCTGTGTGAGGAATATGTATCATCACATTTGTCCTTTTTTTTTTTTGGGTGCTTGTTTTTGTATCTCATGCATTGAGAGCAGCACAATTTCCCGCCCTCCCCTTCCTATCTTTGCCTTTCATCACCATAGTAATTATGGGCCCATACCAGCCCATATTTTTATAGAGTGACATTTCTCCCATTCTTTTATTAGTTTACTCTCTGCTGAATTGTCTGCTCATCCATTTGGTGAGCCTCACTCTATTTTCCTACCTCTTTCTTCTCGCTCATTCTCACTTTGTAATTTTCATTCATCAACATCAAATCTTTGCTAATACTGTAGACCGTGCACAGAAATGAGCATGTAGATAAATCTTTTTAATGACACGAACTATGGAACATGTTAAACAGTCGGTGTTTGAGACTTTAATGAGTCAGATACGCTGAGCGAAGGTTCTTTCTTTGTCGCTGTAGCTCATTCAGGAGAAATCTATTGTCATTCAAAGACCAAAGCTTATTGAAAATTGGGGAAATATGCACGAGCGCACATTATGAAATGCTTTGTCACACTCTCAAATTTCACTTAAACGGCTCAAGATTCCACATGTCAAAGAAAATCCTGTGGATTTATCCACAGGATAGTCGATGACAGATTTTTGGAATCGTTGTCGTCAATTTGCAATGACACAACTCCCCCCAGCAATAAGAACATGTGTAATTATCGTTTTTTTTCTTATGTCGGAGACAAATTCAATAATTGTTAGCAAATTCGTCTGTAGACGAAATGACTAGTAAGTGGATACATCTCAGATGATTAAAAGAAGCAACAAAACAAATGAGTTTTCAGGCAGAAATCCCACCACTCAGATGTCATTAGGAGGATGAGTGAGAAAACAAAGCATGAATTAAACACATTGCAAAAGGTGTAGAATATCAGCTGAACAATGCACATCTATAAGCTGTGCACACAGTGGATTCTGAAAATATTCAGACTTCTGACATGTTGTAGATTTAATTATTAAAACATAAAATTACAATCTTTGCATCAGTCTTCTCTCAGGAGGAGCTCAGGAAGAAAAGCTGCAGCCTTCTTATTGTAGCTATTGGGGATAATGAAGAATTGATGACAGTGAAAACATGTTTTTTAGAGACTTCAACTTTAGAAACTGCTCCTAGTCATAAAAAAACAGACTGGTTGGCCTTATACATGTACTCGCATGACACTTCATTTGGTACACCTTGCTAGTACTAGGTTGGGGGGTGGGGGGAGGCCCTCTTTTGCCTTCAGAACTGCCTTAATTCTTCATGGCACAGATTCAACAAGGTGCTGGAAACATTCCTCACAGATTTTGGTCCTGGTTGACATGTTGACATCACACAGTTGGTGCAGATTTGTCAGCTGCGCAACTCAGACCAGCCCATCTGGCATCAGCAATCATGCTGTATTCAGAGTAACTTTCTTCCCCAATCTGATGGTCAGTTTGAATTTTAGCAGGTTGTCCTGACCATGTCTGCATGCCTAAAGGTATTGAGTTGCTTTTGTGTGATTGGCCTAATTGGACATTGAGCATTTGAACAGGTGTTCCTAACAAAGTGGCAAGTGAGTGTGTATCCCAACAGGAACCTCAGCTACAGTTCTCTCCATTCTCTGTGTAACTGTGTGTGTGTGTGTGTGTGTGTGGTAATCGTTGTCCTTTTCTCCTTTATGCTATCTTTCCTGCTCCGACTATCTTTTCCTCCCATTATCCCTTTCACCCTTTTCCCTGAATCCATTTCCATCGGCCCTCCCCACTTCCTGCTGTCACTATCAATTTCCCCCTGTTTTCCTGTGTCTATGTTTATGTATGTGAGCTAGACTGTACATGCAGGTGTGTGGGTGTCTGTGTGCAGCGCGTTCAGATGTCGATGTGCTGCGTGCACACAGGTGTGTTGGTGTGTCTATAATTGAAATTCCCTGCTGTTGACAAGCCTTCGTGCGGTCTCATATTCCTGTCGTTTGTTGTTTTTCCAGCTGATCCTCCTCTCCTCCCTCTCTCCTAACTCTTCTCATTTATCATTCCTCCTCTGTTTTCTATCTGCTCTCTGTATCACCCTCCCATCTCCTCTCTTCAGTTTCATATTTTCCTTTACACCAGTTTTCTTTCTAGTCATTATTCACTTTCTCTGTCGTTTCTTCCCCCCGTGTACCTGCTTCGTCTCTTCCTCTGCTGTTAGTCGTCATGTTTCTTTCCATGTTTTCTTTCACCCTGTTTTCACATCGTCTCATCTATTTTTGCTTCTTCCTCTCTCCCATACCTGATTTCCACCTCGTTTTTTTTCTCCCCTTTTGCTCCTCCGCTGTTACTAATTTGTTTTTGCACATCTTTTTCTCTAATTTTGACGTGCTTGTTCTGTCATTTACTTTATTACTCCCTCCCCTTTTCATTTATTTGTACATCTTCTAAACACTTACCCTTCCTAAATCCTTCCTCCCATTCTCCCTCCTTTCACTGCCTCTGTGGAAATATTTTCCTTATTTATCACTTCTTTGTCCCCCCCGTTCCTCCGTCCTGCTCGCACTCCCCTAACTCATCTGTCTAAATCGGATTCCTCCCTTCTCTCCCTCCTTTTGTGCACACCTGGTCTCCATTCACTCTTCTAACAGTATATTCCATCTTTTTGCTTCCTAACACTGCCCTGTTTGTCATTCTGTTTTTTCTTTTCATACCTAGCTGTCATTTCCTCTCTCCTCCTTTTTGTTTTCAATGTCTTACTTTGTCTGCACTCTCCTCATGTATTCATAGCTCTTGTCTGTATTTTTTATTTTTTCCCCCCCTTCTGTGTCTGACAGTTTGTGTGCAGGATGCTGGCATGTGCTCATGTGTCTAGTATTAATATAATACTGTGTGGTTACATTGAGCTCCCATGTCTGCATTGCAATACTATTTCCATTTAGGAAATCAATACATTAGGAAAGTCATACCTCAGCATTTTTCATACACAGTGAGCATATTGAATGAGTTTAATTTAGGAACAAAGATTTGCATTTCCTTTCAGTTTGTCAGCTACCTGAGGGAATGGAGTAACTCAAGTATTTTAGAAATGGGTTTTTGAAAGTCCTCTAAAGTGACAGATGATTTTTTTTTCAGGCACTTAATCTATTTTGTACTTATTTGGAGCCTCATAATGTTAATCATATCAGCATCAGAATGCTTTAACTTCATATATTTCTTGATTAAAACAGTGGCATCTTTCTCAGAATTTGCTGTAATTGTTTGTTTTGTTACCCTGCTGTTACCCTGTTATTGAAAGGTGGATCCATTTGTGGTTTTCAGAGAAACTGATTTGTTTGTGCTGATGGAAAATCACTGAAGGATGCTTGAGTTTGATGGGAGTACATTTCAGGACATTTTAATTTTTACAGGAAATGTTGTGCGTTATTGTTGTGGCTGACCCTGTGAAACATGTTTTGTTTAAAGACAGATGGTGAGCGTTGAGTCTGTAATGAGGGGATACGATCAGACTTAGTCGAAAAGCAAACTCTAAAGAGGCATCAAATGAGGAATTACACCTGCACTTGGTGTACTGTAGTGATTATCCACATCAAACGAGCATTCGTAGCACCTTAGATGAAAGGAAACAGGCATTAGTGTTTCCTTAAGACTTAAATGACATGAAACTTAATGCTTTTCATTAGTGTTTTGTAGCAGTGTAGTGGTTAAGAACCAGCCAGTCTCCTCCTCCTGGAGCATGACTATTTTTGAGAGGTTTAAATAACATAAATAAAATCTTTATTGTAGATGATTTGAGTGAATTTATCCAAGATTAAAGACACTAGTTCCAAATGTGAAGCACGTTCTTTGACCAGGGTTGCTTGGAACAAGTAAGCCAGACGTCTTCATTAAAGTAATTTATCATAAAGCCTATTTTCCAGTTGTGACTCTTAGTCTTTCAAAGTGGAATAGCAATAAGCAATAATCACAGTGGGCCTCATACACTATATTGCCAAAGTATTCACTCACCCAAATCAATTCATCACCCTTCTCCATCAGCAATCGGATGGACCAGTCTGGGTTTGGTGGTTGCCAGGAGAACCGTACTTGTCTGACTGCATTGTGCCCAGTGTAAAGTTTGGTGGGGGGGGGGTTAATTTTCAGGAGTTGGGCTCAGCCCCTTAGTTCCAGTGAAAGGAACACTTAATGCTTCCAAGACATTTTGGACAATTTCCTGCTCCCAACTTTGAATTAGAGTGGCGACTGTGAGCCAGACCTTCTCATCCAACATCAGTGTCTGACTTCACAAAAGTGATTCTGGAAGAATGGTCAGAAATTCCCATAAACACGCTCCTAAACCTTGTGGAAAGCCTTCCCAGAAGGGTTGAAGCTGTTGTAGCTGCAAAGGGTGGGCCGACGGCATATTAAATCCTGTGGATTAAGAATGGGAATGTCACTTAAATTTGTGTGTGAAGGCAGGCGGGCAAATACTTCTGGAAGTCTAGTTTAGGTGCGTATAAATGTCCTCTTCCATGATGTGGACATGCAAAATGACCCCAAGATTCATGAAACGTGTACCAGCCAATTGTGGTTTTACTGCCATGTATGTGTTGAAAAATCCAAATCATTCAAAATCAGCAGTCTTGTGCATGCTGTCTGCAATCTGCGCACTGCCACACCCTCATTTCTCTAAACACATTTACCACATGAAGTGGAGAAAGTGGTGACAATGACTAAACAAAAAGCAGAAGACAGTACAGCCGAGGAAACTGAAGCAGTGGAGTCTGAGGAGGAAGATGGAAAAGCTGCGCATGGGATCAGACTGAAAAAGTGCAGGTGCTGAACGTTTTGCCTTTAGTTCCTCAAGTCATAAAAAGGTTTTTACATCAAAGTTGATGCTTTAAGTAAAGTAAGACAACGGGGGGAGGAACAGAACCACCTGATCTGACCACCCAAGAAAAGAAACTCAAGGCAATTGTTGAAAAACAACCATATCCTCCAGCATCAGGGGGATTAGAAATGAGAAGTTAGACTGATATTCAATAAGGATGGAAGGCAGATTTATTGAATAATAGAATGCTTACTAGAATTTATTTATTTTTTTTGTTAAACCCCAGCTAAATCTGTTTTAATATCTTAATCTAATGTGTATTTAATTCTAATTCTAAGCATTTTTGCTTATGTTTAGAAAAACCGTAACTAACCATAAAGAAATGCTGCTACGGCTACTAATAATCAGTATTTCATTTAAAGATACATGTTTACATTTTCCAAGACAGGCCTTTGTCATTTGTTAGTACACATTGTCTAAGGCATTGTAAATTTGTAGATTAAAAAAAAAAAAAAAAAAATTTTTGGCAAAAAAATATTGATGAATCTCAGGTTTGTGCGTGGACTGTGCATACACACGGTTTATACACAGATTTATGCAAATTCGCTGTTTGTGAATGAGGCCCAATATAAATTTGACCTCATTTTCTTAGGCAAAGTCACAACTTTTAATTGGTATTGTTGACAGCAGCCACATGTTCCCTCTGAGAGCGTGGCTACTGAGTTGGACTGGCAGACAAGTAATTCTTTGCATGCTAATAGCAGAGCAGAACAACTGAAGAAGGCTCTCAGGATTGTTTTCACTGGTAGCCATCCTGAAAGTCCCCTGTGTCATCCAGTGGCCCTGCATTAGCATGACAGGAGTCTGAGCACGCCTTTGTTTCTCAAACATTGAAATGAGCTGGCATATTATAATGCAGAGCCGGTGTCAGTCAGTGCACCGGCTCGCACATCATTCGGTTGTCTTTTTTTTTTTTTTTTCCCCTTCTCCTGCCTGAAAAGGCGAATTGCACTGAAATTATTCTTTTTGAATACTTAAAGCATGAAACTTCACCCAGTTAGCTGGAACTGCAGCTGAACTACGCCACTGATTTCCCAGAACACATGAGATTATTACATATCACTCGGCTTAATTATGGAGATACTATCTATTATTAATGAATAGATGAGTGCAGTGAGCGTAGATGTGTATATGTTGCTAATGAGCCTAGTTGAATGTTTAGTTCCTTGGACACCAAAATAGTTTAGCTGATCTGTGCCTGTGAATGTGGCACAGCATGCTTTCCTCAGAATATTGTTTTTCCCAAACATCACATTTGGATGTGCTGACCAACCCTTCAACTTCTCCTTCATTTTGTCGCTCCTCCTCGGGTTTCTCTTTGCATAATCAGCCCTTCAAGGCTGTTCATCTCTACTCCTTATAGTCATTCCACCTCTCCCTCTTGCTGCATTTTCATCACCCACTCTTATTCAGTTTTCCTCTCCTCGCTCATCCCAATCCTTATAATTCCTCAAAACCCAGTCCAACACATCCTTATTCCAGCTCTCATCCAGTAGAGTTCGCACTTTTTTTGCATCTACTTTCAAGTCTTCTATTTCACTTTTTTTTTCCCCTCTCTTCCTCTTGACAGAATATGCCTCAGACTTTTCAGTGCACGTGTCCTACATAACCGCTGTCTGGCTGTCAGTTTGTACATGTCTTCTTGCGCCTAATGTTGTTTACACTTTTTTCCTCTGTCCTTTGTGTTCACTGGAGTGTTTGTGTTCTTGTGTTGTCTGTGCACTCACAGGTTTAGTGATGCATCTGAGTTTGTCTCGTTTCTGCGTGCGTGCGTGCGTGTGTGTGTGAGAGGGTGGTTTTATCAGCTCTTGCAGATGGCCCCAGTCTCTCATCCATCGTTCCACTGAAATGAAGAGCCCTCTGAAGAGTAAAGGCAGAGAAGAAAGGAATGGACAGACAGACATGGAAAGAGTGAGGGGGCGATGACGCATGGAGTGGGGGGGGGGCACGGTTAGAAACAGCAAGAGGTGGAAACGAGAGGATGATCAAAAGATGGACAGATTTAGAGAAGTAATGCAGAGAGGGTGAGACCACCAGAAGGGTCTGTTTACACAAAACACTATGGGGTGTGTAAAGTGAACATCTAAGAGTGTGATGGGGTGTGTGTGGGCTCATGACATGAGTGCTCATCAGCATGGATGTGAATTGTACAACTCTTTGATATTTCACCAAGAAATATATCAAACTTGTTCCCTTTAAGCCGCACTCTTCTCATTTTTCCTTCAAGTGAGCCTTTAGAAGTGTTTTTTTTTCTTTCTTTCTTCCTTTGCTGATGTATAGCTCACTGTAAAGGTTTGGTCACATAGCTAGAGGTGTGCGTGCACATTTGTGTGTGACAGTTGGCTTG
Organism: Archocentrus centrarchus; assembly: GCF_007364275.1. Classification (NCBI taxonomy): domain Eukaryota; kingdom Metazoa; phylum Chordata; class Actinopteri; order Cichliformes; family Cichlidae; genus Archocentrus; species Archocentrus centrarchus. Next base: position 5,159,122 of record NW_022060145.1, read on the forward strand.
CATTAAAAAGAGGCTCTTCAAATCGCCATGGGATAAGCCGTGTTTACGATGCACTACCCGCGGAAGAGAAAAATAAACAGAAAAGAGAAGGAAAGCCAAGGATAAATAGAAAAACTGCATGAGGAGAGATGAGGTGAAGGAAGTGAGTTTGGTACACTGAGAAGCATGCAGCAAGCGTTTGGAAAAGGTGAGCGAGGGACAAAAGTCTAAGTCTGAAAACAGACTTTAAAGAGCTTGAAAGAAAAGCAAACAGGCTCCAGGGTAGTGAGGGGGGGAAATAAGCCGCAGAAGTGAGAGGAAGGATTGTTGACAGGTTGAGCAAAGAGGTAGTCAAAGGAAGGAATTGTGACCTACGAATCAGGATTTTTTTTTTTTTTTTTTTTTTTCCCGGTAAATCGCTTAAGGAACTAACAAATAAAAGGGGAAAAGAGTAGGAGGTCTGTGTTAGCATGTTGTCCTTTTTGATTATTTCTCCCTGTTGGGCTGTGAAATGTCATTCCCTGCAGACCTCTTTTTTTATGGGAGAAAAAGACACAGTAGTAGCATGCAGAGATGGAGGAAAAGGATACAATAGAATGGAAACAGCCATGAAATACAGCAACAACACTGAGTGCATTTTGAAACCCAGGGGTTTCTTTCTGAAAAACATGCTAATATGGTGTTTTTCTCTTTTCAAGGTCTTTATCAATTATGCCTAGTTTGTGAAGGTATTTTCTTTACTCCTAATAATCCTCAAAGATCCCCTTTGGATTTGGGCTTAGCTGTTCTTACTGAATGAAATATGAAATACAGACATTTATGAAGAAAATAAAGATGAGACAACTATGAAAGAAATATGAATTGAAGAAATATTACAAAAAATTGTAGTAATTTACAGTAATCTAAGTTTTGTTTTTGATTTGTCAGGATGCATATCGATTGGGAATGTTGAAATAATGAGGGAAAAACAAGATTCAACATTAAAGACACAAGTAGGATTTAAAAAGATGAAAACCTAAAGGAACATTAGCTAAGTGTAATACAAGAATCAAATGACACTGAAGGAATATGTTGCCCATTGAAATCCAACATAGTGAGTTTTTAGAAGAGCGATTAGGGTCCTGTTCTACAGCCAGTGCAGCAGACCCAAGGTGTCGTTCAGTTTCACTTAACCCAACATCAACGGTCAGGCTCAGCGGCCACACGGAGCTGGGTATCGGCTCTCTAAGTTAACCCAGGGTTTCCCCTGTGCGGTCATGTGAAAGGGGTGGCGTTGGCAGCATCTGACCAATCACAAAGGTGGACAAGTGTACTGGCAGCACAGCAGCTGATTTTTATAAAGGTGATGATGAAACTATAATAGGAAAAATATGAAGATGTTAAACACAGAATGCAGACTGAAAGCAACACTGTGTGTGTGTGTGTGGGGGGGGGGGGCACTGTAGAGTAGTTTAGTATTAAAAGCAATGTGTTAATATGTGTGCACTTTAAATGCTTTGGTCAGTAAGACTGGAAAAGATCTACAATATTAATAAAGTTTAGTCTATTTGAAGCCAGGAAGCAAAGCCAGCAAAAATGCAGACTTTTAACAGACCTATTAATATCGCACATATATTAAGACACAGCAGACTCTGATGGGTTATAGTCGGGTACTTCATTAAATTGATGTTTAAAAGACTGTTAGTTTTTATTCTTTCAGCTCAGCTCTGGTGGTTAATGGGCTGAGAGTAAGTAAAGAAGAACTGTAAAAACAGAAGCGTGGGCTTAGTCTCCATGCAAATTTAATTTAAGGTATGCATGTACAGTATACTGTAGGTGTCCTGTCCTAGGATCTTATCGCTCATAAAACAGTGAAATTGTTAAATTGTTTGCAGCCAACAGGGGGAAAAAAAATAATGGAATAAAGCTGCGTCTAAAGATCTGTATATGGTTCATCAGTGGGATGTGGTGACTTACTGAAAGGCAAGCGGTGCACTGAGTGTACTGTGTGTATATGTATGTGTGCCAGAGCTGTGGTGCAAAGAAATTGTACACAACTACTTGCTGCTTTTTCAGTATTTGATTTAAATTTTATTGAACTCAAAGAAAACTGTGGTCTCTCTATTTTTTTGGGACAGGCTGTTCAGAGAAAAACAAGAACTTTGTACCTTTTCTGTCTGTATAGAGAAAACAGTATCTCTGACTAAAACTTCCTTTACTGCGCTTTAATGTAAAAAGCTAAAAAATGTCTTCACTGCTAAAGGATTATTTGGTGTAAAATACCAAATTAACTAGGCAGCTCCTGTAATCGGGGGCTTTTACTACTACTACTACTACTACTACTACTACTACTGTATGAAGTATATTACAAAAAGCACACTGTCGTTATGTCTGACAGAAAAGATAATGAGAAGGGGAGCTGAATGGGTAAAAATGGAAGATACAGTAAGGAAAAAGGGAGGAAAATAAGCTGGAAAATGATACCTAATCTAACTCATTTTCAAAGCCCGTTTGGTTGATCCATGGACATCACCAGTGGCTGGGCTATATCAGTCGCACGTAATGAGCGAAGCGTACGGCACTGGCGGGAATGGAATCATTTGTTTCGTGGCTGTGGATTAGAGCTGTTCTCGCTGGCTAAACAGATTTTTCATCGAATATTGCTGGGATAAAGGCAATTAAATAAATTTGACTGAGCATTAGCAATTGGGCAAGAATTGGATTTTGACTAAAGCTCTTATCTAGTCCATATGCTATATGTGAAACCAACCATGCTAATGTGACGTGTAATATGAGACGTAGCAGACTCTGGGCTAAAGCCAGGGCTCCTCATTTTATTCACTGTCTAGTATAATACGTATAAATATACACTCAGTGATTTTTGTGGCGTTCCTAATTTAAGAGCTGCCTTCTGTTGTTGTTTATATGCTGCAGTTGCAGTTAAATCCCTCTAACTCATTTTGAATTATGGGCCATTCCTCCAGGCTCCAGCAAAACCATTGATCAGGCACTTTAAATGTCAGCAGTAATGAACTTTACCTGTTGATGCCAGATTAACTCTTCTGTCAGTTAGTCGACATAAGAAATGAGGGTCATTTTTAAATTGCGACCACACACACGCACTCGCTGACTTTGTTCTTTGTTTTTAATATTTAGTTAAATAATGGCTAATAAACTCATTTGGTTTGAGCTGTGCACTCTGTCAGGTGGTGAAGGTCTTAAAGCTTCAAGATCACCGGGCCATCTGTGAACGAGGGAGGAATTCAACATAAAATCCATATCCATCTTGAATTGGATACCTGGAGGTTTTGGCTCCAACCCCTCAGCTCTACCATTAGTCTTCCATTTCCATATTATCCCCATTAGCTTCCATTCACATTCTTGTCTGTACCTTTCTCTCCCAGGTTTGCCTGTATAATGTACTGGCTTCAGGCTCACAGGTTGCAAAGTGTCCATTCCTCATCGCACATATGTTTTCGCTGCTTCACTGGTGTGCCAGTAAAGTAGTGAACTCCCACTCTTGTTTTGGTGCTCTCAGCCTCTGTGTGTGTGTGTGTGTGTGTGTGTGTGTGTGTGTGTGTGTGTGTGTGTGTGTGTGTGTGTGTGTGTGTGTGTGTGTGTGTGATACCTCCCTAGGTTATGTATGAAATGACTGAAACACTTCCACACCTTTTTACAAATGCTTTACTCAAACGCTGTTTGAGCTGGTGTGCTATAGAGGGTGATATTTGTAAGTCATAAGCCAAATGGAGTCCATTGTCCCGATTTTTAAGTCAGCCAGTCCCTGTGCAGCAGAGATTTTTGGGCAATGTACAGTAATAGTTTGGATGAATGGTGACATGTTACTGCAGTGTCACCGCTTTCATCCAGGAATGAAGTCACTAAACTGAAAATATTCCAGCGTTAAACACTGTTGAGTCGAGAAATGCCACATTTTGCTGAGTGTTGTCATTTAATAACTGCTTTTGAGTAATCAAAAAACAGCCAGAATGCTGGAGGTAATGTTGTTACGTGGGTGTTTTAGTAACACATTTACACTGCATAATTTAGTCCATATTTCTGAACAGATGTTGTAGCTACAGGTTGAAATCTAAAGTTTTGGGTTTTTTTTTTTTTTTTGTTAAACTTGATATTTCACCTATGGTTTACCATAATTTTGGTTTTCTTCATGACAGATTATTTACCAAAATATAATTCTAAAAGTTGAAAAAAAAATTTTTTCCTCACCATAATCCATTTGGTCTCCGCTGGTCTGTTGGTTTCAAAGAAGCTCGTGTTCCCTCTCCTCACTCCTGTCTTTGCTCTATAGTGTCTTTTAAAGAAACTCAGCAGGTCTGAGGAACCTCAGCAGAGACATTATTCTTCAATAAAATTTTCTGTGACCTTTCATTTTTACAATAAAGCAAAACCTCAAGACACCTGAGTTTGCTCAGTGCCATGTAAGCCCAAAGCTAGAGTGAAGTCGGCGTGATGTCTCTGGTGTGCTGTGACAGACAGTGTGGGTTGCTGGCTGGGCTGAATGATGGTAATGCACAGGACTGAGCAGAAAAGGTGTTTTTGATTTAACTTTTTTTTTTTTGAAAAGCTTGTGTCCTGATTGACCAAAACTGAAGTCTGCCAATTGTAGGTGTGCATTTAAGTGTGTTTTAACCAAAGGAAGCTGCAGTCTGCTCGTAAGATTGCATAATATTGCATTTCAAGACTTGTTTTTGCACCATTTGTCTTATTTTATGTCTAAAAACAATTGCAGGTGAGAGTGACTCAGCAGTAAGCTATTGCATTTCTCCCTTTTGTACAACCCCATCATTATCCTCCTCTGATTATTTACTTTGGCTTCATGATTGTGGTGAGAGCAGCAGGGTTGTGTGTCTAATGGAGAGAGCAGAATTAAATGTGGTGTTCTTGTGTTCACGTTTATGGAAATGTCACATTTATAAGTTTGATTTGTGTATGTTACTGATGTGTGGGCTGAGATGCTTTGATCTGATTAGAGAGGGCAAGATCACCAGTGTGCATGGGTTTATTTGAGCATTTCATGAAAGGGAGCATAAATGGACCTAATGTCATTAATGCTGGTCATGTAGACCCCTTGCAAAGGCAGTGTGTCTCTGAAAGCCACTCATAAATCTCGCATACTACAGAGAGGGAGAGGAGTTGGGGGGGGGGGGGGATCAACAGAGACCAATGGAGACAGAGGGCAATAAAAGAGTACAGCGAGGAAAGAGAAAATGTGAGATGGATGCTGAGCAGACAGAGAGGACAGCTTTCCTCTTCTCCCTTTTTCTCCCCAGTGTGGCCATCTGTACAGTGTGTGATTAATCATCCCATATCCCCAGACATGGCAAGCCAATGCTGTGACACTCAGTGTTAGTGTGTGTGTGTGGGTATTGCACTTGTGTATATGTCTGCACACATTGTTTTGCTGTTTTAATTCTCTAGCCAAGTATTTGCATGTATGTACATGCCTGTTACGTTTTAACAACCATGTTGCTAGCCTGCTCGAGTGTGTCTGCTTGGCTGTGTGTGTGAGCTACAGACACCGTGTGTGTGTGTGACATTTATGACACATTCTATTTGTTTACCGTTGTGCTGCCGCCAGTTACGACCAGTCCCCGTGGCAACCAAGCATCATTGATGGTGTTAATTAGCGACATGTCCCAAATGGTCTGTTTGACTGGAGAGGGAGAGAGACTAATGGAGGTTGTGTAGGTGTGAGAATTTAGGACGGGGAAGAAAGCATAAAAGCAAATATGATTTAAAGGAAACCTTATTTATTTTTTTAAGGTAATGAACAAAACAAGAATATAACATCAAACATCCTCTGTGTGTTCAGATTGCTTTTAGTACGTGATCTGCTCCCGGCGCGCGCACACACAATGGAAATTGTCATGTTTGCATATTGGCAAAGAACACTTGGATAAAGTGAAGTATCATTATCAATTTGCATGCAACCATTATATGAACTATTCTGATAAATATTCTATAAATATGTAATTGAAACCACAGTAGCCCAGTAGCATGTTAATCCTCTGTTTTGCCTACCAAGATCACTGCCTCTCCACGAATTCTGTTTCAAAGTGCAAACCATACTCAAAATAGGGCCGCACTTATTGTGAAATTTTAATATACATAAAAATCAAGTTCACATGCAATCAGTGACTTTTTTTTGTTGTTGTTGTTGTTGTTTTTGGTTCGAAAAGGAGTAGGAGGAAGCAAATGCTTAATTCTTACCCCTAACTTGCTCATCCTTTATATCTGTTCTGATTATACTGTCAGAAATATACACAAACTTTAAAAGTGTTTATATAATTTTTTTAAAACTGATTTATATTGGTACATGTTTTCATTTTCTCTTCTAAATTATTCCACAAATTCACTCCACGGACCGCGATGCACATGCTCCTCATCGTTGTCCTTACTTTGTTTTTTTTTTTTTTTTTTAAATTTAGCTCTTTCCTCAGTTCAAACCCCCTTCTCTCTGTGAACATTATTTTTAATGCTTTCTGGTAACACATTATTTCCTGCTTTGACCATTTTCAAACTTTACCAGATCCATAAATTTCAACAGTTTGGCCTTAAAAATAAAGCGTTTGTATGCTCCAGATATCCAACATTATAAACTGTCCTTATTGCTCTTTTTTTTTGTAATGTGCATAGCGGCTATAGTGTGCTTTGGTTGTGTTACTCCATATTTCCACACAATAATTCAAGTAAGAACATCATTGAACAGCATAAAATATGCAATGATTTCTGGCTCAGAACATGCCTTGTTTTTCCTAGCAAGGTGATGCTCTTTGCTATTTTTTGCTTTTACATGATTAACACGAGGCTTCCAGCAGATTTTATGATCCAACATTACACCCAGAAATTTGCACTCATACACCCTTTCTATACTTACATTATCTACCATAACTTGTACATGATTAGTTGGGTGTTATTTTCCAAACTACACAATTTTTGTTTTATTCAAATGTAATGCCAATTTGTTAATATCAAACCATTGTTTCAATTTATTCATTTGTTGAGATTGTTTCTAAAAGCTGACGTAAATGGTCACCTGAACAAATTTTAGTATGTTGGAGACTTTACATATGCCATTTATGTATAATATGAATAGCTTTGAACCTAGCACTGACACCTGAGGAACTCCACAGTTTGTCATGCAGGTTGATTTGTATTCACGTATTTCTACAAATTGCTGCCTGTTTCTTAAATAGCTCTTCACCCAATTCAGTACAACCCCTCTGATACCATAGCTTTCCAATTTGTTGAATAGTATGTTGTGATCAATGGTGTCAAAAGCTTTAAGTCTATAAATATTCCTGCTGCATACCTTTGTTTTTCTATAGAATTAGAGATTTCTTCAATTAATTCTAGTAATGCCAAAGATGTTGATCTGTCTTTTCTGAATCCATATTAGCTGTCAGTGAGCAATTTGTGTTTGTCATTGAAGTCATCTGATCTCTGTAAAGACTTCTTCCAGTATCTTGGAGAATTGAGAGAGCAGAGAAACCATATAAATGCTCCAACAATAAGGAACCTGAGTACTTCATGTTTTGTCTGACTAAAAGAATAAAATCCAAAGGTATTCAAATTATATTGCTGCAAAAATACAAAGGCAGCAAATCTAACTATAAAAAAGCAGAATACGGGGAAAACAAAACATGGATAGATGATTTTAGCTGTAACCTGTAAGATTCTCTGATTTTCTTTATTTAACATAGACAATAGGCTCACCTTGGTCAGTTTATTATCAGCTTAAATGGAAAACAAGGAAATTTTAGAGATTTCAGGGTGAATTGTAAAAAGAATCACCAAGGTTTGTCTGGGAGGAAAAAAAAAGGCCAAGTGGATGGGGTGAGCAAAAACTAGGAGATGGAGGGGGGGAAAAAACGTAGCACAGAAAAGGACAACAGTGATCTTGGAGAGGATGGTGAAGTGGTACCTAGAGTAAAAGTGAGTGATAATGGAGCCCAGGGAATTGGGACAAACTGATGCTTTTTGGCAAAACTCTAGTGCTCCAAATTAAAGGTTGGCTATACGCTTTATGCTAGAATATAGTCATCAAGTAAACTTAAGGACAAGGATGACTCTTGATAAATGCAATAAAAACCTCACCAGTGACATCGTGTCTCCTTGTTGATTAAACATAGTAGCAGTGCAGAGCACGGGACAGTGATTGAGATGGATGGGAAGGGATGATGGCTAAGGATGATGGAAGAAATTGCTCGGCTGGTGGAATGATGCTGTGCAGACTGAGAGGGAGAGACGGCCTGATGAGAGCTCACACTGTTGGATCAGACATGTGGCAGTTGTGACACTATCTTCAGCCGCTGGCTGAGAGAGACGAGCGTGATGGGGAGAGGATGGTAATGAGAAGGATTTGGAGCATTTGGGAGGAACTGGAAGCCAGAGTGAATGTTTGTCATAATGTCAAGCTAATGCACGTGTCAACAAGCAGCCATTTTCCTATGTTGGCACAGAGGAATGCAGGTTGGGCTAAGGAGGGGGAGAAGGGAACTGTGGGCAGACATTTTACAGGGATCCAGGGCCTGTTTATGCTTGCGCCCCACATATTAGTACTAATATGTTTTAATCAGTCTGAGCCCTGGGGTGTCAGAATACATTTGCTCAATTTGGGTCCCAGTATAAGATGAATACTAATATATTTTAACGATCCTAAGCCTCAGGGTATTAAGACTGGATTTACTCAATTTGGGGGCTAACTTAATACCCATATATTCCAAGGGACACCTGACATAACACTGTTTATTAAATGGAAGGCGTGCACTAATACAATTTGTGGCACTGCTATCTACACCACAAACATCAGAGCATCCTGGATTGTCCTCAGTTCAGTTTTTTAGGTGTTTTTAGGTGCACTAGAAGCATTTTTTCCCTGTGCTAGTCAACCAACAAAGTTGCATGTTGTGTAAAGTTGGACAGTAGTGTAAAAGTCCTGCTAGTTGAAATGCTATAGACTATATTAAAAAGAACAATCACCATTTTCTAACCTTGTTTCCCTGTAATCAGATGATTTCTGCCAGAGCTGTAACAGTCATTTCTCATGCTCACATTCTTCTGTGAAGTTCTTAATCTAATTGGACATTAAACACAGCTACATATACGTGCTCTTATGGTGTCCTTGTTCAGATATCAATGTAAAGCACCACTGCTTACATTCCAGTTTTACCTTTTTGTAAAATTTTAGTTTATTTTTTTATTGGTAAATAAAATGTTTTCATAAAACCTGAAAGCGATATTTAGTTTTAGATGTAGAGAATAAAAATGCCAAGAGCATGCCAGGATTATAGCTTTCAAAACATGCCTACATGCTTTAACACTAATCAACTAATTAACCTGAATGGGGGTCATGCAGACAATCTGGACTTGACACTTTGTTGCCATCCTAAGTCTACACAAGAGTTATTTGACCTGTGCCAGGAGCTGTCAGACTAAAGTGACTCAGTTTGAGTCGTCGTATGACAAGAGTACTAGTGTACAGTAGAATATTGAGTTTAAATTCCAATGTCCAGATCTATACATACTTTAGGTCCCCCTGTAGTGAGAGCCTTAAGAGCTGTCAGCATTCAGTCTGTTCAACATTCAATGGATGAGAGCTGTTTTTAAAAAGGTGGCTCTCAGGCTATCAGAGGCTCTGTGTGTGTGGTTTGGGTCCTCACATAACACAAGCATTATGTTTTAATGAATCTGGGCTCCAGGGCAAGAGCAACACAATTTACTGTATTTGGGCAGTCAGCTGATATAAAAACATGCATTTAAACTGAAAGTACTATCTCAGACTGTACGCTAGGACAGTGTCTTCAAAATTTCAAAGCAATACCAGTGGCAACAATTGTGAGCATCATTATGGAAGATGGAGAAGGGTTGGTGAGAGGATAAGAAACGATAACACAGAGGTAGTGGCAACAAGAGCTATAATGAAAGGGATTGTAATTCACAAATGACTTTACAGAAGAATACTGTTTCATTGGTTAACAAAAACAAATGAAGGGACAAATTCTGATCTGCAAACAAACCCATTTCTGATCTAGATTGTCTTGTAGTGCCCTTTATCATTGTAATTCTCTGACAGTCACTAGCTACCTGGAATTTGAAGTTATGTTTGTAGTTTCGTTCCGTAATATAGTCGACCTTTAAACTTGTGTATAATTTCCTAAGTGGCATGTCATTTATCTGGCTCACTCTCTAGAGAGTTGTATAATAAATACTAATTCATTTTATAGAAAACAAAATAGGCATTATTAAACTTCATTATTTAGTCCATTTTATATAGTCCTGTGCAAAAGTCTTGAGTCACCGGTAATTTTCAATCTAGTCCTTGTACTGGGAATTTCCAGAGGAATGTTTTTAAACTAAAGCCACTTAACGCTGACCTATGAATCATTCAAGCATAAAAAGGCACCTAACCCAAGTGATGAACCAGTGTTGTTTCTACACATAACAGATGACTTGGAGACCTAATTTTAACGTTACTAGCGGCCTGTCACAAAAATGCGGTTTGTTCCTAGTCCTTTAGCTGAAAAATGCCAAAGATGAAACAGTTTGACTGGCACCTATCAAACTGTCATGTGTATGGAGGGCGTCAGAAGAGAGGTAGACACTGACCGTGTACAACCATCTGTAAAACATGGAGGCTCTGTCATGGTTTGGGGCTCCATTTTAGCCAGTGGTGCTGGGGGGCTTGTCAAAATTGAATTATGAGCACAAAAGCATTGACAGATTTTGGCCAACAGCTTTATTTTTCACTGACAATAATCCCAAACATGCTGCAAATGCAGTAAAAGCATACCTGGCTAGAAAAACACACAATGGAACACTCGGTCATGGGTTGGCCTCCTCAGAACCCGGACCTCAACATTAATGAAGCAGTGTGGGCTCATCTTTACAGAGAACATCCAAAAAAGAGCTTTGAATGTCCTTCAAGAAGCCTGGAGAACTATTTCTGAAGAGTAAAACAAATGACAAGAAAGCTGCCTAAAAGTTCAGGCTGTGTTAAAGAATAAAATTGTCATTGTTATAAAGGTGGTCATACCAAATATCGACTTAGAAGTATTATACAGACTGTTTTTGCCCTATATACTGTATGTTTGTCCACCTTTCAATAAATTGCTGCACCTATTTCAGATTTTCCTAGCAAAATATAAAGAATTGAGGTGGCTCAAGACTTTTGCACAACACTGTAAAGGGGGAAAAATGTAAAGCTGTTACAAATCACCAAGATGCATGTTGACTGTTTTGTTCATTCATACATGGTGGGGGGACATTGCTGACATTAGACATTACAATTGTCATGCAATATACAGTACATTTAGCTGACCTGCTTAGACCAGGAGAAAGAGAGGAAAGAAATCATCAGACAGAAAGCAGATGAATTGAATCTGTTCAGTGGAACAATGAGTTGTTCTTCCACATGTGCACAATTGCATTTGTGAATTGATCCAGTTGCAGTTTTGATTAGAGGAAGAAATGCTGTGGAGACGGTGAAGTAAGAAGTCAAAGATAAGGGTGTGTGTGATGCATCATGCATTACTGCAGGGGTAGATCAAGGCTTAGGCATGATAATCAAAGTGCTTTTGTCCTTGTTAGGAAATAAAGACATGCCCACACAATAAAGACATGCGCTCAGACTCATGCAGAGGGGCTGGTTTATACAGGAGCTTTTACATTGCAGCACAAATACCCACTCTTTGTACACAGGCAAACACAAATTATGCATATCCAGTTTCCTATTAATCTGTCAGAGGCTAATTCATTAGTTTCAATGATAAAAATATAGCTCATTAATTCGTTTTTCTTTGTGGAGAGAAGCGTGTGAAGGAGAGGGAGAGATGAGACATGCAGAGGGGTCAGAAGCAAAATAAGACAGAATGGAAAATTAATTTTGATTGCAAAAATGCAAGGATATAAAGATGGCCATGCTTAATCAAGTGAATATTCGCCTGCTTTGGTTTCCTTTAAAGGAGGACAGATGGAAATAGGTTTGAGATGGGTGGTTGGCAGATAAAAAATTTTTTTTTTTTTTTAATTGAGCAAAAAGGATGAATAATTGTTTAAATACTGGCTGAATACTATCTACAGTGTGTGGTGTGTGTTTAAAAGGATAGGGGGATGGGGCATATTTACAGTGGGGGGGGGGGGGGGGTGGTCCAAGAGGTTTGAGGCAGAGTTCAAGGTTAAAAGGAGCAATAAATGGAGTAATAAAGACAGAAAGGGCAAGTTGGAAGTGTAATTGAGGCAAAAGTCAGAGATGGCAAGACCTCAGCAAAAGGTGTTGGATGAGAAAGATGTAGTGAGTAAAGGAGTTAGATGAGAGAGGATTAGGAGGGATAAGGCCATACCTGAGGAGATGGACACAATGCAGAGGGAAATGCCAGATAAAGATTGAAAGTGAATTTGGGACTCAGGAAGATTAAATGTGCTTGAGCAGCTAGAGTACTTCTGCTGTTATATGTATAGCCATCCCTTTTTCATAAGAACAAATATTAATGGAAATACTTGAAATATTCATTTTTTTGTGTGTTTTCAAAAATATTATTTCAGTATATGCTGAATCAGGAAGGTTTTTGGAAATAGCTGTTTAATGCAGCCCCACTTATTCAAGGGACTAAAGGTAGGTGGACAGTTGACTTAAAAGGTTAATTTGCAGGTGTAGGTTGTTTCCTTGGTACTGTATGTCTTCAATAGTATAACCCCAGAACATGTTATACGGTCACCCTTAAGCCACAAAGCAAGCCTTTCAGAGAGAAAGCAGGAACATTAGGAAAAGCTAAATCATACAGTCTGGTGTGTGTTGATGAGGTCATGTATGTTTGGTGGATGATCATAGCATCCTTTCCATGGTCAAGAACAGAACCCTTCCCAAATAATGAACATCCTTCACTGGGTAGGTGTATCATTATCCAAGTCTTTCAAACAGAAAATTTCTAATTAGCAAATAATGTTTTAACCACAAGGTCCAAACCATTTATGAACCTCATGAACTAAAAAGCCAGATTAAGATCTTGCCACAAAAACATCTAGCAAGGAATTTTTAAAATTATTAGGGTCAAAGTTATTAGAACTTGCTGATTGGCAAATCTCTCAAGATCCTCTAGATTTGATGGTCTTCTGGCATGGACCTTGTTCTGCAGTTCATCCCACTGATTTATTTATTTATTTTTAATGGGGTTCAAGTCAGAGCTTTGTGCAGGCCAGTCAGTAACGTTCACTTCGGTCTTCTGGAGGTAGTTCTTCACCAGGAGTGATGTATGTTTTGGGTTCCTGACGTGTTGGAAGATGAAGCGATGACCCAGACACTGTTTTGCTGCTGACTGCTTGAGGTTTTCTTTCAAAATCTTTACATATCTTCCTTTCTTCATGATTGCTTCCACCTTGATGAGATTCCCAGTTCCAGACCCACTGAAGCATCCCCACTCGCACCTCCATGTTTCACTGTGGGGATGGTGTTGGTTTGTAAAGCCTCTCCTTTCCTCCTCCAAACATAAGCAGCATCTCTATGGCTAAAGAGTTTTGTCTCATCTGATGAAAGGGCACATTTCTGGTATTCATAAGCTTTCTCCAGGTTGTCCTTAGCATACTTCAGTCTGGCTTGAAGGTCTCTTCTGAGGAAGTGCAACTTTGCATAGAAATGGACTGCAAGGTCACAGACCAAGAAGAGTTCTAGCGATTGTCTTTGAGGCCAACTTGGCTAAGTCATTCACTAGTGTCTTGGTGGCAGTTCTGGGGTGTTTGGACAAATCTCACTAATTTTCTTTCCAAAGTCTTTAAATTCTCTCCCAGCCTTGTTCTGTACTGTGTGACTCTTTGAATTTCTTGATACTTCTCACTCCAGTTCTTGACACTTGGAAGCACTATAATAACTTCTGGCTGTATTCCACTATTACCTATTCGGCATGACTCCATTTGGTTTCAGTCATTTTCATTACAACTGAATACCGCCTCAATGTGGGTGGGGTCATTATAGCAAGGCGGCCCGAAAATCCAGTGACGTCATTTGTATGCGACACAGTCACTCTGTCTCGCTCCCTCTGGATTCTGTCATCATCCACCAAGCACAGAAATGTCTGTTACTGTGTGCCTATTTCCCTCCTGGGTTTTGGAAACAACAGGTTTGATTCTTGTGAAGGAGTTGCTCTCGTGACTCATCTAGTGGTGTCACTTCCTGGCCAATCATTGGCATGCAGTCTGTTGGCCTCACATTTTCGGCTCTGCTTGGCTTGCTTGGCACCCCAGCTGAGTAGATAATAAAAGTACCTGATACCAGGTACTACCATCTAATGGAAAGCCCTGAAAGAGGAGTCGAGCTGAGTAAGTACTAGTGGGGGGGGGCATTTGTATATCCATCTGCTGCTTTGTGAGGATCAACAATTAGTTTTCTCAAGTATAAACTGATTTTGTTTCGGGCATGATGCTTTATCAAGTGACAGCTCAAACCCTTGCTGAAGTTTTATACTCAGTTTTAAATTGATTTTGCAAGCTTTGAGTATTACAAAGTTCACATCATTGCACAGTAGTGTTTTTTGTGCTATGGCTCAATATGTCACTTTTTCAGGGGACTAATAATTGACCCTGGTATTTTTTTTTCTGAAGTGATTGTTACTGTGTGCAAATAGAAAAAAAGAAAACTATGTTCATAAATGCTATAATGAAAATCCTTTGCTCTGTTAAAACTCTGACAAATGCTTTAAAATTTATAGGAGGGCTAATTGTGTCCTCCTGTAAAAGTGAAAGTATTGTCTCACTTCATCTCAACCTGACTGAGCTTCAATTCACTACTGAATACAACACTAAAGGCCGAAAGATCCACAATCAATTTGATTGGCAGCGCAAAACATCACAAAGGCGGAAACCCATTCTTTGTCCATGGTTTTCAACCTTCAGCTGTCATTGTCTGACAGGATTCTCAATAGAGTATTATACATGTGCATTTTATTTATGATTATTTTTAATTTGATCCCCTGAAAAGAGACCAATTTGTAGAAAATTGGTTGTAAATATGAACCTTTTTAGGTTGACGCAATATTTGAGTCAGCTCATTTCAGATCTATTCTGATATGGAGAGAAAATAGTATTATAAAGTATAAAGTATTTCTGGATCATTCCTTATATGCTTAGCGATGTAGATGTGAGAGTAATAGCATTTCAGGCCTGATTAATTCAACCAAGAAAATCTGTTCCCTCAAACTGTTTTCATTTGTCACTGATTTTAACAAAGAAAAAGGAAAAAAAGATTAATTTAAGATTTTAGTAGAATAGTTTGAAACGCAAACAGAAAACTCAGTTTTCTGAGTTTCTTTTGTTGGGCCCTGCGCTGCTCATGCACTCCTTTTACTGTCACTTGCTTTCTGTGCCTGGTGGTAAGGAGTTGCAGTGTTTTGTTTCTCTCAGGTTAACACCTGTAGGTTGAAAGGGAGCACGGTGCTTTAAAAGCCCCAGATAGTTCTTTGGTGAGGCAGGATCGGAAAAGTTTTCAGCCTCTGAACTTTGCTCTTGATCTATTTCTTCAGCAGCTGCTCCATCACACTGCAGGACACTGCAGACCGCGAGATATTTTCTTGTAAAACTGGCTCATCATTCCTCTCTTGTCCCCTTTGTGCATTCTTGCTAGATTTTTTTTTTAATTTTTTTTTTATTAAATATTTAGCATCATAACCTCCCTTTTACTCAGCCTTTGCTTCTCGTGCCTCGGTCCTTAAGTGACACCCACACAGGTAAGGACTGTGATTGAGGTGACCAGAGACGATGTAATGTCCATGAAATTAAGCAGTTTGAAGCAATGACAGGCAAAGTAATGGTCAGCTGCGTAAAGTGGGCAGAGTTAAACTTTTCCCAACTTTGAGGGCAGCGGTTGAAGCAGGTAACAATGAAAGCAAAGAAAACTGCTGATTGACATGTCGTCATGGTAAAGACATAAGGTTACCTTTGCTACTCGTGTCCACCAGTGAGCCACGGCTACAAAGTGATACGCAATCGCTTTTGAGTCGATGAGGCTTCACTTTGATGTCTGCCTTTTTGTTTTATCATGCAGCTGAAATTTGCATAGCTTCCTTACCGTACTTAATCTTGTGGCATTTTCCTCAGCACTCGTAGTACTCCCCGTTGCTCTCACCCCAGTTCACTTGCACTTTTGCTTCCTAAGCTCCCACTGTTTGTGTTTGACTAGGCTACACTGCACTCTGCCTTTGTCTTCTTTGTCAATTCCCCTTACACCTCTCTTTTCCTCCTTCAACTTTGCTCTTTTTCTCTGTCTGTCATGTATTTTTAATGCCTCTGAGACCTTCAAGTCTGTGCCAGTTCAGCTTGGCTTGAAAATAAAACAGTTGCACTCTGTATGTGTTGGATGGGAGGGGAGATGATGGGGAAGAGATGCTGAGAAGGGAAGCGGAGAAGTTGATGAGATGACAGGTACAGGGCCGGACCTTATTTTGGAGGTGTGTGGTATTTGGAAAGAGAATGAGGGGGAAAAAAGGCGGGAAGTTGATTTAAAATATAATTGTGAAAAGACTGAACAAAGATTCATAGAAACATTCAACAATCAAGTGCATGAACTAGTAAATGACAAATCAGCATGCATACAAACCTGCAATTTTCATGTTTGGTAAGCAGAAATGTGTATATAACACACTGAAAGCATTTCCAGATAATGAAATGCTTTCTCTGTGATTGATTGCCTTTTGATTATGACAGATGAATTGATGTGTTTACTCATTTTAAATATTATCCAAGCAGCTGTTGTGCATTTACCTCATCCATATTCCTTATCTTATAAAGAGCTAATATCGCCATTCTTCCCTCTTGTTTTTATCAAGGTAACGGTCTACAGTCTCATTGTCTTTGTCACTGTAAATTATCTCTGGTCTTGTATTATTTGCTGTAGCATTTAGCAGAGCTAGAGCTCATGTCATTGTGTGATTGGATTTTTAATGTTGGAGTTAATTGAACAACTATCACGACCCACATGTCTTGTATAGTGAACAATCTTTAATAGCATGCGAAAATCTGACTTTCAACTAATGCTTTCAGTTCTCTTTTAACATACATCTAACAGCTGGAGCACCTAGCAGTGGCACTCAGAAAAATGATTTGGGGCATATTGCTGCTGATGCACAGCTATGCACTGGCAACTGAAATAGTCCGTATCTCATACAGGACATTTTGAATGCAGCAGGCAAAAGTACCAAGTAAAGAGCGAGCAGGACCCCAGCTGCTTTTTATTTGTGTGTTTTCAAAGCAATAGCATTCGCTCCACTCCATGAATATGTTGTTCTTATTGTGGCACATGTAAAATTTAATTAACAGGAATAATAATAGCTGAATTTATCATGAGCATTGGCAAATTGGCTGAAAATTGAATGACTGTAGGAATGAAGTTGTGGCTGGTAGAGAAATAGTGCAAAAATAAAGATGGTGCAATGTAGGGAGGGAAGGAGAAGTGTGTAGTGACCTACTTAGCAAGAATCAGATGCTGTTTGGTATATTGTATAGAGGCAGTGAGGGTGGAGAGTGAGGCAAGGAGAGAACAATGATTGCCAGTCAGTCATTTTGGATTATGGTATTGCTGTTTTGAGAGGACCCTATGGTGTTCCATTTCCTAATGCACAGGAGTGAAAGTCGACACCTATACACAAAACCACACAAAGTAGTCTCTGATCAAATATTTGTCTTCCTTTGAATTTTATTTCATTGTCTTGTTCCCACCACAGCGCGCTTTTGTCTTAATCTACATTGTTCCTCTGTCCCCCTGTCTTCCATCCCTTTCTGTAATTGTCACAATTAAAAAAAATTAAACATGAAAAAGAGGGCAGCACGGTGGCGCAGTGGTTAGCCTGGGCCCCTCTCTCTCTGTGTGGAGTTTGCATGTTCTCCCCGTGTCTGCGTTTGTCTCCTCCGGGTTCTCTGGTTTCCTCCCACAGTCCAAAGACATGCACTTACTGGGGTTAGGGTAATTGGCTACTCTAAATTGCCCTTAGGTATGAATGAGAGTGTGGATGGTTGTCTTTCTGTGTTGGCCCTGTGACAGGCTGGCGACCTGTACAGGGTGTACCCTGCCTCTCGCCCTGTGACAGCTGGGATAGGCTAGAGCCCCCCCCCCCCCCGACCCTGAACAGGATAAGCAGAAGTGGATGGATGGATGAAACATGAAAAAGGTCTCATAAATGCAGCAGCTTCCAGTTTTCATCAGAACATCTTTTCTGATGGTGCTGATTGCATCTGTGGGTCGCTTGGGTCGCTGCAAAAAGTTGGGGACTATATAATTTTGGGAAAAACCAAATTGAGATTGATTGTATTCAAGCACACTGAACAGAGAAACTCTGTTTATCAAGCAATTAGTGCACAGAAACTATTCTAAAAGTTAGCTTTGTGTTACTCTCATGTGGAAGTCCCTCGTGCTACTTTTGTGTTTTCTTTGGTTTTCTTTCTTCCAGATTGTTTTGGTTTATTATTTTAAAGTTTGCCAGTTTGCAGCTTCAGAGTGAATGTAAAATGTTGCGCATACATGTACTTGTACTGTAGTAATTAATTGCTAAAACATGAAATATTAGTGTTTATTCAGTTGTAAATCAGATTGCTAAATGGTTTCAACTCAAGCGCTACCTTTTATAGAGCTTTAACACGTTTATTCTTCTGACCTTGTACAGTGCACCAGCATATGTTTTGCAGTACAGGAAACAATTTGCCATTCTTTACTTGCCTCATAAAAAAAACAAAACAAAAAAACGCTGCTTTCTGTAACTCGGACAGTTCCATAATTAATAACCAAATCCCAATCAAGGCCTTTTAAGTTACTGAACCTATTTGCATACACACACAAAGGGCCATTTATATGAAATGCAGGGGTGACCAGTTAATGTGCTGTAATATTTCCTTTTATTAACACGCTCATTATGTGTGTCCTCAGTTTTACATGACTACACATGAACATGGATGATGCTTGCTTTTATTGAACAAGAGCAGGCTGTTTTAACTTTGGGATCATTACAATGTACATGATATATTAAACAGCATGATCCTCGAGGTGCAAAACATACATGACATGGAAGCAACAAGTAGATCAAAGAACCGTTGGAAGTTCTTGGAATTACAGAGGAAGCACTTCGACATTAGGGAGGGTATAGGCATACCCTGAAGACGTGTTTGGTGCCGTCACAGTGAGGAAGATGGGCAGCAGTGATGAAAGCTGAAAGATAGTTTGAACTTTTGGGGGTGCCAGAAGGGGAAGAGAGAAGTCTAGACAAGCCTGAGCAGTGGCTAAGGTTTCTGCCGCAGGCGAAGAAGTGCCACATACAGGAAGGGGGAAAAAAAAAAATCCTTTAATATCGCACTAGCAATAAAAAAAGTAAATCAGTGATAGAAAATCCAAATAATTTAGCCTCTGACTTAGAACGGCTTTATTTTACACAAAGGTCCCCCAACTCTGTCAAGCAGTGTATTTAAAATTCTGATAAGTTATGTGTCCAACAAGAACGGTCTCAGTGGCTGCAGTAGTTTTAAATTTGACTTTGGCTTTACGTGATAAGACACACATTATAATGGAGACATTTAAGTGGCCACAAAGACTAAATGCACCCTTACTACTTCCACAGGAATTAAGAGGGTTAAGTAGCAGCCCGGTGCTAAACCTACCCCTATAAAAGCAGCAGTTTTGGTGGTTTTCTAGTCTGGAGTGCTCAGGTGTGTTAACACAATGCTGCAATCTTCCCAGGAATGATGTCCCAGCAAATTCACCCCAGGGTCAGACCATGCAATGCTCAGAGAAACTGCAAAAAATCCAAGAGCTACAACTCTGACTTTACAGCACAATTGGAAAAAGACTGAACAAGTATGGCTTGTTTGGAAGGATTGCAGAGAGAGAGCCTCTTCTCTCTTAACAAGAACACAGCAGCACAGCTTAGGTTTGCTACTGAACAAATCACAAGACTTCTGGAACAACGTCCTTTGGACAGACGAGACCAAAGTGGAGATGTTTGGCCGTAATGCACAGCACTACATCTGGTGGAAACCAGACACAACATATCAGCACAAACACCTCATACGAACTGTCAGATACAGTGTTGGAGGGGTGATGATTTGAGTTTGTTTTGCAGCCGCACTACTTGAGCACCTTGCAGTTGAGTCAACCAGGAGCTCCCCTGTGTACCAAAGTATTCTAGAGTCGAATGAGAGGCCATCTGACAGCTAAAGCTTGGCTGAAATTGGATCATGCAACAGGGCAATGATCCCAAGAACAGCAGCAAATCTCCAACAGAGAAAAGAAAGGGAATCAAGGTGTTGCAATGACCCAGTCAAAGTCCAGACCTCAGCCTTATTGAAATACTGTGGTGGGTCTTTAAAAGAGCTGTGCATACTGTAACTGAATATCCACAAACCACAATGACCTGAAGCTGTGTTGTAAAGAAGAGTGGGCCAAAATTCCTTCACAACATGAGGCTGAAAGTCATACAGAAAACGATTACTTCGTTATTGCTGTTAAAGGTGGTTCTACAAGCTATTGAATCGTGGGGTGTACTTTTTCACATGACTGCATATCAAATTTCATACCAATCCATCCAACATTTGACACATTTTTATTCTGGATCACAATTATGGACAGCATAAGGTCATGATGGCATCGTGACTGATAACAATAGACTAATAAACCTAGTACATGAAAGTGGAGCATGTAGCTGCTGTAAGCATAAACTGCAATAAAATTTAGACTGAATGTATGGGTACACCTAATGCACATATATTCAAGGTTGTAATTGAGCTTTGGATTTGCTAATGTATAAGTTTAAAAAGCAGAGACACATTAAAAAACATTGAGGTGCAATTACACAGGACAGATGGGAAGTTTCAGGGTATTTTATGAGGACACTCAACAAGCTTTCCATATTAGTACCTAAAATCCAACAGCTTCCCCGAGGTGATGAAACTTTGATGGATCTTGTCTAGGCTGTTGAATTGCCACGTTTGAGTTTATTCTCCTCAGAATCTGAAGAATGGAGGAAGAGGGGGGGGGGACTTTAGAGCAAACTTGGAGACATCACTCGTTTCCTTCTGAATCTCAGTGACATGTGGAACAGCATGTGTAAAATA
Source organism: Archocentrus centrarchus (assembly GCF_007364275.1). Classification (NCBI taxonomy): domain Eukaryota; kingdom Metazoa; phylum Chordata; class Actinopteri; order Cichliformes; family Cichlidae; genus Archocentrus; species Archocentrus centrarchus. The sequence continues at coordinate 5,180,179 of NW_022060145.1, forward strand.
TAAATCTGGAGGATTTTTGTTTCCATCCATACATATGTAAGGATCTTGCCTGCTCATAGCGAAGGTCTGTATCACCTCTGAAACCAGCTGGTATGTGGCTTGGCTGGAGGTCCATGTGAGTCTGGACTGGTTGTATATCAAGTGTGTGTTTGTCAATTGAACCTCCGTTCAAAGCCCCAAACAGCTTGTAGTGCTGTCACAGACATCTGGTTGCCACTGACTCTAATGGTCGCACTGATGTTAAATACTACATGAGATGAGTGACTGTGTGTGTGTGTGTGTGTGTGTGTGTGTGTGTGTGTGTGTGTGTGTGTGTGGCAGCAGGCATCGCTGCCCAAGTATTTCTTCATGAGTGCATGTTGGTAGTCACTGTGTTTGCAGTTCTGCTTGGTGTCAGACAAAATGTGGACATTTTTGGCTAACCTGTGTGTGTGTGTGTGTGTGTGTAAAATTACATACTACTGTATGTAATTTGGTGATCAAAAGCAAATGTTATAGGGTAATATATGACAGAGGGAGGGAACAAATTGTGAAAAGCAGATTTAAAAGGAAAAGAGGATTCAAGTGAGGAAGAGTTGAAGTGAAGTGCCAGGCTTGGGTGTGCGGGGTGGAGCGAAGATGAGAAAGAGGAGTAGAAAGGAAATGAAAGGAAAAGGAGGAAAAGAGTGAAAATGAGAGGGAAGATGATGAGAATATGAACAGAGGGGAAAATTAATGTGTTCTGAGGAGTGGAGGCAAGGCAGAATGGGTTATAATTGACAGAAAATTCAGAGAGCTAGAAAAGGGAGAAAATGAAAAGGAGGAAAAAGGGAGAAGCAGTCTTCTATTGCTTATTAGGGTCATTACACCTCCGTCTGGAACACACACACTCACTGTGAGAGGATTGAAAGGAGAAAACCAGTTTAGTTGAGTATCCAAAAATGGGCCTTTGATAAATGGCAACAAGAAGCTGAAAGGAGGCCATGTGTGTTCTGCAATATGCACACACACTTAGTGTCAAATTAGTTAGTACTTTGATATGAATACAGTTTTATTATGAAGGACATAAACATACCTTTGGCCTTGGCCTAAAACTTTACTGATGCTGCTCTGAAGTGCTAAAAAGAGGGGAAACGAGGCAGAAAAACAAACGCTGAAAGTCAGAGCAGGGAAGAAAGGAAGGAGAGGTTTTAAATGCAGTAAGAAAGGATAAATAAAGCCAAGCATACCCCAGGGAGACATACAGGGAGGAGAGTGAGGTAGATAATGGTTTTGTGAGATGGGGGGGAAGAAATAGAACCTGTACAGAGACAGGAAATGAAGGTGAAATTGAAAGTATTAGGAGTAAAATAGAAATAGGAGTACTGGAGTAGTTGTATTCTGAATTCATGTACTTGCACACAGATAATGAAAAGTTAGCACACACAAGATTTTCATGAGTGGATCTTCATTTATTTATAGTAGAAGGATCACCACGTACGGCACAGATGGTCAGTCCATGTTGGCTTTCTTTTCCAAACTGCACAATCATATTTCTAAAAGAAAATGAATTTGCAGTAGTCTCATCCATCACTAAAACTCTCCAGTTAACTTACTGTTAATGAAATGAGAATGGTCATGTCTCCCTGGTTTCAGACTTTGGCTAATAACTTGTGAAAGCCTGGAGAAAATGGACTAACTTTTAATTGAAGCAAGAAGAAATTGCTTTGCTGTCATTGCACTGGTCACGAGTCAGCTGAGCCAAAATTATGTAACCAGTGCAGCCATTAATTGTCTGGAAAGGTCTCAGTAATGATTTAAAATAAATAAACCCCCTGTTTATATGCCCTTTTGTGTGATAGTGAAGTGTGAGAAGTCCCAATAATTATCCACAAGAGGCACAAGTTCTCCAATTAGTGTTAGATATAGTCAGTATAAAAGCAGGCCAGTGTAAGAGAACCTGTGACTAAGAGCCAACAGTATCACATGGGTGACCTCACTGAATAATCCAGTAGGAAAGGACCAGTGTTTTAACAGGGATCACTCCAGCTGCTGAGGACAAAATCTGCAAGATGTTTTGGATTAAATGCATAAATTACATGCATGTGCACAGAACACAATTTACTCGATCTGATTTGCACCAAATTTGTCGCAAACCTGTTTACTGCCTCTGCGGTAGCGTTATTAATGGAATCGGGTTGTCGGGTAGACGCATGGTATTTCTTGAATGCCTTAAATGAATTTCTTCAAATCCGAATGCTCGCTTGGACCTGAGGATGAACATTTTTCTCTGCACAAAATGCTTTTCTGACCATTATTCAGCACCATCTGAGGAACAGAGTAATTGGAACTATATTTTACAAGTGGTTTGATTTTGAGTGGGTGACACTAGTATTTGGTGCCTGCATGTTACACTCTGCCGTGCTGTAAAGTCATACAATCACAGGATTGAAAGCTCTGACCTTGTTATGCTTAAACAGCATACATCTTGTATAATTTCCCTTTTTCATACTTTGACTCAAGGTCCTTCTGTCACTAGGGTTGTGTGACATTACATGTTATGATGAAAATGGTGTCACTTTCATGCTTTTTAGATGTTTTTAAAGTGAAATAAAATGTCAATATTCTAATTGAAAATGGTGGTAAACATACTGGCTCGGGGGGCTTGTGCCAGTATACCAAGTGCGCATTTTAATTTGGCACGTTGAGCTTACATGATGCAGACATGCGTCCTAGTCAGCTGAGACAGCAAGGCACCCAGTTTTGAAGGACATGAGTAATTAAATTCAGGAGATGGCCAGATTTTTCCAGGGCTGCACATAAACTGTCACCAAATTCCTAGGGAGTCAACCCATTTACGCATTTAGCAAAAGAAGAGAGAAGTAGGAAGATGCTTTTGAGACAGGCACTAAAACTAGTGACAAAGTTGTGAAGTTTGTTTCTGTGTCAGATGATTGAAAGCTGGATTTTTTATTTTTTTTTTTTCTTCTTTGACTTCAATATAATTTGTTGTGCATTGCTGACCCCTAAAACTTAGTTTTTAATTTCTTTTATAACTAACATCCCTATGAGGCTGTGAGCACCACCACCCTCGGCCTCGTCTGGGTAATACTTATACACACAATGCAGTTCCTAAACGCTGTTATTGAAGCATTAAAAACAGTTGTTAGCCAGTGACCTTTTATTTTTATTCTTCGTCACTTCTCCCTCTCACTTCTCTTCCCATCTTGATTAATCCATGAAGCTTGACTTCAAACATTAAAGTGGCGCATATATTCTCAACTCCATGTGTTGTTCTTTCCTTTTATTGCTCTCTTTACCTCTCTGTGTCTCTGCCTCTCCATCTGCTCCTCACCACCTCTAATTGGTACGATATCAGTTGCGGCTGAGATATTGCCGTCACTTTTGGTCTGTCTGTTTCAGGCAGGCAGTTTGTTGTTTCACTGTTTGGTCTCCATACGTTAGATTCAGGCGTATTTGTGCTGTCTTATAACTCTATATGTAAGCACAGGCTGCCAAAATGCTAAAAATTAAACTAGGTGGCAGCAGGACTGAATCTGACAAAGTCAGTGAGGTGCTGAAAGGTTTGAGGTGAAGGGGCTGATAAGTGAGCCTCGGTGGAAGAGTCTGTAAAGTGGGAATTCAGAGTGGAGTGGATAAAAGGGAAAATGAACTTAATGGTAAATGGTTTGGAGAGTGTTTTGAAGAGGTTTCATTGTTATTGCAAAAGCAAGCTGTGAAATCTGGTCTAAGGTCCACTTAAAGAGCCCGAGAAATTGGACCATTGCTGTGTTAAAATCCCTAAATGAGTTGAGAGCAACAAGGATCTTATTCAGCTGTTGTTTGAAGCTAAATAAGACCCCCAATCAAAGGCATTTCACCTCTTTGGGCACTTTAAATTCCCCTGCTGCAATTTACTGCAATGTCTTTAAAAACACATTATTGCCAACATGCAGCCCAGTGTGGTGACCAACCTATATCAATTTTAAATTATTTTACATTTTAGATTAAATGTTTTTGCAGTTAAATCTCTGAAAACCTGTATCTATTCCAGCTCTGTGAGCATACCAATACTTAAGATCAAGTGTTGCAGCCTATCTGTGATAGGAACGTTGAGACACTTTGGCTTAAGAGTTGAATAATTTAGCTAATTGCAAGTTTTTATTTATTTTTAAACCTTTGTTAGAAATGGACAGCGAGAAAGCTGAACATAGAGATGGAGCATTAAGCCCAAACTACTCATCAGCTGGTTACCCCAGAATTAATGAGGCAGATAACCATTTTAATTATGAGAAAAATAGTTACAGTATTATTAAAAGGATCTGCTGAATTAAAATATTTCATGAATTCGATGTCTTTGTATAGTAAATGTTCCCTTTTGTTGCTGGAGAGGAATTTCTCCAGTGTTTGAATTCAGTGGTGTAAAGCTTGTCCACATGATAAATTACAAAGCTCTGACACATTTTCTAAAACAACTCAGTTATCTCCCAACAGTTGGATAAAACCATTTCAGTGAAGCCACCGATGTGTTGTAACATGTGCAGACCCCTTAAATAAATGTTCTTTTGACTTATTACTGTTTTTAAGGTGGTGTATCAGCTTGGTCAAGTGAAACTGTAAATCCACTTTTCATTCACTTTTCAGCTTATTTGTTTCTGCCAACTGCACAGTCATTTTCCCTTCATAAGCTATTGTTGCATGTTTTTAAGTCTGTGCAGTCAGGATTGTGGCAGACCAATCCTATTTCATACAATGTAAGAGAAATATACTATTGATCTATGATGCAGAGTGAGTGCAGGAGAATTTGAGTGGTGTACTTCAAGCACTTAGAAAGGAAGGTAAGGACCACAATAAAGCAGACGTATACTTAGAGAACACTTTGAGTCTGTTCTAAGGAGTGAACAAATTGTGGAGCAAAAGGTAAGAAGATGGTGACAAGCACACTGTTTGATTGTGGAAATATTATAAGGAAGATGGTATTAAGTGGAAAGCCCTCATTTTAGCTTGCGTACACATGTGCATTTACTGATTAACAGGACTCCCTTGGAAAACAGGAGGATAAAGCTGGATTACTGTATAAGGAACAAGATGGCAGCCCACACAAGTGTACGGGACAATGAAGACCCAAATCAGTGTGCGTGCGTCAGTGAAACCATTTAAGTACGTGCATTATTTGTATGTCCTGAGTGCAGGAAAGATAAAGGTAGACACAGAAAGTGACCTGGTGAAAAATTCAGAAGAAAGTTGAGCTTTTCTTTTTTTTGGTATTTTTTTTTTTTTGTATATATATATATTTTTTTCCCCTCTGTTGTACAGCATCCTGAGCTGAAAGAAGCTGGCACCTTGTCTTTGATTAGTAGTGTGCTACTTCCACTGGCCTTCCATTCAAATCTGCCTATACAGTATCTCTTACTTTGCTCTTTTTCTTGCTACAAAATCATTTGAGACACTGTTTTGGTTTTAGTCCACACTGAGAGTGAGACATGAAAGTTTAGTCTGTGGCATGTTGCTTTGGCACCATGAAGCCAAAATCAATGCAATAATCACATACTGTTTGTTCATATATTGGCAGAGTCACAAGATGAAAGCTCACCAGCTCTCATTACCAGACAAAAGTATATATGGAAATGCCACCGCACTGGTACCATGCTGGAATTCACTGAGCCTCCTGAGAGCGACCCATTCTTTCACAAATGTTTGTAGAAGCAGTCTGCACGCCTAGGTGCTTGGTTTGATATACCTGTGGCCACGAAAGTGATTGGAACACCTGAGATCAAGGATTTTAGATGGTTGAGTGAATGCTTTTGGCAATATAGTGTATTTTACATTGTGTACAAAGTTTCTGAAAGTCCCCTTAGATAAAAATTTTTTTTTTTTCTGTTTTCATTTCCCTGAAAAGCAACTTATCTTTGTCCAATATCCACTGTGTGAATTTTGTGGATATATATTTGTTCAGTAAAGTGTAACGGTAAGCATCTGTCTTCCTGCTTTGTTTGGTTAGTCTCCTGACACAGGCAGTGTAGGGTTGTTTACAGTTTAAAAAAAAATTCAATTTGAAAACAATATTGGTCCATATTTAAGGGATCAGATTTTCCCTGTATGAATGTGCGCATGATTTTATGACTGCCTTGCTTATTGCTGTCCAGTGTATATTAAAGCCTGTAGCACTTTCATATTCACACATAAATCTTTTATTAAATACATTAGTGTTTCTTTGTGTTGGTCCAGTTAAGTGAGACTGTGCAGTCATTTTCCAAGTCTTGCAGGGGGCTGCAGGTATATAGCAAAGGTGTATAGCAACATTTTTATTACATATTACAAGGCATATTTAAAGAAAAAAGTTGTCAACCTATGTTCAAAAAAAAAAAAAAAAAAAAATGCAGTAGTATGCCCATTATCTAAACCCTGTAATTATTTTAAATACATGCTGCTTTTGATCTTGATGCCAGGAACATGTCAGAAAAAGTTGGGACAGAGGCAAGTTTCCTGCTGTGGTGCATCTAGGGTGACTAGATCCCAACAACCTAAATGAGGGACCAAGAGCTTCTAGGTGTGACAGATATGTGGCACTTAATGCTGGGAGGTTACGTATCTGACCTAAAGAAAATAAACACAAGCAAACTGTGGGTTAGCATGGACAAATACTCTCTCTAGGTAAATGCACAGCTCCAAAAATGAAGACAACACTTGATCATCAGATTATAACACAAAGTCAGTTAAACTTCAGGGATACCATTGCTCTCCACTTAATCCTTCTCATTGATTGTTCTCTAGTTAGCATGATGATACCTACAGCCTTTTCAGGGTGTGCATGTAGTCCAGCTCCGCCAGGATGGCACATCCATACATGCCACTGCAAGAAGGTTCACTGTGTCTTGGAACACAGTCTCAAGAAGTCTGCAGCATAATCCAGAGTGACTGGATTTGACAGTGAGTTAGAGATGGTGTGGGGAGGCATATCCTTGAAGGAGCACAGAAACTTCCATGTGTTGGCCAACAGTACCCTGATGGCTGTTGAGTGCCAGGATAAAACCCCAAGACCCACTGTCAGAGCTGATGCTAATTTAGTGGGCCTTGGGTTCCTGCTGGCCCTGGCCTCATGTGGCTGGAGTGTCTAGGCAGCTCCTGGATGCATTGATCTCAATGACTGGCTCTTACTGGGTTCACGTCTTGGAATCTGTCCCCAGTTGATAACTTATGGAACGTTATGTATTAGTGCAAAGGACGCTATCAAATAGCTGCACACACACTTGAAGAGATCAGCAGTGCTCTGATCCAGGTCTGGGAGGAGATCTCCAAAGACACTAATCCACTCTCTCATCAGGATCATGATCAGATGTTCTTGCGAGTGCATACAGGCGTGTGGGATCCATTCCCATTACTGAGCCACAGTATGACAACTTGTTTCAGTGTGTGCGATGTGAATTTTTAACTTTGACTTTTGGTGTTTTTTTTCTTTTTGAATCCAGCCCCCAGTGTTGATGGGACTAACTGACCGTTGCTTCAACATTTTGCTCTCAATGAATTACATAGTGTATGTCAGTAAAAATTTTCAGCTTGAATGTTTCATGCAACAAGATCCTATGTATGATTTAAATGTTCCTTTTATTTATTTTTTTTGGAGCAGTATAAAGAAAGCTGATGGTTGTTTGAAGTCTTACACTCATGTATTCCCTTTTTTCTGTGCCCATAATGGTCAAAACTGTGATTATAGCTGCTGTTTTGACTGGTACTCATTGTTGGTTGTCAGTTGCTGTAGATACAGACCAGCACATGTCGTCTTGAGATGTGAGAATCACATGTGTATCACATTGTCACGGTTCTCTTTGTGTAGGTTCTCAGTCTTCCAGGTCACAGTAGTCTCTGGAGCTTGAAAAAAAGGCGACTGGACTTCTTTTTGTTTCTTGAAGACGTTTGACCTCTCATCCGAAAGGCTTCTTCAGTTCTCAAACCAAATGGTGGAGAGACCCAAGTATTTAAACTCCTGTGGGCGTAGTCCCCTGGAGGTGGTTATGATCCTCTGTACCTTGGTCTCTCCACCATTTGGTTTGAGAACTGAAGAAGCCTTTTGGATGAGAGGTCAAACGTCTTCAAGAAACAAAGAAGTCCAGTCACCTTTTTTCAAGCCTCAGAGATCACAATTCTCTCCGTACAGAATTACTCATAGGTAGTCTTGATTGTGAAATATCATTTCATTTGATATTCATGGCAGCAAAACCAGTGTGTTAACATACATATGAACCATGTACAGTCCAGGTTACTCTGCACTCTTGCATCACCTCTTTAAACAGTACTTTGTGTTTGGCAACTGCAGAGTCTAATTGTTATTCCATACACACAGGGTTTCAGCTACTCAGCAGTTCAGTTTTCCTTTTTTTTTTTTTGGTCCTTTTTTGCTAATGCAAATGTTTTTGTTAAGCACAGTCTTGCAATGGAGCCATGGTATTGTGTGTTGAATGTGGGTTGGGATTGTCTTGCTGAATAAGCAAGACAAAGATGTCCTTTGTTCCACATGCTCCATATCTGGCAGTGCAGCTGACTGGCTGCTTCTACATGTAGCTGTCAAATCATCAGACCCTGCATTCAGATCTGATCCCCTTAACAAACAACCCTTATGTCAGTTTTGATGAATTTCAGTGTGGTCGTGCTGGTAATCAGGTTCATCAGCACATGTTGATGGACCGTATCAGAAGCTGTTGGGTGGCCCTCATAGTTTCAGAAACTTCACTGCAAGCTAACAGCAAAGCCAGGATGTCAGGTGCAGCATTGGCTTTCCAGCTGCTTGCTTATCTTCCTCCCTTTTGTCTCTTCAACTTCTGTATAGAAGCGTTAGCCCAAATGCCTTATTATGCAGTGGGATGTTCCCGAAAAGGCCCAGATGCCCAGTGAACCTCAGTGAAAAAGAGAGCCCGAATAAATCAAAGAGCAGCATCAATTTGAGCATAAGCAATGTTTTAGTGTTTTACTTGCCTCTGGGGGATCTAGCTTTTTGATATTAAATAACAGCATGCAAGGAAAACCTGGAGAGTTCTCAGACAACCACTTTAACATAGCAGTCTGTGCGAACAACTGCATTTGTCTTGTGTATCTCCTTGGCCTGCAGCTTTATGGGGTGACAGAACAATTTTAAACTATAGCCAGTTCACAATGAGGCACGATTTAATGAGTAGTGGAAAAGTAAACAGATTGTAGATTCTCTGAGATATTTGTACAGATGAGAGCTGGCAACAGCCTCAAGATGACTGTGGAAACAAACTGCCCTGGAGCCCCGTTGGCAATACCGTTAAGCCACAGTTGGCAGAATATAACCCATCAACAGAATTGTTAGATTTTTTTTTTTTTCCCCTCTTGTTGTGAGCAGCAGTCTGGGGAAAAAAAATCCTGAGATTTTTGAGTGTGCTGCATTTACAACATGCTTGTTCCTAGTCATTTAGTCACTTTTTGATTTTTTTTTTTTTTTTTTTACATTGCAGAAAACCTCATTGTTCCTGCTTTATTTAGTAGATTTTGTTTCTCAGATTTCTCAGCCTCCTATGCAAGTGTGGCTGAAGCTCAGCTAAATAATAAACTGTAATAGGCTAACAAACTTTTAAATTTAATCTGTGCCGAGTAGCTTGCAAAGGTTTTCGCCTACATGTAAAAGTACAAGTGTAAACATTTGCAATCTTCTTTAGCAGCACTTGGAAGTGCTGATGGATGACCAGCCCCAAATCAAAGGGGAGTGCCTTGAAACAGGGTATTGCTCTCTGCAGGCAGCCTCTTTCCACTTGGTCTCCAGTTGAGTTGAAGAAAATCAAAACTCCTCTTTGGTGGAGGATATTTCAATGAATAAATGATTCTTTGAAATATTAAATCCAAATTGAAAAATGCATTAATGCCCACTCAGGGTATTTATTTAGTATTCAGCTTGATGAGCAGATGTATCGATGTCTAAATTGCAGTTTCACATCTTTCAGTTCCCTGCTGTGGGGACTGCATTTAGCTTAAATGTTCTGTCTACATGGGTTCCTTTTGGATGATCACTTTTTTTCATTCCAATACAGATACTTTGACTTCTCATCGTTCTGGCTTGTGTAAGAAAACATCCAGCTTTGTAGGGAACGTGCCTACAATAGCACTTCTCCGCTGCCATCACCTTATCTGTTCAAAAATATTTTCTGACTCTCCTAATGCTTTGTTAGCACTCCTTTTAGCAAATTCTGCAGAGATTAAATGGTGTTATTTGCGCTACTATAAGCCAGTTGTGAAGAAATGCAGTACTGTGCAAAAGTCTTGAGCCACCCCTCATTTGTTTATACTTTACTTCCAAGGAGCCAGACAAGTATTTTTATTTAAAAAGTGGTCTCGAGCAGTAGTTTGGTTTCCCCAACTTCCTTCAAAGCTTTTCTTTTGACATTGGCTGCTTTTTCACTCTTTCAGTCCAGACCTTGTACCCATTTTCAGGGGACTTTTATTTTTAACCCATGATGCTGACCTATGAATCATTCAAGTGCAAAAAAAAAGACACCTGCCTCAAGGGATGAGCCAGTGTTGTTTACACATGCCACACAACTTAGTAAAGAACCAAATTTAAATTATATCTTTTAGGTATTTTGTTACACATCATTTGTTTCCATAGTTGCATCTGTGGAAAAATGCGAGACGACACAGTTTGACGGGCTTAAAATAGTATTTTTGCACCAACAAGGTGATTCCCAAAGAGCAATTTGCTGAAACTAGGACTGAAGACTTTGAGTGTCCTTCAAGAAGCCTGGAGAACTGTTCCTGAAAAGAAATGACTTAAAGCTGCATAAGAGAGTTCAGGCTGTGTTGAAGAATAAAGGTGGTCGTACCAAATATTGATTTTCAAGCTTGTTAGAAATGTACAAACTCTGTTTTGTCTTTTATATGCTATATTTACATGTTTGTACTTTTCAGTAAATTGCTGCACCTATTTCCTCTTTTCCTTGCTAAATATAGAGATGAAGGGTGACCCAAGCCTTTTGCACTGCACCATGTTATATTGTGTTTTATTGAAGGAGCTTTACTGTATTTATGTGGAAGGGAGTTGTTTCAAGGGAGAGAGAAATCATTACCTCCACCAAGGAGGTCATGTTTTGGTAACGTCTGTCTGTAAACATAATGGCTCAAAAAGTTTTGAATGCATTTTGTTAACACTTTGTTGGGGTGTAGAGTGGAGTCGCGTTAACAATCCAGTCAAATTTGCCTTAAAGCCTTTCACACTGAGCGCGTTACAAAAAAACACGAAATTCCAGATCTTTCAGATGCGATCTTGTCGTGTTACCTACAGTATGTACACACCGAACATGTTGTGGTTTTGCGGATAATTTGTCCTCGTAAAACGCACTGTGGGAAAAAAATGAAGTCAACATCAAGCGAGGATGAGCTGGTCCTGATGTTTCTAAACAAAAGAAGGAAAGAAACTGATTCTGGGTTCAGCTCAAGATCAGGCAGCTGCAGGGAGAATTTCACGGGTTGATCCAGGAGTTGAAGTTGCATCGTGTTTCAGGAGGTCAGTTTGAGCTCTTGTTGGCAGAGTTGGGACCAGATCTGAGGAGGCAGAAAAATAATTTCAGAGACTCGATTGACCCGAAGCATCGTCTAGCTGTGTGTCTGAGGAAAAATATTATTTTACTGTTCCCACATCACTGTATATTTGGTTTGTCACTGTGTGTTTTGAGCTATGAGCTCACACGTTGCCAAATGCAGCTCTGTTTGTTCAGATCTGCTTATTCATTTGTGAAAATCAGAAAAAATCGAGCTTGATGTGTAAAAATAAACGCCACAAATTCGTCTTGTGAAATTACGCGGTCGGTGTGAACGGATGCATTAAGAACAGGCGAGTCCAAAAAACATTTTTAATGCACGACAGTTTTTACGCATCCAGTGTGTAAAGGCCTTTACATTCAAGGTCAACCTAATGATTTATTGGATATATGGGGATTCTAAATATCACATTGTTGTTTGCATCCAAATCTCATGTCACATTTGACCTTTGATCTCACTTTTGATTCAAATCTGCCTTTCAAGTTGACCCCAAAATACCTTTTTATGTCTTTTTAAAGTATGTCAAGAAAAAGAACAAGCTGCCTGGTTAGTTAGAAATATACTGTAATGTAATATCTAATAAACTCAAATGTTCCATGTGCAATTATTTACAAATCTGTACCCATTGTACATGGCCTGCTCCTACATAATGGTGTAATCAGAGTAAACATCTTTTATACTACCCTTATCTGATTTTTACTGCACTATTAGAAAGAAAAGAAAAGGAAGATATACAAAATATAATACTTCTCCCTTAAAAGTAAATACTGCCCAGAGAGTGAGCTGCCTTGGTGAAGGTTTGCACTCTGAGTGCTGCTTGTTCCAGATGACACGGCAAGTTGCAAGGTGCAAATGATTAATGATAAACTACTATGAATGCTGACAGGTCTGCACGTCTGCTTTGTCTGTTACATTAATATTAGCAGCAGATCATCAGTGTGGCACAACATTGCTATAATTATGATTTCGACTCATCTTTCTCCTCCAGCCCTCGAGGGGCTCCATATGTTCTAGTGTTGGACACTCCTCATTCTCCTCTTCGCTTCTCCTCGCCTCCCTCTCTGCTCTCTTGCCAAGCGGTTTGGAACAGTTCAGTCTTTCCATTTCTCACTCATCTCATGCTCGTTTTCTCCACTCTCATCTCATTATTTTGCTGCTCTTGTATCTGGCCGCCATTATCTTCACAGTGCAGGTTAAATTATGCTGAGGTTTTAGGCGCCTAACAGATGCGATGTTTCTAATTTCTGTTGTTTACATCACAGTCCTGTGAACCGTGTTGAGAAGATAGAAGGGAAAAAAAGGATGAAATAATGAAGTGATTAAGAAATAATGTTCCACTTCTGCTGTATTTATTTTTGAAGGTTTTGTCATTTAAAATCAATTTTTACAATTCAAATCAGGGATTGTAGGAGAGACATGTGACTAAGCTGAAAGGCTTGATATGAATCTAGTGCACCATTACATTTCAGGGCACTGAGCCACCAGGATACTTTTTCTGCCTGGCTCCTTGCTATGCTTGTTTTTTTCCATGTCTGAATAGATGTGTGCCTGCACTGGTCATTGATCCCAGCTCAAACTCTGTGGATTGCAGGAACTTAGACCAGTATTGTTTCTAGAAAAGCAGTGAAAATAAAAACTATTTACTGAGTACCAGTAAATAGTGGCACAGAAATAACACAAATATTAGTACTTCCTGTAAAACATATGCAGGAGGGGCGGAGTGCATTCATTCAGTAGCATTACTGGAGTTTGCTGGCATACACCAAATCTTGTATTGGCAAATTATTCAGGTGCAAGTGCAGGAAATATCAATGTAATACAATTCACCAAAAAAGTGTGTGTATGGGTATGCGTGCATATGTATGCATGTATATGTGTGTGTGTGTGTGTATATTATGACTTTTCCTCACTGTGTACAAAGATAAACTGATAACAGAATATCAATGACCTCATTTGTTATATTTAAATGTGTTTGTGGAGTGACAGGCATATTATTTTTATCCTGTGATGTTCTTGCCAGGTCTTCAGAAGCGGAGAGGGCATGGGTATTCGTCTGGACAGCGCCTCAGCCTTCCAGGGAGCTGTCATTTCCCCCCACTACGACTCGTTGCTGGTAAAAGTCATCGCTAGCGGAAAGGACCTGAACACCGCAGCCTCAAAGATGAGCCGAGCTCTGGCTGAGTTCAGAGTGCGAGGGGTTAAGGTAGGACATTCAGCCAAGTGTGCTTGAAGATGCTCCAGCAGCAAAGTTGTATGCATGTGTTTTTGCTGCTTTCATTTTCTTTTCTAGCTGCTGTTTGCTAGTTGAGCTGACGGAAAAACTCGGGAATGAATTAAGGTTTTGGCACAAGTAGGGATTCTTTCACAGCTGACACATAAATTTAATTCTGTTCTGTGTATTGGTGACTGGCTTGGTAAGAGCCCATCTGAAACTGCTCAGGGTTGTTTAGATTAATGGTGTGATGCATTTCAGACTGAAAGAGTGAGTCTGCGCTGAGTTGGCTGCAGAGTGCTACAGCTATGAAGTGGTGCACTAGCAGTCTTGGACACTTAGCCCGTGTGACCTTTCTGGCTGATTACATGGTTTATATTCCTCTTTATTTCTTGGCTTTCAGACTGAAAACACTCTGACAGAGTCAGAAGGTGCCAGTTGTTGTTGGCTTATAGCAGTTTTGGTGACAAAACATGTACTCATTAAGGTAGTGCTGTCCACCTTCCATAACGCTGTGTTGATCATACTCAGGAAAAACAGCAGCGCTGCTGCTGAGAGAAACACACACCTGGGAATTTATATCCTACTTGCAGCATGAACAGAAAGAAGTAAAGGATGCCGGTATGAGAGCCTTGTTTACATACATGGCATGGATGTTTATGGCAACTAATATGCTAGTTGTTTAAATGAGACCAAAAAAAATTACTGGCTGACAAATCTAAAAGACAGAAAACTCAAAGAAAACCTTAAAAATGGAGCTATATGAAACTGTTAATCATGTTCCTCATGTTTTTAAATGTTGCTGGCGCTGTGAACACTGTAAACACAGTGTTGGATTCATTTACAGACTCTGGCTAACCTGCTGGCAGCAGTAGCCCTGGTTTCTTCCATGCTAGTGTCTGCATCCCAGTGCAGAATATGTCACATCAGTTTGGTTGCTTGGTTATATTCCAATTTATTCTGACAAAGCCGACACGCAGCACTGGTTAGAACAGCTGCCATCGCTTTACTCCCCCCCCCCCCCTCACTCCTTTATGACTTCTCCTCACAAAGTGAGAGAGTGGGGGCCAGTGGTCAGTGCTGTCATAATATCTTTTAACCAGTAACTGCTGTTGTACATTAATAAGAATAATACCTTTAACCAAGTATTTCTGGCACACAGTAGCGTGAGCAGTGACATTTAAACATCGAGTGGACTAGTTGCACACATCCCTACCCTAGTAGAGTAATTGGTGACCGTTGGATATCATCTGAATAGGTAAACAGTATTGAGTTATAACATGTGCCTGGCTCTTTGCTTTAGTCCTCAGTTCTGAGCTCCACTCTCCACTGTGGCTCTCTGGTTAAAAGAAGCTTGAACTTAGACTTCTGCAAACTCGTACATAAATCTGTTAGATGGCAGAGGTGCAAGTATGAACTTGTTGCATGGATGCGTGGGACGCACAGGCACAAAGACGCACAAACGAGTGTTGTGTATGAACCTGCGATGAAACAGATGCAATTTATTTTGAATCCAGTTACGACGATTTCCATTTCAGGCATTAATGGGAAAACGAGTTAAATAAATCTGTATTTATTGGCATGCTGTTGGTGACCCCTCTCACGACTGTCGATTGCAGAGATTGTCATTCATTCGCACACTGCTGCATTACAAACTTTGGAGTATAAAGACACAGTGTTAACTTGATAAATGGGAAACTATATTGATTGTACTTTGTACTGCCAACATAATGACATTTAGAGTGTTATAAATACTAAAAATGGCTGACATTTTATAAAACCAATTAGTTGCTGAATTAGACGAGCACAGAACGCAATAATTTTTTATTTGGATTTCTTGTTGCTGTCGTCATTTACACATTTCACAGCACATTTAAGTCTGTAATTTTCTCTCAATTAAAATTGAACAATTTGCCGTCTAGATGAGTCTGATGCAACACGTGCAGGGAGCTCACAACACATGCCTTTTTCTTCCCTACACGCCAAGGTAAAAGGTGTTTTGGGGCTTTTAATCAGGCTCCAATTCGTAACAGTGCATTGGACAGCCAAGGTCTCAGATGTTTTTGTTGTAAGATTAGATAGGGGTGATGGGCACAAAGATTCATTGCAGGGAAAATCTCAAAACTTCCCCTTTCAAGGTGACAAATGTAATAAATTTGAAGAAATGTTGTAAACATCTTTCAGTCACTTTTGTGGAATTGGTAGTAAACACAGAGTCAACTTCATAAATAGTTCAGTATAAAAACATCTCGTCTTACACTGTAAGTGAAAAGAGACACTCCAGTTCTTCAGAGTAAGCTGAAATGTCATTTTTGTTTTTAAAGGAGAAAACGAGAATGTTGCAACCATGCTTTTTTACAGCCGTAAGCCTTCTCTGTGGTCTTGGTCTATTCCTGCTGAATATGGAGCTGCCAAGCAGGAGGAAAACGGAAAGACCACAGAGAAGATTTATGAATTTAAAGGAGGAGGACATGCAGAGGGTTGGCATCACAGTAGAGGGTCGAAGGGAAAGGATGAGATGGAGGCAGATGAACTGTGACCCCTAATGGGGGAGCGGCTTTGCTGCAGTAGCTGCAGAGGTTAATTAACTTAATGTAAGGAATATGGCATCAACTTGAATTATTAAGCATGGCCACTTTGACCACTCATTCAGCGATTTTTGTTTTGGTGAAACCAGTGCTAACAGTTTCTCTTGGTGATCGGGCAACACTCTGCGCACGGTATCTTTAAGAGGGGATTGTTATAAACTCGAGACACACTACACAAACACAGCACAATAAGGGAGGGATTGGATGACTGACTTACTGTAAAATGAATGAAAGCAGGAGTGACTGCTGGAGTGCAGCCAAATGGTAAAACTATGCAACAAGTGGCTGAAAAGAAGTGTTTGAGATTTAAGTGTGGATACCAGAATTTTGTTTAAACAAAACAAGGCTTTAAACCATTCATTGGCATGTGCATCATGAAAAAGGTAATCTGGATGTGGAATTCAACCCAGCTGGTACAAGGATGTCTTTGGGTTGCAGCGCTGAGTCTTTAAGTTGTGTTTGCTGGTCTGTTTTTAATTTATCTTCCAAACGGTCCCTCAACTAATTTACATCTGTGGTAGAGGACGGCAGAGCTGGGTCTGGAAATGGGGGTTGGTTCATAGCTAAGTTTCAGTCTTATGCAGGAATATCACACAATATGATTTTTACTAACTATTTTTTGAAAACAACAATGACCAAAAAATGTCCATAAAGATAAATGAACGAAAGCTTGGAAATAGATGGAAATGAGACACGTGTGACTGAAAAGGCACAGACTGAAACTTGAGCTGCTTATACTTGAGCTTTCCACATACTCTAAATGGCAACACTTTATAAGTAACTCGTATATAAAACAAGGCTGTTTTTATATGTTGGTAATGGCAAAGAGTCGATGAGGCATCAGCTACCCAGAACAGCCTTGTCCAGTGCCTTTTACATCTGAAGAGAAATGGCCTCCTTTCTGTTCTGTATCAGCATACTGCTGTGAAAGCTTTGAACCTCATGGACACCGGCAGAGAACAGGACGCTGAACATCACACAGCAAGGTCTGAAATTAAAAACTGTTTTTGGTAAGACTGCTGGTGTCAGGCAGAAACCATGACAACTCTTTTTGTCGGGTATTTTTGAACTTGAGAAGAACTCTGAGCTTTTTTTTTTTTTTTTTCTTTAATTCTTTTGATACTATTCAATTTTGAGTTTACTACGTGGGTGTTATGTCCTAGAGTTTAAAAAATTCAAGTGCTTGTGTTCCTATAATTATTTCACAGACAAAAACATTTCTCATCAAAGTGGGAACAGAGACTGCTGTTCCCCTTTTTTTTTTTCTTTTTTTTTTTTGCCTCTTCCACATGCTTTGCTTTTACCAGCATTTAGGACACAATTTGTCATTTCTCTGATGTCAATACGTTTGAGTCGCTGCACACTCCAATTGTTCTGATGCTCTGTGTTCTCAAGGACTCTTCAAGCCTCTCTCTTCCTTGATTTCCAAATAACCCTCTGAAATGACCTCCATTTCTGTAAGCAGACTTTTTGTTCATCCTTCATCCTTGTCTTCTAGAACAGCAAAAAAACAGCAGTGCGTCCAATCCTGTGAATCTGAATAGTTGTTTTGTAACATGGAATTAATATTCAGTTCACTGTCGTGGTTACAGTAGGGTGCAGTGTAACTTGTGGCCATCATGGTAGTCTCTCAGCATGTTAAGTGTACTGTAACTTTGAAATAAAAGTTGAAACTGAAATGCACTTGTCAGAGTTTGAGCTGCTCAGCTGAAGCTTGGCTGCCTGCTGTGCTCCTCTGTTGTGTAGAATTATGTTTGACATTTCAGCTGTTTACCTTCTGCTTCTCTGTACAGTTTGAGTCCACATGTGCATGTGTCTGTCAGCATCTCTGTTTGTGCAATGATTATAGACCCACAACTCCCCAAAGGGAGGGTGGGGGTGGGGGTGTGTGTGTGTGTGTGTGTGTGTTTTAAGCAGGGAAAAGTCACACATTCAGCAACAAAAATACAGGAATCAGAGAGAGATGGATGGAAAGCAACAGAGGCAGGAGGGTAAAGATAGACAGATAGGTGAAGCGTGGGGAGAAAATATTAAATGGGCAGTCATGATGGAAAGAGTGAAACATACAATAAGTAAGCTAACATGGAAAATAAAGGATAGTACATCTGCGGGCACTGTGGTACTCAGTGTTAAGGAAAATTATGAAAAATTGTTAAAAGTTGCTTTTGCATTAATATTGGCTATATTTGATACTGTATTTTTATATTATAAATGTATATCATAAATAAAAGTAGTAAATATTAAAGCCAATAAAAACATTCAATATAAAAATACATATTTTTTAATAAAATATAAAAATGTAAATGCCTGGAGGTAAAGGGTAATTTTAATAAAAATTTATAATCCAATTTAAATTTCAAAATTTATATTTTTTTATTATATATTTAAATACATGCATTTATATTTAATAAATATAAAATAATAAATATGATACACATTTATATAATTATCATAAAGTATATTTATGTAGACAATGGATGGATATTATATATTGAATTTTGAATTTTTTTTATATATATAGAAAACTTCAGAGGAAGCTAATTACAAAAATCTCACACGTCATCAGTAATACTAAGATCACAAATGTGATAATCAGGGATATCTGCCCACCTTAATAACCCATCTCCCAAACAGTATCTGGGCATGGAACAGCAGTTCTCCACATGTTGAAGCGGTGCATAGCAATGTAGCAACAGCAGCAGATGATATTTAAAGAATAACTGGTTGTATCTTACTCTAATACACCACAGCTGTCTGCAAATGCCTCCTACACAATGAGGAGATGAGGAGCAGAAATTGGCACACAGGTCCAGCTTGGGCTCCTGAAGGTTCTTGTCTCAGAGGTTATGAGGTCATGTTGCCTAACACCACCTACCAAAGGGGTAAAAATGACCCATTTTTAGCATTTGTGCACCTGATTGGTGGAATTAATACTCATTTCTCACTATATACTTAATAAATATATAGTTAACAAGCACATGTACGTACATCTTGCTGTATATAAACATCCAATGTCCTATATTTCTTCTATTTATGTGAACAAAGCTGCTTTTTATATGTATACAAACAGGGCAGCACGGTGGCGCTCTCTCTCTGTGTGGAGTTTGCATGTTCTCCCCGTGTCTGCATGGGTTTTCTCCGGGTACTCCGGTTTCCTCCCACAGTCCAAAAACATGCACTCACTGGGGTTAGGTTAATTGGAAATTCCAAATTGCCCATAGAGAGCATGAATGTGAGTGGTTGTTTGTCTCTGTGTTGGCCCTGTGACAGGCTGGCAACCTGTGCAGGGTGTACCCTGCCTCTCGCCTTACGTCCACTGGGATAGGCTCCAACCCCCTGGGACCCTAAACAGGATAATCGGAAGTGAATGGATGGAGTATACAAACAGCCCAAACAGTGCAGTAGAATGGGCATGTACATGTAAAAGTGTAAGAAATGACTACTATAACGAATCATTACTTGATGATCAATGAGTTCGGGAACAAACACACTCCCTTAATGCAGACCAGTAAATGGTTTCGGGTTGATTCCTGAATTCTCTGTGATGGAGACCTTTTACAGGTGTGTTTTCTAAAGATGGAGGCAAATAATAGTTGCCTGGCCAGAAGAGATCACATGTGAACCTGTCAATATAGAGGAAACATCTGTAGGTTGTAATCAGACTTTTACCAGGCTCAACGTTTTATCCAGTTTGGTGGAGACATCAGCAGATTGGGGTGTTTGGACGATTGTAAAACTGGTCACTTCGATTCATGGCAGGTGATTTTATGACCCTCGTCCATAAGGGTGAGCATGCCTGAGGTGACCAAGTTTTTGCAATCGTGTGTGTGTGTCTGTGTGTGTGTGAGAGGGATAGAGGCCGTATGGGGGCGGAACGGTGGGGTTTCTATTCAGAGAGGCTCTTTGAAGAATCCAGTAATGCTTTGCTTCATTATAAACCTGACAGCTCACAGGCTTCTGCACATCTTAAGGTCACCTCTGAGTCGCGCTTCTGTTCCTCCTCATTCGAATGAAACCTTTATTTTCTTTTGCATCAATTACATGAAGTCACTATAGCATTTTTCTTTATATAAACATGAAAAACAGTAAATGCAGTGTGCAACGCATTTATGGCTGCTGTGACTGTATATGCTCACACTGCAGTTATCAGTGGAGAAATGATAGAAATGAAGCAGAGCTCTTAAACTTGAACTCGTATCTCTTCATGTCGGCACTCAATTTTTCCCCTTTTTTTGTGGAGGTTACTGATAGTGTAGTAGTGACACAGCTTAATTTTCCTAAATTTCTTTAACAGCCCCTTCACTCTATCATTTTATTCTCTTCTGTAAAGCTCTGCCCCCTCTCCAACCATTTGACCTCAGCCTGCTTTCGAGAGCAAACTTATGCTGAGCCTCCAAACAGCTCACTGACTGTCACATGAGTTTTCATTTGGGGCGTTGCCTTTTTTTTTTCTTTTCAAATCTCCATTTAGTTTTTATACCTTTACTGTCCTCTGAGGCCCTAACATTAGCGTTCTTTATAGATGTTGTTTATATTGATGGACTTTGCCTGTTGGTCAATGTTTATTTCTTAATCCAAGCTCTTAAGTCATCTTAATTCACATCCGAGTGAAACCCAAATATAGATCACCAACTTTTGAGCTCAGATGAATCAGAGTGGGCTTGCTTTATGTATGACAGCTTTTCCTGTTTTTGTGTTTTTCTTCTGAGGTTCGGTGTGTAAAGTGATAAATATAAAATTAAGTCATCTCATAGTACAAGCCTTTAAAAGAGCTTTTCAGTGTTTTATGAGCAGCATGTACGCACCTCTGCGTGGCTAGGTACTCAGGTATTTCAGACCGGTCATTATATAACCTTGTGAAAAGTTAAACAAACTGAGCATTGGATGGAAGCTTGACTTCCCTGAGCCTGATTATTTTGCAGCTCGTTTTTGTCTTTTCTTTCTTTGCTTTCATTCCTTCTTGGTTCTCTTGTTTTAGTAACCTCGAGATCATGGTTAACCTGGTAACAGGATGAACCTTTCTTCCCTCTGTTGTGGGCTTTTTTTTTTTTTTAAACAGAGGGATAGGCTGATGTCCTGATCCAGGATCATTCAAACAGCATTTACAAAGAGGAGAAGAGAGACAGGAAATCCATCTCGTCTTTGACTTATCAGTAGGAGGAATAAGTGGTTTAGACACACTGTGAAACGACGCACTTTCTCACACACACACACACACACTTTATTTTGTCACACATAGTCAGCACTCTAAATCTCACATGAAATAACACACTAATATGTCTCCAGGGGCTGGGTTATCTGTCTCCTCTTCATTTCACACCTCTAAACAACCACTTGCACGGTACTTAATCACATGAACAGCTTTGTAATTATCTGTGTGTGTATGTGTATGTGTGTGTGTGTGTGTGTGTGTGTGTGACGCAGCAATGGGATTCATGCTTTTGTAAATCTCTAAGACAATTTTTTGTTTATAATTAAGAGCTAGTCCTGGAAAAGCCTAATTTGAGGAAATTCAATGAAATGTCAACATTCAAATCCAGTTACTACATGAGAACAAAGTTGGGGTGAGTAAGGGAATGCATGATGAGGCAAGGATGTGACAAAAAATGAGAGCAGGATTTTAGTTGTAGTTTGGAAGTATAAAAGGTGGCACTGACGGAAAATAAAACAGGGCATGTTTAGTGACTCCAAAAAACTGGAAAAAAAATATTAGAAAAAAAAAAATTGCTTAAAAGGAAAGCCTTAAAGTCAAACTTCTAAAAAAATAAAGACAGGATTCAGTTCTGCAGCAGTTCAGGTTTTGTGCGTGATAAAACGATTCTCTATTGTGTATCTACTCAAAACCTTTATATTTGAACTAGCATGTAGAGAGGGACCAATCCACTGGCCAGGGACCAGCATCGGCATTATGAGCTGGTCCATTTTATGCGTGCACAACACATGCACAGCGGCACAAGCAAATAGCCGCACTCACACAGTCATAGCAACACGCTAACATGCCATTGTGCATGGAAGCTCTTAAGTTCACCAAAGTAAACCACAAAAATATTGTAACAGCAAACCTAATCAGACACCTAAATCACTTGCACCCAGCTGAGCCAAGCTCAGGGCCAGCAGCCTCGGTATGAGCGAAGGATCAAAGCAGAAAGAAAATGGAGTGAAAAAGAGAAGGTTCAGTGTCCCGTTATCTGGTGAATATATAAACATAATGGGGTTCTTGACATTTGTTGCTCTTGCTTCTGTTTGGTAAATACAGTATGTCAGGTAAGTGAAACCTTTAAGGCCACCAAAGTTGCAGGTGACTGTGCATTTCATCACATCAGTTCGGTAATGATCCCTGCCTTTTTTTTTTTTTTTGGATCTACCACAAAGCCACAATGATGGTAGTTCTACAGCATAACTGCATATTGAGAGATTACGTGCTCACTAAAACATTTAAATTCCAACAGCTAATTAATCACTAGAAATGAAACAGATGTGTTTTGTAACCACAATCAGCATCTTGCTGCCACATGCCAATGTACATCACAGGAAGTTTGAATCGGGTGCTGTCAGCTGGGACTTTGAAGGCGTAATCAGGATTAAACGGCTGGAAATTGGCTGTGACAAAGTGAAAGAGGGAGAGTAGGGATGGAAAGTGAGGCGAATGAAGGGAGAATCTAAGTTAGGAAGGGGAATAACACGGTGCCTTTACAGCATCTTTCTGTTTAGCTGATTCGCTCCTCTATTTTTTTTAGTTTTTTATTATGTTGAATGTGTGGTAGAGGGTGCAGTGGTTAGCACTGCTTTCTCACAGCAAGGAAGTTGTAGGTAGGTAGGTGGGGACTTTGTGTGTTCTGGTTTCCTGCCACAGTTCAATGACATGCATGTTCATAAACTGATTTTATATATATATATATATATATATATATATATATATATATATATAAAGGGGTTAAAGATGGAATTTCTTTAACCCCACTCTCCTCTCCTCCTCCTCAGTTGTTTTATTTTTTCCCTTTGCCATGCTCATTTCTTCCATCCCTCCATCAACCCCCTGATCTTCTTTTACATCACAGCTTGCGTTTATCAGCGTTCATTTAAAACAACAAAAATGCATAGTGGATCTTGCTCCCCTGCGGTGGTCTGGAGGACTTTTAGAACATTCATTTGTGACGAGAGTGACAGATGAGCACTCTCAGAGAGCGAGAGAGAGAAGGGGGGAGTGACCTTACTGAAGGTGATGTTTGATTACTCTGGTTAGTAATGTACTGTGACAGGGCACGGGCTGTCTGTCACAGTGTCCAAGGTTTTGGTTAACTTCTGTTTTCTTGCTTTGAACTTGCTGCAGTAAGTAAATTGTGCAGTATGTGTGTTCAGTTTATTGGAACCGAATAAAACGAAGTACAAACTTCTTTGTCTAGCTGTAAATCACTGTATGTAGGCAGGCAGTGAACTGCTCTGGCAGCTGCTGTTCAGCTATTTTCCAGCGTAACACCTTGAGTGGCAAAGAAGGTAGTCATGAATGAGGAGCAATAAATTAAAGTGTAAGTGTGGGCAGTGAGTACAAATGAAAACCAAAGAGCAATTAAAGGCTTGGAATGAGAGTGGGCAGCTGAGCATCCAAACAGAGGTGTAGAAGAAGAATATATTCATGAGGGCAGAACATATGTCACACATAATGATATTACAGGTGCTTCTCCCATTGTGCGGCATAGTATAAAGTATATAAAGCAGAGTAGAATAAGATTGAATAAGATTGTCATGTTTGCTGGGCGGGTTGAACCCAAGACGCAGAGGAGACAGTTCTCAATCAACAAAGTTTATTAAAAAGTTCAAAGCACAAGCGGGAGTTAATACTGGTGGGAGCGTGGAATGTCTGTCTGGCACACACGGAGGCTCTGTGGAAAAGAGAAACTGTGTAAGGCAGGAGTTTAATAGCAGTGTGGTGGTAGTGAGTTAAGGGGACTTGAATGGGCTTAGGCAGAGAGGCTTCGGGGGGGGGTTCAGGACTTGGTCGGGGTTGGTGAGGAGTCTCCAGGGTCTGGTAGCAGGGGTGAGTGCAGACTGGTATGATCCGTGGGGCTGGCAGGTGGAGGCTGGAGATGGGGTGGCTGAGAATGCTGGCGCCGTGGCGAGGCTGAGTTGGTCTGTGAATCTGAGGATATGATTCGCTTGAAAAGGAGTAAACTGCTGCTGGGCCTTCGCCGTCACTGTGTTGGTGTCGACAGACCAGGTCAGCTTCACTGATATGTGGACTCCCGGGAACCTGAAGGAGGTCACTGTCTCCGCCACATCCCCGTTGATGTAGAGGTGGGTGTGGTCAACTCTGGTCCTTCGGAAGTCTACAATGATCTCCTTGGTTTATTGAAGTGTTCAGCAGTAGGTTGTTTGCTAAACAGCACATGGATTCTTTCTGGTCACATTTTAACCTTAAGCAGGTTTAAGACAAACTTTTTTTTTTTTGCATGTTTAAGTGTCAGACCTGTGCTGTCAGTGTTATGGAGAAAGAAACCTTTGAGACACGTTGAGGAGTTTGTTTAAAAGTGAAAATACAGGAGTGTATTTGTGCAAGTTCCCATGCATAGTCATGAATAGTGAGACTTGGTAGAGGTGATGTGCATATAAATGCACACATAAGTGGGGTCCAAGTAGTTTTAATTAAGGCTCGGTACACACGCTGATTGATTTTCATTCGCGCACACTTTCAGGAAGCTTTTAGGGTTTAAGCATCTATTACACACAAACACCACAGTTTACTTAGGACTCAGACACACATTCGTATTGTATGTAAATCAAGCTAAATTATACATTTGTGTTGCAATAAACTGTAATATATTTAAGAATATGGCATCCTTATTCTGGTGGCACAGGTAGCTTTGATAATGAAAACAAATGGAGTTTATCGGTCCTCATTGATATCATTCTCCAAGCATCACATTCTAGATGTTTTTCCCTTTTGGTTTTTAATTAAAAGTTTTTAGAATGCAGGGAAGCTGTCAGCGACTCCAGGTTTGTTTGTCATTGGATTGGACTCAACTTCATCGGTTTCCTCTTTCACCGGCTTGTTAACGGTGGGGCTCACACAGCCGCGATTTCACAAAAATCGTTGTTATACAATTTTAGCTGTGGTGGCCGTGCATCTGTCTTGCTGTCCTTTTCCCAGGGGCTTCAGTTCTTCCCTCCGAAATTTCCAGTTCCAATTGAAAAGGCATAATGGAACACAGAACTCGATTACTCTCGACCGGCTGAGCGCCTGATTATTCCAGCCGCGCTGACAAAGGGAATGAAATGCTTTCCAAATACTTCTTGAGGGCAGCATTAAATGCAGTAGCAGTTTATTTGCAAGGAAATGTGACAGCTGCACCTGTGAATGCCTCACTTTTTTTCAGATGTTTTAAATGTGTGTGAGAACCTGGGGAACAAATCCCAGCCTTCAGAAATGTACATTTAGCTAATTCTAGGCAGAAAATTCTTTTTTGAAATTCTGAAACCAGAAATGCGTTTTTACGCAAAAATAAAATGTTGTCATACCTCTTTGGGTTCTGTGGGTTATTTAGCAGCTGAGTTTGCATGTTTCCATTGCAACATCTGGCACCCCAGTGGCTCTCACTGTTTGTTTTTAATTTTAAGAATGAGCCTGAGGTGTACCTGCTCTCACTGTTCTCTCCTTGATATAAAATTCTGGGGGAGGCTCTCTCAGCGTTAGTCTGAAAGTATCTGTTGTGCTCATGAGGCTGAATGATTGATGTCTTGCTAACTGTTCGTCAATGCATCCTATAAAATTTCTTTTACCTTTCTGACCACATCTTCCTTTGTTGTTTGGTCTTTGTGTTTACTCCTGACAGCCCCAGTGCTAAGTTAAGCTCCACATTACAGTTGGTGTGTATACAATAGTATGCATATACTCATTAGTCAGTTATAGAGTAGCTCAGCCTTGCCCTACAATTTCACTTAGACATGAAAAATGGGCTGTGAAGTTCAGGTGCACTTGAATTGTAAGATTTGAGACAGTAGCGTGTGATGTTCTTGTTGGCTGTAAAACTAGCCTCGCCCTTAACAGCCCTCCAGTTGAGACATTTACAAAAGGCCTTGTTGAGGCCGTACAGAGCCAGAAGGCTGGCAGAGGTGACATGTTTACAGCTGTCTTGGACAAAAACCTTTCAGAGTGGCATTTCATCACAAAGTCTACACTTCTAGGAGATCGATATGGAAGGAGAGAGGGAAAGATAAAGCAGGAATATAAAAAAAAAAGCCCAAAGCTTTGGTTGCCGTCCCTTGAGGCTGCATTATTCATTGAGCTTACAATTGTAGTTTTGGACAGAACAAACACAATGTTGGTGAAATGGAACATTTGACGCACAAGTCATGAGCTGATTTTCTTCTTTTTTTTTTTTTAAATATATTAAAAGCACACTTCCTCATGGGAGTATGAGGGAAATATCACATTTCTGCCAATTCTTCCATTAGATGTTAGCAAATTGGCTGTTTAATTACCACTTTCCATGAACACGAGCGGAGAATTTAGAGCCGTGTTGGTGCCACAGAAAATGTAAAGGAGGTCATCAGGAACATAAAGACTGCTATTCTGGTAGAAGTGAAAAGTCACAGTAATCTGTTCTGTAGTATACCGTAAATTTGCTGTGGTTTCATTTTTGCCTGCTGTGCAAATGGGCTGTTCTGAGCAGAGGAAATGAGTACCAGTCTGCATTTCACACAGCAGCCCCTTGATCAAAGAACTTATTTGCTGAAAAGTTGGCGTATTCCTCCGAGGCTTGGGGGAAGCTATGTTATGGTAAAGTAAATGTGACACTCCCCTACACAGAGTTTGGCATGGGATTATTTACAATTAGGAATTTCAGGGGTTTTACGCACAGGAAGCCTGTGGGCCACAATGAATCAGCACAAAACAGGCAAAAAAAAAAAAGTGGAATAACTTTGCCATCGGTCAGAAAGGTACGGTCCTGCCACATCCTCAGTTATAAGCTGAAAACCCATTTCTTCCCACATCACCTTCTCTGCACTGAATCATATTCCCTTTGCACATCTGCTGCCTCTAATTTGGTCTTAAGTAAAAAAAAAAAAAAAAAAAAAAAAAAAATTATACCTCCATTTCGAAAAACCTTTATCCCCGTAATGTTGGTGATCTAAGAACTGAGATTTATTCTGCCAGTGCCTTCACTCCTAAGTGGCTCTGGATAAGAGCATCAAGTAAATGCCTAAAACATGAAATGGGGAAATGTTCCCAAAAATGGTCTGAGTATCTTTTTTTTTTCTTCTTTTTTTCCTCATCCACAGAAGCTCCCACATAGCTGTCAAATAACTAAAATAATCCTTACGTAGATAATTGGATATGTTTTTTGTTCTCCTGAAAGAAAATGATTTTGTGTCCTGATTTGATCTCATTAAGTCTGGTAGCAGTGCTGCATTTTACTTATCAGCACTTTCTTTGTTCTTTTATCCTAAGCAACATTCGTTTAGGATGGGAAGTAAATACACAATTCCCAAAATGATGTTTTCATCAGGAACCAACTGTTTTTGGATTAATAAGGAAGGATTTGTTTGCCATACTGTACATATACAAAAGAAAAATGGCCATCTGTTGGTTGGGTTTGCCAATGGCTGTTGAATGTTTGAACCAGTAGCTTTGCCCCCACCCCCCCGAATATGAGCAAATACAGAAACACTGAAATCTTGCACTTGTAGACTCATCAGATGGCTCAGATACTGCAGAGGTGTGCATTGCCTGTCCAACATTAGAAAAACAGTCCAAAAAGCCCAAAGGTTACAGACTGGATTGCTTGCCTGGAAAAGGTGTAGGGGATGTAAACTCCTTGGGAGAAATTTCCAAAAATGCATCCCTCCAAAAATCAGAGGAAATGGAACAAAATAGAAAGTTGAAGGAAATATTGGGAAAGTGTTAAACCTTGAGGAATACGAGGAGAGGGAGGGAGGGGGTGGAGAGAAAGAGAAATTACTTTGGGAGAGTGCCTAGTGTTTTGGCTGCTTTAATGACTGATTGAGAACAAAAGTCTCTTTTCTAATCCTAATGAGTTTAATTATGGCTTGCCCTTAGCCAGGTGTTTGGATCGGCTAATGTCTGGATTCATTAATTGTCAATTAAAACAGAATCAGGCGCCTGCTCCCAATCTCAGCCACCTCTCACAACAAACATTAAAAAGCAGAATAACTGTTTGTTGTGTTCAGCCATTTGATGACAGTCCAAAATAAGATAAGCTTGGATGGTAAAGTTCTGATGGGAAATGAAGATGGATTGAGGATATGCACACACACACACACACACACACACACACACACACACACACACACACACACACACACACACACACACACACACACACCCCCACCCCCCCAAGGGAAAATGTCATTTTCTTATCTGTTTTTCTGTGATGAGATGGGATTGGCAGTTTGCATTTCATTCTGTGATACAGCGCCTGTTATTGAAAAAATGGGAACGAGGGAGGGGCTGAGGGAGGATGAAAGAGAAGATGCATAAATAGGCTTTCAGATCGATAGAAGAGCCAGGAGAGATTAAGAATACAGACTTTTCTTTCTCGAAGATTTAAGTAATATGGTGTGTGTTTCCGTGGCTTTGTTTACACGTGCGCGCAGGGCCATGTGTGTGTTCGTGTGAGAGAATATGGAGATTTGTTTCATTTTGAGGAGACAATGAGTTTAAGCGTAATGCTCAGTGCTGCTGCTGAGAAAACAAATGCTTTCAGTCCAGGACAATAAGATATAGATAGTGGGAGGTTGCAATAAGGAGGGTTGGAGATGAGCGTTAAGTGCAGTCTGCACTTTTTTCCAGCCTATGAATTTTTTTTTTTTTCTCTTTTCTCACCTGGCTTTTCATGTCTTATGCATTGTTCCTTGCTCTCCTCCACCGCGGCTTATATTTCTACCTGCACTGTGCAAATGCTGAGCATTAAAACATTCATGAATGTTGGATTTGTTGCAGGCCTGCTGCATTACTTTTAACTATGTTTACTCAATCTGACAGCTGAGGGTAATTTGTAATTCAAACCTGCCAACCAAACTAAAATGAGCTGAGCTTAGAGTGTACCAAAATCTTAAATTACTGTTATGCATTCTCAAAGAGTCTGGAGCTGACAGCATTCAAGATGCATCTCAATATTACAAATGCAAAATCACTGACTTATTGACTCTTTTTTTGTGGCAGCTCATTATTTATTCATTTCCCTGTAGTAATATTTTAATCTTAGCTAGGTTAAGAAGAGGTGATGATCAGCGAGCAGCAGTACGCCTGCTCACTGAGAGCGCTACAGATGCGATGTTTGCTTTCAGAATGATGGAGAAATGTAGAGAAGGTCAGAAGAAGCGTTACTGCGTCTTTGTGGATCTATAGAAAGCATATGATAGGGTGCCAAGAGAGGAAGAGAAGGCAGAGAAGTATGTGAGGCTGGTGCAGGACATGTACATATGAGGACAGCGAGACAGTGGTGAGGTGTGATGGGTTCAAGGTGGGGCTGGGATTACATCAGACATAGGCTCTGAGCCCCTTATTTGCAGTGGTGGTTGACAGATGAGGTCAGGCAGGAGTCTCTGTGGACTATGATCTTTGCAGATGACATTAAGATCTCTAGTGAGAGTAGCAGGCAGGTGGAAGAGAGCCTGGAGAGGTGGAGGTATGTGCTGGAGAAAAGAGGAATGAAAGTCAATTGAAGGAAGACAAGATACGTGTGTGTGTGTGTGTGTGTGTGTGTGTGTGTGTGTGTGTGTGTGTGTGTGAATGAGAGGGAGACAGGTGTGACAGTGAAGCTGCAAGAAGCAGAGGTAGTGATGGTGGATGAGTTTAAATATGTGGGGTAACCCATCGAAACAACAGTGGACAAGATAGGTGAAGAGCATGAAGGGTGGAGACGAGTGTCAGAGGTGACAGAAGGATGAGCAGCAAGAGTGAAAGGGAAGGTTTACAAGATGGTAGTGAGACCTGCTATGATTCATGGTTTGGAGACGATGGCACTGACAAGACAGGAGGCTGAGCTGAAGATGTTAAGATCTTCACTGGGGGTGAGAAAGATGGACAGAAATGAGTCCTTCAGAGGGACAACTCAGATTGAGCAGTTTGGAGACAAAGTCAGAGGTGAGGCTGAGATGGTCTGGACATGTGCAGAGGAGGGATAGTGGATATACTGGGTAAAGGATGTTGAATATGGAGCTGCCAGGCAGGAGGAAAAGAGGAATTCCTCAGAAGATTAATGGATGTAGTGAAGGAGGACATGCAGAGGGCTGCTGTGACAGAAGAGGATGCTGGGATAAGGTGAGCTGGAGTCAGATGATCTGCTTTGGTGGTACCTAAAGGGAGCAGCAAGATGGAGACAGAATAGACAATCACTGTGGTCTATAATGTTTAAAAGGAGTTTGGGCTATTGTAGACATTGGTAAAGGTACCTGGTACTTTTTTTTGCTGTGCGACCCTGCTGTTCTTTTCCCGTTCCCTTTATTCTCCTATTAACAGCATTTTCCAGGGTTTGAGATTTTTTTTTTTTTCCCCTTTTTATTTGCTTTATTAGTTCTGTTTTTCAATCTCAATCCACAGGAGCGTTGTTGAGCTTGGCTGACCTGCGTATGTGGCTGAGGTTATGTTTATATATATGCACATTTTTATTTGTTTACATATTTACGTAAACATCATAGTCTCATTTTGTGTATTTATGTACAGTTCCCTGAAAGACGCTTTTGCAGCACATCCACTCTTAAAGCAATGGGAGTTGTCAGTGCGGCTGGAAGAGTCGATTATGTTAAGTAAGACTTAATGCCGGAATTCAAAACCAGCAGAAAGGACGGGGTCGCCGGCTTTGTGGGCGTTTAACGGCGCTTTCAAGGTTTTGAAAGTGAAGCACAAGTGTGGAGCTTATCGCCCTTTTTAAAGAAATAAACTCCCTGAAGAGGTTTAATCACAGACAGCCTGGTACAGTGTCTGCATTGCACAATAATTATCGCATAACTAGCAATAGACCTGCAGGCCGTAGGCATGCTTGGGTTAAATCTTACTGTTACTTTCTGAAAAATGTACCAATGTAGAGCAAAAGGAGGGAAGCGATTAATATGGAAGCTTTTTGTTTTGTGCGCGTTAACTCTTTAAGATGGTTTGGGTAAATGTCCACTGTTTTGTGCTAAAGTTAACAGGATCAGTAACAAAAATCTGCACACTCAGATTGTGAGCATCGCTCACTGCAGGCAACACAGTGAGTTTGAATGATGTTACCTGTTCCACATACTGGACAAAGCTGTGACATCTGTTTTTCACTCACTTGATAAATATTTAATAATTATTCATATCTTGTATGAACAACTGCCCACAATAGGATGCTGATTAAAGCTGACCTTCTGTTGAACTTTACCTTGATTTATTTATTTTATTATTTTTTTAAACAGAAAAATCAGTTCCTGTTCATGCAGGTGACTGACCTAAACCCTTTGTGCTTTGAATTGTTCTGGTGTCTTTGACATTCAATCCAGTCTGTGCATAATAACTAAGAATGCATGAAACCCCTGCAAAATGACTTCATGATTCATTATTTCTTTAGCCCACAGACACGAGCTGAGTCATCGTTGACAAATTATAGCTGGCGGCTGGTGCCATTTTCTCTAAAATAAAACCACTGATCTGAGAAAGTTTTTTAATATCTTGGAGTCCACTCAAATGGTGATCAATGATGATCATTTTTTAAATAGGTAGCTCTTTTACAAGAGCAAATAAATGTTTGACAATGCTGCACTGCACGTTTTCAAGTAGAGGGAGGGCTGCATCAAGTTAAAGTATTTGTGCTTTATTTAGATTGTTTTTTTTTGTTTTTTGTTTTTTTTAAAGTCTGTATTTTTAAAGCCTCATCCAATATTTGGCATATGTGTTTGTATAATGATAGGCAACTTCATTTTTCTTTCTCATCTGAAGGGTAAACTGTGCATGTCCCAAGTTTTTCCTCACATTGAAAATGGCCTTATTGTAACAAGGAATATAATTTTTTTTTTTTTCTTCCAATCAGCAAAGTGCTACGAGCACAGTAGAGCAATGTGAGGTCTGACATCTCTGTATGCAGCTCAACTTTGCGTTGTCCGAGGAATGCTCTCTCTGCAGTGTCTCTGCACCGGTGCTGGTGAGCAGTGGGTATAGTGTTAAAGCTTCACTGTTTGCTTTGTAGTCTGTCTGCCACAGATGCCTGACAGCACTTTGATCCTAAACAATCACAAGCTAAGCTGTGGCTTAAGATGCAAGAAATGACAAAATGCAGCAGACATGGCTGCAGATAATATGAATACGACCCTCACCTCGGGAGAGGTGAATGACAGCCTTTTGTACATGTCTATAAGAGGCTGTTTAGGTTTTTTTTTTTTTTTTTTTTTTTTTTTTTTTCCCCCCCTGTTTTGAAAAAAGAGGATAACAAAATGCATTTGCATCTTTTTGGACAAGCTTATCCCATACATCTGCAAAAACTGCTTTACTGAGCGTCTGCTAGTGCAGTGCATTTTACAGTTTACGTTACAGAAGTCTTACGCCTGCTTGATAAATGTCAGAAATGGACCCATACACTACTTATTTCCAGCTCCATAATCTTTCTATTCCATTTCCTTCCAGCTTCAACTAAGATTTCAGTAGACAATGCTTCAAGGTCTGTAAAACGCTCTCCATATCTTAAAGTAATAATGTCCTGCAGCATTTGGCCTTGAGGCACGGTTAGATAAGGAGCAAGGTTAAATTGCTTACTGGTTCCTAAAAGCTTCAAAGTTAAAGGACGCTCTTGGCAGTTTAGGTGCTAAAGCTGCAAGTTACAGTGTGAGGGCATAAAACAAACCATTTTCTTTAATAATGAGGTCAGTCAGTAATAATGCCCCCATCATTCCGAGAGTGACAGATTTGATTAAAAGTTGAATGTGGCGCGAGTGTGAGAGCAGCTGGGCACGGTGGAAGTAAAAGTTGGTTGCCTTGCACAGAGGAACACAGTCACCTGTATCTTTTTTATCTCCCAGCCTCCTCTCATTCCAAACTCCTGCAATATTGCAAACTGATACTGTTGGAAAAATTCATAAAATGGGAGTTTTTTTTTTTCTTTTTTTTTTCTTTTTTTTTTTTTTTTTTTTTTTGGTAGATGGATTTTTGGTGGGTGATATTTTGCGAAGCTCCCTCACACACACAAACACATTTTCTGTAACTATTCAGTCAAACCTGTTATCCCAGTTGAATGCAAACGTTTGGTTTTCTTTAGCACCAGTACAGCATTTCTTTCAGGAATGTTGCCACGGACTGAAATATTCCAGTACCTTCACCATATGTTTTTGCTTTTGGTGTTAATTAGTGTTGGGTCAGATATGGGAGTAGATTGGTTGGGTTTAGCCTCCTGCAGAGCCCAGGACAAGCATGTGTACTTGCATTAGTAATGTAACAAGAAATATTAACCTTTTAATGAAAATGTCAAAATAAAAATCCCATAATTTCATTAGTTGTGCAGATATGAGCATATTTGACATTTTTGTCCTTTCCGAATCTTTTTGTTTCTAGATAGCTTTGTTTTTTTTTTTTGTTTTTTTTTTTTCCTTCTTCTTTTCTTTCAGCTGTTAACTTCCCACTGGTTGTCTTGTATTGCCTCTCTCTCAAAGATATTCCACTGTCACCATCACTGAAAAGAAACCACAAAGGCTTCAAGAGTTACAAGATTTTTACTGCATCTTTCTGATCATGAGTATGAAGACAGCCTGATGTGTCAGAGTGGGTGGCAGCATCGCCACATGAAGGATGAAGAGAGAGAATGAAGAGTGGGGGAAAATGATGAAGAGAGGGCAGGAAGCTCCCCTTTCATTCTTTGTTCTGGGGAAAAGTGATGAAGAGATGGGCAGTGGGTGGCATGTTGAGAGAGGTAATGATGAGCGGAGTTCCTGTGGTGAAGTAAGAAAACAGAGGGAATGTCACATCAGGGACAATATATGAGAAAAAGATTTGTCAGGAATAAAACGGCGCACACTGAAAGGAAATCCAGAGAACTTGAGAAACCGTGAAGAGCTGCAGTGGTAAACAGAAACGACATTGTGGAGAAGTAGAGGATAAAATCTACTCATGTTTTTTTTTTTTTTTTTTTTTTTCCCGATTATTTTTAAGAGCAGATGCCAGTGAAGTGACATGCAACAGTAAACAATCAAATGCAGGAAGGTTGCAGAGGTGAAGAGAGGCTGGAAGTCAGGAGAAACAACTGCGAGAGCAAGTACTGCACTGAAAGTGGTGAAAGGGACAGAAGTTGAATAAATGGCAAGTTTGAGACTGGCTGAAAGAGTGACAAAGTGTGAGAGAGGTGGAGGGCTGGCGAGATGCAAGCAGTTGTAAAGCAAGGTAAAATCCAAAGAACATGTTTTACTTGCTTTTAGGCGTGGGTGTTCCAACGTTCCCATTTAAATAATTATAGAATGCAGCATAGATTTGAGTCACTGTTTTCTTACACTGGTCTGCAGCTAAAATACTAATGTAGTCAGACTTTACTAATTGAAAGTGAAAGTGATATGTAAAATTGTTAGTTGCTGTTATATGCCACTTGGTCATTTCTAAGATTATGTTTTTCTTTAAAACCAGAAATGAATAAAATGCTCTTCCTAAACTATTCATCCAGTGGAAATCTTGTATGAATTGTATCAAATGTGAAATGCACTTGGCATATTTCAAATTTGATGTCAGCTGTGACTTTAAATTCGACCTTCCCACTAACAGGACCTCTGCTTCATAGTAAAGCTACATGTTTATTTTTTTTTTAGTATTTAATAAGAAGCTGAAAGCGCTGCGACTCAGACATTTGCACCAGTGAAATGTACATGTCATCTAATGTAATGTAAAGTGACTACAAACAAATGAGAAGCTCGTAATTGTCTGTGATTAAAACTCTTAACAATGAACATAGGAGTAAAATGTTTTTAAAAAAAAAAAAAAACATGTTTTGGTAACGGTGGCCAGTTAGCTATTTTTACTGCTTTATTTGGATTCAGCACATTGAAATCCATCCAAGTGGACAACAGCTGAAGAACTGCTGAATAATGTTGTATTTGTGAAATATGGCGTCAAGTAGACCTGCACTCTTTAGAGCTTAGTACAAGTACTTGAGCTTGAGCAGTGAAAAGCTGTTGTGAAAGTTTAGAAGAGCTTGATTTTAAAAATAGAAATTAAAATATCTGCTGGGTGTCGGGTGAATAAGACAGAGGACAAGGGGTGAGAAACTTTTTAATTTACACTCAGAAAGGTCATCATTAGACGGTGACCTAACAGCAATCCAGAAGCTCTAACAAGGTATCCAGGTCAGGAATGTCATGGTGTGCTGAACATCACAGTCCAATTTTAGCATGCACCAATTTAATTTGTCACTTGCGCAGAGGGAGCAAAAGCAAACAAAACCTGAGCTATACCCTGACTTTGCAGTTCAACTCGAGACTATGGAGCCTTTTAGCCTCTTTTAGCTTGTTGTTTAGCTTTGGCCCACATACTACTTAGTATAATTTCCAGCTGGATGAAGCAAAAGAAGCTCTGAACCTAAAAGCTACAGGGTAACTACAGAGTTAGAAATTTCCCTTAGCACTTTGGGGAACCAGCTCCATGAAGCAAGACCAAAAATGGTTCTTAGATGGAAATGACTATTGTACTTCCACTCATCGGCAGGACAAATGAATGCTAATGTAAGCCTGTTTCTGTCGAATATATAATTTGGTAGCTGTCTGCTAATGTGTTCACTGTTCTCACCTGTGATGGTGAATGCATCTTGAGATTGTTTTTGTGTGTGTTTGATTAAAGATTCACTTTAATCTGTTGGCAGTTTATCGAGTAAGCTCCACTCAAACAAGTATGATTCCTATTCTTTAACTCGTCCGAAGAGACTGCCCCTTTCAGCTGTGTGAAGGTGAATCTGATTACATAACTCAAGTGGTAAAACATTTACTGACACTGCCGTGGTCAGCATTGTGTAGTTTAATAGTCTGGCTGGAAGGATAAGGGGACACCAATACAGCCGGGGAGCTCCTCGGATAAGAAAAACATGCAGCTGTAATGGTGCCGGAGCACAGTGGATAAAGGCACCAGGCAGAACTCTGCTTTCTGCCAGGAAGTTGAGTTTTTCTCAGTGACGGGACGAAAATGTTGCAAAGATGTGAGCTGGTCAGACTAAATGTGAATAAGGGTTACATTTTAGCAGCTGGAAATTGAAAGGGCAAAAAGAGTGTAAGGCTCAAGGTAATCAGCTTTTCTCAGTGAACAGTTAATGTAGTGGCTGAATGAAGACCGAAGAGGGATAATTGAGAAAAATGAGAGGAAAAAAGTGGTGCATGGCAGTGTTGAAGTAGAGAGCAGATAAATGAAATAGAGCTTAGTATTTTACTGTTACCAAATTAACATATTGATTGGTATTTTTTTTGTTTGTATTTCAAAGTTTTTGAAACTCAGCATGTGCACTAATTCAGTGACAATTCAATTAGTGTTGAGTTTTTAGTTAACCTTTAAACATCTCTAACTATACCTACTTACCTAATGCAGCCATACCAAAGTAACCTTTAACTGTCCAAGCAAAGAGCAAGCTTTTCCTTAAATGCTTTTTTTTGCTTGTTTTTAAGAGAATGAATAAAGGGGATATTGAGAAATGCAGGCAAAAGTGGGAAATGATGCAGAAAATTAACCAAAAGAAGAAAACCGAGAAGGACAAGGACACAGGGGACAAGCATGAAACGCCACACGGTCTATTTGGGTGGAAGGAAAAAAGAACGGGGGGAGAATCGAGTTGAAAATTGAGTATTTTAGCAGTGCAGTATTGATATGGCAACC
This sequence comes from Archocentrus centrarchus, assembly GCF_007364275.1. Lineage (NCBI taxonomy): Eukaryota > Metazoa > Chordata > Actinopteri > Cichliformes > Cichlidae > Archocentrus > Archocentrus centrarchus. The sequence goes on from NW_022060145.1 coordinate 5,217,287, forward strand.
CAAAACTGAGCATGAATAAAAGGCATATTCAAGTAAGACTCAAACACTCGGTAGGAGGCACTGAAAACGAGGCGGAGAATATTTTTCTGTGAAGAGGAGAGCAGAATAAAATGAGTGAAAGATTGCTAAAGTGAACCGGCCAAACAATAAGAGATCCAAGCAATGGTGTGCGAGAGAGCAGGGAGGTCAGAGAGAAGTGGAGATTATGAGCGAATGCAGGGAACAAAGAATTGAATGAGAAGTCAGTGAAGGTGAAGAAGAGCAAATGAGAAGGCTAAATTAAAGATTGTGGAGAGCGTGAGAGGAAGGTGCTGAGAGAGAGAGAAGAGAGGAAATGATGCATGAAGGTAACGCCTTGCAGGAGGCTCTGTCTTATATCATTTTAGCACCTCGCTACTTTCAACATTGGTTCTCCTCCTTTGTCTCGCCCGCCATCGCCTTTTCTCTTCATGCCTGTTGTTTAAAGTTGCTCTGTGTAGTGTGTCAGTGTGAAATAAAAACTGTTAACTTGTAATTAAACACACCATATTTTTGTCTCATTGTCAAAATTCAGCACGTTGCCAGTCAGCGCTCACTTTCGGGTACCACTTTTACGCCGTTTGGATGCTTACCTGCCCATAATCTGTCCAAATAAGGGATTAAGGTTGAAATCTGATTCCCTGCGCCATGCAAGGCAAACTAATCTTTCTCCTCCTGATCTGCTACAGTACATGGGTTCTCCTCTATCTGTATCTTTGCTTCTCTATCTTCAAGTCTTTGCTCTTCTGTTTTCAGTCAACCTTTTTATCTGCCTCACTTCCTCAGTCTCTCAGCCCGTGTGCCCGGATCTTTCCGTCCCACCTCCCTTTTTCTTTGCGATTGCCTGATGAGGTGTTGTGAAAGCAAACAATAAAACTCTCATTCACTGAATTCAAGCGTGTCTAAAGATATGATTGCAGTATATGAAATGATAAGACTCTTAATGCTTTAAATCAGTGCATGAATATTCTCGAGGATCCTTCAGGTAGGACAGTCAGATAATATTTATGAGCATTCATCAACCTTCATCATTAGCTCTCCTGACAGCCTGTATTTATCATTCAGACTGCATTTCCCCTTAGCCTTGTTAAGCATGATTGCAAACAGAAAATAATTAAATACTAGACAGAAACAGTGATTAATGTCAGGCTGGGTTTGAAATCTATATGTTGAGGAATCGGGGTAACATTTCAATTTAAACGTAGCTTAAAATAGGGAAGTACTTTCACACATTTTTCAAACTCAAAATTTCACTCGTTTTCGCTGGCATGCTCAGCTAAAGACGAAACAATGCTTTACTTGTGTACATTATTTATTGCTGTAAATTATGCTCACACAATCTCACACTGCCACACTTATTCATATCCACTGTATCTTGTTGACACTTGCAGTAAAAGTGACTAATTAGGTGTGAAGCCCTGTGTGATTTCTGCTGCTGCTCCATACATCCAGCAGACGATGATTTAAGATTCTGCCCTGCTCATAAGTAAAGCCCAGTGTCTGAGATTTTATCTTGTTCATTTTCACGTGACGTTTGTAATCTGTGGCTTTACTCAAGGACATAATTTTCCACAATGTAGCTTAGGATCATTTGAAGTATTGGCTCAATATTCCCCCAGAATTCCTACTTTAAATGCCCACTTATTACTACTAGATGGTTTTGATTGTCATATTTATTTATTTTTTTAGTGTTACTACAGTAACTCTTACAGTCGATTTGCACCCCTTTAAGTTACAAAGTCTATATCTTTTAAATTAGGCTTTAAAAATAGAAATTAAATGTGTGCCGAGGACAAGAAGTGAGAAACTTTTAGTTCACAATCAGAAAGGTCGACGGTGACTTAACAGCAGTGGATTTAGTTAGAGAGGGTTCCCCCATGTCCTTATATTGGGGTTATCTCTTAGAGCTGAATTATAGGTTTTGCATTTATTACGGGGTCTCAAGGACTTTATTAATAGAACTTGGGTAATAATGCCAGGCTGGAGATGCAGCTGGATAGTTGTCATGGAAGTGTTAGGGTTTGTAGTAAAACATTTTTTTCCCCCGATGATCATGGGACAGTTGTCAAATAGATGTCTGCTCTGTTTCTGTCAAGGCACACTTCAGTATGTTGTACAACTGGTCCAACTGGTAGCTCACACGTTAGATGCTGACTCTTAAAGCATCCTGAGTAAGCAGTTAGTCAGCACACTGCAGGGAATTGCATCATACCTTTTTAACTGCAAATGTCAGAGGAAGTTTGGCTACTGGCAGAAACGACCTTTCAGGATGCACCCAAAAGACGTGCATACAGAAACACACAAACACTGCCAGGTGGCTATCTTGCAGCACAGATACACACTTGTTTCTTGAACGATAATCTTGTGTGCGGTTCTGTATGTTTGAATGTTACTCAGCTTTTTTTTTTTTTTTTTTTTTTTTTTTTATAATTGTGTGAAAGTGGGCCAGAGTTTCGCCTTTGGCAAAAAAAATAAAAAATAAAATAAAATAAAGCAAAGAGAGGGTTCTTCTGCACTGTGGTGATCTTGCCTGTCACACCTAAGTGCGCCCGTATACATGCTGGCAAACACACAATGACACTCTTTTTCAAAGGTGACTGTAGCAAAGTCTTGTTTTTAATGTGGACACTTATGAGTTGCAAATCAAATTGCCCTCCAGCTTGTTGTCCAGAGGACACACAAGCGTGCGCACATACTTTCCTACACACCCCGTTTTACTTCCCCTGTCACCGTTGATGGTCACAAATTAGCACACAGGCTACCTCTCTAGTATTGCTGGGTGTCTGAAGCTCAAAGCACAAGAGGAAATAAAAATTACAACTCCCTGTTACAAACATAACACCAGACTTTATCACATTGCGGTTGGTTTCCGTCTCTCCCGTCGCCTTGTTGAAGTAACGCACGTCAAAGTGTTCACCCGTGGGCTTACACAGGGCACACAGACGTGCACAGTGAACGCCAAATGCACTGACCTCCTTCCTTCCTTCACTTCTAGTCCTCTTTCCTTTACTCATCAGTCTGTCTGCACGTGTGTCAGCAGTCTCTCTCAACCCCCCTGCCCCCCCGACATCTTTCACTTCATCATGGGCATTAAGAAGCATCTGTGCTCAACAGAAAGTGGAAAACAAGCAAGTGTAGAGGCTGAAAGTGGGAAGTTTTTTTTAAAGAAATGCAGTATTTTTCTGCCTTTTTTTTTTTTCTTTAGTTTACATAAGGACTGATTTAAATATTTAATCCAATTAGTCTGTCCAGCTGAGAATAAACAATTTTGCAGCCCTGTGCATGACTCAGTTCAGCTAGGGATGCTGAAGAACAATTTGACCAGTAGATCTCGTCCCCCCCACCCACCCCACCCCAGGTCCAGGAGAAAACAGGACAAGTCTTCATGCCCTTCATCACAGAAACGTGTGGACATTTAGCTGCTGTATAATTGATGAGATGCAACAACAAAACCTTGGACACTGCCAGTGGTAATGTTATCTTAGTGCTGACAGGCTCAGAGCAGTCACCCAGAGACTCGTATTGGGCAACGCTGATGTTTGGTGGATGTTGGTGCATCACTAAATTCAGCGCATTGTTCCATGCACCACCATGTTGGCCATGTATTCTTTGAGCAACCAAGTAAACTGGGTATGAGAGAGAGAACTCAGATCATGCTGGTGGGGAAAGTTTTTCCCTGTCTGACCTTGGAAAGCCTCAGAAAAGAGCAGAAACCACTAAACAGCAGTGGATATCTGGGCTGCCTCCTCTTCAGCCGCTCCCACGTGACCTTAATGATGTAAATAATTGAACTGAAGTGATGTTTTGGCTTTGGTAGTTCATGTTTCACGCTTTACTCTTGGTGTTTCTTCAGCTCGTATGTTTTAAAAGTTTAATTAACTCTGCTGAGTTGCAGATTGCTGGCAGCTCACTTTGTTGCCAAATGAGTGTTAAACTCAGCTGCAGGTAGCAGTGAAAGGGTCGTGTAATGTCTTACATTGAAATACAGAGACTGTCTGAAACCAGCTAATGTTGTTGATAATAACAAAGCATCAGATTCAGGATCCATTAGTCTGACAGCTTTTCGTTCGTGTTCTGTCTGTCACATCAGCTCTCTTTCCTATTCTGTGTCATATCCAATCTGTCCTTTGAAATCTTATGTTTACTCGCACCCCCCCCCCCCCCCCCCCCCCTTTCTAAATGCATTTTTAGCTGTTCCTGAGTCCATTGATCTCCCTTCTCCAACCAGTTTGCTTCTTTTATGCAGTTTTTCTCATCCCCTTTTTTTTTTTTTTTTTTTAAACTGTCTCAAATGTTGTTTTTAATTACTGTAAGAACTCTTCCTTCACCCTTGCCTTCTAATCAGCTCTACTGACTGACAAGTAAACAACTTCATTTTCGGCCCACAGATGTGTGCGTGCGCTGCGGCAGCTTTGACTCAGAAGTTTGCCTGGAGTTGAAATCATTTTCATCAGGACTGAGTCATCTCCACAATACTCTCAAAGTTCAAACTAAACCGGAGCAGCGTTTGCAGTTTTTATTCAACTACATCCACCCTAATTTTGCAATTGATTTAATTATAACACTGAAATCTGTTGCCAGAGAATGTACCAAACTATACACACAAATTATATACAGTACGCATACACAATGTGCTTAAGTACTCAAGTACACAAACATGAACACACGCCACGCGTTAATGAGTCAGTCTCAGTTCCATACATGTAAATTTTATTATTTATATCAAGTCAAGAGAACAATGTTGACTTTGGCAAAATGAAATGAAAACAGAAAGGAAACAACACTGATTTGTTATTATTGGAATTGGCTTTGTTAAATAAGCATCTGTTTGTGTGTTTTGGAATGTGTGCGCGTGCCAGTTTGTGTTGTGCTGTGTGCTTATTCTGTCTTCTTTTTTTTTTTTTTTTTTTTTTTGTACTTTATTTTTATGCCTAGTCATAATCAGTTTTTTTCTGTCCTACGCATGAAGATATTTTTTTTGTGTAAAACAAAAAAAAAAATCACACCTTTCATAGTTTGCATTTGATCCTAGAATCATCCCCCTGAAAACTTTGAAAAACAAACACATAATGTGACATTATTTTTATGTATGTATATATATATATATATATATATATATATATATATATATATATATATTGTGTGTGCTTTCAAGTTTTCTTTTTTTTTCCTTTTTGATGGATGTTTTTGAGTCTGTTGGAGTCTTCCAACAAAGATTTTATAGCGTTAGCGGCTTCCACGGCAGTTTCTAATTGATTTATTTTTAACTGCTTCCTTTCTGAGAACATTCAATTTGGATTTAACATGAACCCATGTGGCACAAAGGAGTTTGAAGTCACACAAAATGAATTTGAAATTTTAATTTCCATTTAACGCTTTCCGCTTCCTGACCATGCTACACTGCTGAAAATAACAACTTGTACTCGTTGTGCTGTATTTAAACGTTTCACTCTTCCTTCACTCTGGGTAGAGCTCAAGACCACCTCTTACCTTAAATTTATTTTATTTTTTTTACAGCATGTTCAGAAAGCACTAAACATTTTTGAAACATGGAGTGTAGTTCACCCCCCCCCCCCCAAACAAACATTCATATACACACAGGCACACAAATGCATCCCATCCCTGATCCATAGATGCACGCACACTTACACGTCCATTAGCATTATTCATCTGGTTGGTCCATTATCGTCCGACATCCGATGCGATCTCGTCTTTCAGGAATGCCCACGCTTACGCGTTCCATTGTACACTTCTGTCTCCTCCATTTTGTAATCCATATCAACTCCATTGTAATTCCAGTGTCTTTCTTTTAATAACGTCTGTGCTACCCTCGCGGTTTCCAGCCTGTATCGATTGATCATGTCCAATCCACCCAGCTCTGTATTTATACTCCCATAATCCGCAGGCACAGCGAGCCAAAATCATTGTCCAGACGCAGAGGACACATAAAAGTCACATTCATTGCATTTCAGAAAAGAGCTTCAAAATGGCTGTCTGTGTGAAAGCCAGAACAACAGAGAGGGGCTTTGTCATCCAGACCTTTTCCACTGATGTATTTCTGTCAGAAGTGTTTCTCCAGTATTAACAGTTGTGTTATTATTCTTCTTGATCCAGTGTAAATCCTTATGGTGGCGTGGGAGCTGAGACTCTGGAGAATTGAAGGGTTAGCAGAAGTCTGGTACTGTTGGTGTACAGGCTTTCCTGTGATCCACGCAGAGTTCACGCCATCTCTGTCTCTGCTGTAACCTTTGTTCTGTTGCCCTGCTGATGTTTTCCCTCGTTAGATTACATCTTTCCTGCCTTTACATGTCACTACTCCCCCTCTGTCATCTTTTTCCTTACTTTACCTCTTAGATTTTTGTTTTTATGGTTGTGCTTTCTTTTCCCCCTGTCATCAGTATTTTTTTTTTTTCCTTAAATTTTTTAAGATGGAGTTTTGCTGCATCCCCAATTTTTCTCACATCTCAGAGAGCCTCTTACAAATCCTCACCTCACTTCTTGGTGTACTCTCCCCTCTCCTCACAGGGCAAATCAAGAAGCTGCATAAGTGAGACTTGAGTCGCTTGCAGTGCTCCCTTCCTCTGAACTGAAAGTTTTTCATCTAAAATCATTTTGCTTTTGTTATCCCGCCTCACCGCTTTGGCCTTCTTAAATCTGCATCCCATTCAGACCATCTTCACACAGAACCCTTTATCCCTCTTCACTTTTTGTAATCCGTTCCACAGCCTCTATACAACACTTTCCTCCAGTTCTTCAGCGCTCTTCCCATCCTTTCCTTTTTCCCTACCCCTGTCTTTTCCGTTATTTGCTTTCCCAGGAGTGATCCCAGTGTTAGAGTTGGAGTTGGTGGCATTATAAGCATGAATATATCCCCTTTGGAAATCACAGTGACCCCCGAACCCCCGACTGCTTTCGCCCTCGTCGCTCGTTGTCGATGAAGCTGTGCTTGTTGTTGACGCACACTGCACCAGCATTCCGTGCAGCGACTGGCTCCGCCTCGTCCAGATAACGCTTAGCCGCTTGGCATAACTGACAGCACCATAGCGCCTGGCGACACTCGCCGCAGCATCAGTCGCTAGAGCGACCGAAGAGCCCATATCAAGTGAGTGCCTCCGTTTGCTAACTGTTCCACAGGCAGGGCTTAGAGGGGAAACAGGGCTCTGATAAGCCTGTGAGGAGTTCCATTTGTCCCTACCTCTGGGTGTGATTCTCCAGTCCAACAGCTCCGAGTCTCTCAGGGGCGCCGCCAGAGAGAAACTGGCCCGATTGGTCAGCTCACGCTCCAAACGGGGTTTTGGGCGCTCCCTCTGACGGGACTGACGGGGAAGGGTTGAAGGAGGAGAAGGGGAGTAGTAGAGGGGTGTTCTGTCACTTTCTGAGGTGTACGGTAGTGCCTTATCCAGCTTTCGCTGCCTCACCACCAATGCCATCTCACTTCCTGCCCCTGTCGTTGTGGAAACCACACCTCCAGCTGAAAGAAACTGCTCCAGGTTGACTTTAGGCTTTGGCCTGGGCTTTGGAGGCAGTTTTGGAGGCACAGAAGAGGCAGACTCAGCCTCTTTTTCCTTTTCATTGTCCTTCCCCGCTCCTCTCTTAGAAGGCAGACCATTGGGCAGGACCACCATCATCATGTCTCCAGAACCATTTGATTGGTAGCACCCACTACTGTTTCCTCCTTTGTCTCCACCTCCCACGCTTCCACCCTGACAGCAGCCCCCGCCTCCTGCCTCAGTGTTGCTGCTGTGACATATTATGTGATCGCTATGATTGCAAACACGGTGGCGAACCATGAGTGCCACAGAAAACACAAGTAAAGTAACCACAACAACGCCTCCAACCAGTATGGTGAGCGTCCCACCCAGAAAGTGGGCTTGGAGGGAGCGACATGCAGGATAAACATCCTTGGTGGAGAACGTTGTGCAGCCCAGAACTTTTGTCGCAGCTAAAGATGTGATTGTGTCATCAAAAATGGCCAGCACGCAGAGATTATAGTCCACACCAGAAACCAGGTTCTTCAGGAGGAATCGGTCGCTGGTTGATGGTAAGATTCTAAAGGGGGAGTAAAGGAACAAAGACATGGGTCAGTTACATAAACATGTGCTGTGCACATAAATGCAGTGAGATGTACAATATCTGCAGCAATTTGAAACCTGACCTCAATACTCTGATTGAATTTAAAGATAAAGGGTTGAATATTGGAAAAGAAGCAGAGGAAAGGGTGTGTGTGAAAGGAGGGCTAGAAACAGCACAGGGGTGGATCCTGCAGTAGGGGGAGAGAGGGGAAAATGAGGCTATTGATGGAGAGTGTGCCTAGGGAACATGAAAAGAGAACTCTGTTTGCTCAGAGAGCTGGTGTGTGTGTATGTATGTGGAAATGTACTCGCATCTTTCCGAGAAGCAGACTCCACGCCATTTTGTACACCTCATATTTAAAAAAAAAAAAAAAAAAAAAAAAGTGGCCATTTTAGGTTTAATGGTTGGGCTAAAGTTAGTGTAGATACGAATTTAGGATATTGAGATGTGTGTAATCTGTGCTTTGCTCGTTTACATTGCAGATGTGTTCCTGTGTGTCTGTAATGAGTGAGAGCTTGCGTGGGATAATAAAGAGAGAAGTGCTTTTAATGTGTCCTCATTTTAAGTGTTCGAGCAACTGTTGGAAATAACAAACGGGCAAGAGGTGACCAATAGAGGGAGAGGGGGGGGAGACAGAGGGTGAATCGGGGGAACAGACGTTACGTAAGTTCTGTGCGCTTTTCTCAGTGTTTGCACCTGGTTCTGTATTTTGTATTTGTGGCACGAGGGAGAAAATAAATTGTATTTTGATGTCGGTGGGTTTGTGTATGTGACATTGCCAACGTAAAGTGTGTGGGAGACTGTAGCACACCTCAAGTGTCGCTGATGGGTATGACTATGCCCTCTGCATTTCCAACCCTCTTGTGTGGGCAAGTATGTATTGTAGTTTTGTTTTGCTAACCGGAGTATTTTGTCAGTAATTCCTTTTTGTCTTTCCTCTGCATTTCGCTGTCCAATTCCCTCTTTTTATTTTTCCCCTTTTTTCACGCTACATCAAAGGGCTTATTTGTATCCTATGTTACTAACCATTTCAGCTCCCAGCAGACCTGAGCTACATCCTATAAATGCCATCTAGGATGACTCAGACAGCCAGGGAGCTGCTGCAGAAGTCCCCTAACCTTATTCAGTATGTAATGCCTCCAAAATGGAGACCCAAAGACGGCAGCAGTTCAGTCTTTTCTTCAGTGATAAATTGGATGTAATTAGCTCCTGTTACATGATTTCTTTCAAATAAAATCAATCTGATTGACAATTCTCACATCCATATTTATATTGATGTTGGTGGGAAGATGGGATTAGTTGTGTTAAATAATGCAACACCAGCTGGGAAATAACGGGTGCTTTCTTGGAGGGAAGCTACAGGGCAGACCAGTGAATTTGGGTTATGGTAATAGCAAGCAGGACTATTGATAACATTTTCACCACCGTTTCGAGGCTTAAAAGTTAACAAAACTGAACATTTTCTACAAATGCCCAGGATATCAGCTATTTCACTGGTATAATTTAGAAGAAAAGATGTTCTTTTTTCCCCCCCCCCCTCTCTTTGCAAATAACAATGTTTCAAACTGAGTTGCACCGTTTTTAGCAAATTGCCTGGGGTGATTTGAATAGCAAGGACTGGCACAGAAATTCTTCCAAACTCGCAATTTTCAGCAGAAGCTCAGTATGATTTTAATAAGAAATTACAGCGTACTGTGTGACACTCCAGGTTCCCAGATAATCTGAGTAGGCACATGGGGCATTCTCATTAAAATCATCCCCATCCGGTGGTCATTAGGTCGCTATAAATTCCCTTCTAACACAGTTACAAATTTGCCTGTTAACTCATCCTGTGTGGTGGAGCAATTTGGTGATCCAGGTGTATGTTTCCATGGCAAAGGCTCATTATTTGACTCAGCAGTGTAGTAATTATACTGAGAGTACCTCTTCTTCCAGTATCCACACACTAAACACTCACAACCAATCAACTAGCTTCATTTTCCAGAATATTAGTCATGTCTTACTTTGGGAGACCCATTATTGAGATAAAAATTGCCAAGATGGATCATAGCAACATCACAGCATAAACAAAACAAGCTGCAATCTCATGGCCTAAGAAAAGGGTATGCAAAAGCCAACGCGCCATAAAGTCCTTCGGAGCACTGCTGTCTATTCCCTTCAACACATTAATTTGTGTAAATGTCGTCTTCAGCTAACGGCTTCCCTCACAGAACTTTTAAGAACTTTTAAAGTGTCAGGCAGCTCTGAAACCATGGACATAAACTATATTGGACAACCTAAACATCAGAGCAATAACTAACATTGACATAGAAGTTGAGAGATTTTGATTAAGGACTTTTCATATTCCTACAGCAAGGAGAAAGACATCCAGAGAATGAAAGTCAAACTGAAGGGTTATGACCAAATATCTCAAGGATGAAAGCTCAAAATAAAAGCCTCTTGGGTAATCAGTCAAGCCAGTGGATTGTGAATTGCTCCTGTGAAGTCCAGTGGTAAAGACAGGGGGTGCTCAATCAGATTTCCAACATGAAATATACAAGAGGCAGCGCTCACTATGCTTCTGTTTCTGAATAAAAAGCCTTGGTCATAGTATAGGCTTATGAAAGGCCCCGAGATTTATCATAGTCGTGTCAGTTCAGCTACAGCCTTTATGGGTCTATATATAATTGATAGATCCCACAAGGCAGAGTGACTTGACCATTGTTGCAGTGAGTCATGTACTTCAATGAGATGATTCTTCTTTGTAACAAAGGGTAATATTCAAATCCCTTTTCTCTTCCTTTGATTCATATTAGTGCATACTGTTTTTTTTTTTTAATGTCCCTTCTTGTGTCACTCAGTGCTTCAGAGTTGCATGTTACTGGATACTGAAAAGGAAGCCAAATTGCTTAAATAAACAGTATTTGTGTAATTTATATTTTGAATGTGATTTTTGTGGTTACATCAAATTGTTCTAGACCTGGTGTTTTTGTGCACTATATTGCCAAAAGTATTCATTCGTCTACTTTCACGTGCATATGAATTTGAGTGACGTCCCGTTCTTAATCCATAGGGTTTAATATGATGTCGTCCTACTCTTTGCAGCGATAACAGCTTCAACTCTGCACTGGTGTGCAGTCATGCTGGAACAGGAAGGGACCATCCCCAAACTGTTGGTAGCAGGAAATTGTCCTAAATGTCTTGGTGTGCTGAAGCATTAAGAGTTCCTTTAACTGGAACTAAGGGACTGAGCCCAGCTCCTGAAAAACAACCCCACACCATAATCCCCCCCCTCCACCAAACTTTACAGTTGGCACAGTGCAGTCAGATAAGTACTGTTCTTATGGCTACCGCCAAACCCAGACAGTCCATTGGATTGCCAGATGGAGAACCGTGATGTGTCACTCCAGAGAACACGTCTCCACTGCTCTGGAGTCCAGTGGCAGCGTGCTTTACACCACTGCATTCAACACTTTGTATTGTACTTGGTGATGTAAGGCTTGGATGCAGCTGCTCGCCCATAGAAACCCATTCCACGAAGCTCTCTACGCACTGTTCTTGAGCTAATCTGAAGGCCACATGAAGTTTGAAGGTCTGTAGCGATTGACTGTTGCAGAAAGTTGGTGACCTCTGCACACTGAGCGATTTTTATGTGGCCTACCACTTCATGGCTGAGCTGCTGTCATTCCCAATCACTTCCACTTTGTTATAATCCCACTAACAGCAGAGTGTGGAATATTGAGTAGCGAAGAAATTTCACAAATGGACTTGTTGCACAGGCAGCATCCTATCACAGTACCACGCTGGAGTTCACTGAGCCTCCTGAGAGCGACCCATTCTTTCACAAATGTTTGTAGAAGCAGTCTGCATGCCTAAGTGCTTGGCTTATTCACCTGTGGAGGTTATACACCATGGAAGTGATTGGCACACCTGAATTCAATGATTTGGATGGGTGAGTGAATACTTTTGACAATAAAGAGTGTGTCTGGATTACCCTAACACACCTGTAAGCTTTTTGCACTTGTTGAAGTGGAACATTGATTTGGTCCCCCATTGTGTGACCGTGCCGCACACACATGCACACTTCGAGTGAATCTTTGAGTCATTTTTCTAATCCTTTCACACATTTTTTTATTTCACTCTGTCCTCTGTTCTTCCCTCTATACTCCTTTTAAAGCTCTTTATCAATCCTCCACCATCAATGCGTCTAGCTCCCCCCCCCCCCCCCCCCCAGATTTCCTCCTCCTCACTGATCAGCCTCTCCTTATCTGTTCCACATCCCTTACCATTTTCATTTCTGTGTAATTGCCCATCCCTCTTTTCCATTTACCTAAATCTGCAGTGGTGCAATCTTTGGGTTCCATGTTCAACCTCTTTTACAACATCACTTATAGGTTATGCTCCTCACTCATCCTCGTCTCATCCTTCGCATCTTTTACCTCATCTGCTTGCCTCAAATCCTTTGATATTTCTCACCAGGCTCTACCTGCCCTCCCAGCCTCTCTCCTTTTCACAGTCACTCCACTATATCTCTATTAGCCACACCAATAACCATGTACCATGATTGAGCATCCAAGGTCACTCTTCCTCCCCTCTCTTCTGCCTCCTCTCCTTCTCTGTCATCTCTTTTTTAGATACCCCTGCTCCTCCCTCATCCTCTCTCGCCTCCACTTTTCCTTTTCACTACCACCTCTCCATTTGCACTGATCTTATTTCTTTTTCTCCCTCTGTTCCCCACCCCCTCTGTCTTGTCTCCCACCCCGTCACTGCTTCCTCCCTTATGAGATTGTGAATCACCTCTCTAGTTGTTTTTTTTGCTACGGTGGGACCGACAGAAATAGGCAAGCAAATTCAGTAAAATATACATGGAAGACCCAGACACATTCACAACCACATGCATCTTTGATATGCTGATTCAGTACCACTCACTGCATTATTCATTTTTTTTTTTTTTTTACCCATATTTAGCTAAGTGGTGTGGGTACACGTGAAATAATAATCTGCTAAAACCTCGGTGCTCGAGACATGCATCTCTTATAATTCGGACTACTCGTCGTGGACTACTCGTCGTGGACTACTGCTGAAATTGATTTAAATGGTTGGGATGTTGCCTGTATTTGCCCTGACTCAAGCTTTGTGCACCGGCTTCTAACATACTAAGAGTGTGCGCGCGCGTGTGTATGTGTGTGTGTGTGTGTGTGTGTGTGTGTTTCCACCTCTGTGCTTCTAATTATGGTTAAGCCCTGCAACGGCATGCACATTCACAGATGCAGGAAGAAAGCGAACGAGACAAGGGAGTGCTTTGTTCAAGCCGGTGACACAGAAACGAGTAATTATTAGTACCCGGGAGAGTAAGGAAGAGAGGAATAGAAGAGCGTGATGGAGGGAATAAAGGAGTGGTGGAGTCCTACCCCCACCCCGGACTTTCACTCTTTTCTTGTTATTCTCACTGTCTCATGTCTTCCTCTTCTCTGTCAGTGTTACCAAGTCTGGTGGTCTGACACCAGACAAGATTGGGCACAGAGAGCAAAAGCCAGAGGAGAGAGAGAGATGAGGAGGAACAACAAAGCAATTATCTCCTTCTGGCTGACATCTATCCCGCTCTCCCCCCACCCCATGTCACGCCTTTTGTTCGTTCACTCTTTCCTACATACATTTTTAGTCTTGATTCGTCAGACTGTTTATTGCCTTGTTATCTGTCTCTCTCAATTTTGTCTGCTCTCTTCTGTTTTCCATGATCAGAATCTTTTTTTTTCCCCCCTCACTTCCACATTTTGTTTCATCCCTCCCTCTCTTGTTGTGTTTAATCTTTCACTTAACTCTCCCTCGTTTAGCCTGATTCAGTTGTTTTCTTTCATTCTCATTTCATTCTGTGACCTTCTTTGTGTTATCGTTGCTCCCTCTTCACTTTATTTGTAACCACACAAAAGTTAATAGGAATCTCACTGTCCGCCCTGCACTACCTCCTTTCCCCATCCTCTCCCTTTCTGTGACGCTACAGAATAATATAATGTGACATGTATTGAGTGCTGACCCTGTTCTCTCCCCCTTCCTTTTTAAGCCTCTGATATGAGCTGACGTATGTATTGACACAGTAGTTTAACACTTAATTAGATCTTCCCATGGGGTAAAACTCGCCCCCCTGTTTTGGTCCATCTCTCCTTTTCCCTTCCCTCTGTCTGTTCAGCTGTCCAGGTCCTTGTTTGTTCATCTTGCCTTCCTCTTTCTCAGTCTCTGCCTCTGCATGCTCCTCCTGTATCTCTTCTTGCCTCCTTATCAATCCCTACCTCAGTATTTGCACTTGTCTTACTTTTATGATGTCTTGTATTGGTTACCAGGTTAAATTGGAGCACTGTGTATCAGTTTCCATTCCAGTATCATAAATATGAGACCCTGTCAAGATTTTTACTTTATTTTTTTAATTGAAAAAACACTTTTTACAGTGTTCTGTATTTTTTTTTTTCCAATTTGGCTGTTTTTATTGCCTTGACCTACATTTTTTTTTTTTTTTTTAAATGTTTCCCTCTTTCAGTGAGCACATTGAGGTTACATGTACTGAAATGTGCTATATAAATAAAAGTGACATTGACATTGGCACGTAGTTTAATGTACCTAAACTAATACCCTGTGTCAACATGTATAAATATATCCATGGCTCAGTTCCCTGCTCGATCAAATATTAGTCAGTATACGGTGTATAATTTGCAACAGCAAAAATGTGTAATGCCAACACCTAATTTTCAGGATCTATTTCCTTTTTCAAACCCCTCTCCTTTTGTGACTCATTAGCTGTGTTCTCGGCTTTCTATTTCTCAGCACGCTCCTTTCCTGCGGCTTTCAAACTCTCATCCTGTACTTTTCAACAGTGCGCCCCTTTTTCTTACACACAACTTTCATTATTTCCTCAAACTCTGCGTGATTTTTTTTCTCTCCACTGTACTCCCCCTGTGATCCTTCTCTGTTGCCATTAAATTTTGTGTCAAACGCTGCACTTTGAGTGCCCAGCAGAAAGGTCGGTCCTGTGGTGACTGGGGAGCAATTGTGAAAATTGTCAAAGATACTCCACTCCTTCCTGCGCACTTTGAAGGCTGTTGTTGAACCTAACGAGAATCTTTTGGCTCCGACACGTACACGTGTCGTTCAGATGCCCCCCTCTGACATATCAGTGATTCAAAACTGATTAACCACTGGAAAGCAGTTGTGAAAAATATACATTTACACTTAAAAAAAAAAAAAATATGAAGCCAATGAAACAACAGACATCTTGTATAATTCATAGTGAATAATATATTATACAGAGGTCGGGCTCAGTTACTTAGGTTGAAAATGTATTTTCTATAAAATATTCCTACATCAGACAATATTCCTGTGAAACTCAGTGGTTTTATGCACTTTTTGCTACATGTTAGGTGGCTTTTGTGACTGGGAGAGTGGGTTCCATTCATTCCTATCTAATCCCAGGCCATTTTATGGGTGCATTTTGCACTGTCTACTTTGTATTCTTACATACGGTACACAAAATATATAAATGTTTCAATTCAGTATCACAGCTGCCATTAAAGGTTCACAGAGATGTAATTTTGTCTGATAAGGGTTGATGGCTTCCAAATTGTCTGACTGCATGTTCTTTGTGATTTATAAGTGCTGACAAAAGCACACTTTTGAACAGCTGGTGCTCCATCGGTTGCTTTAAAAGTGCTGGCTCATTAATGTGGACTCATACTTAGTCCTGTTCTTTGTCCTTCAGGTAGGCCAGTCCCACGTGTGGGCAGAGAAGACGTAATAATTGCTCACAGTATTCAGCAACCAGGAGATTCTTTTTTGTTTCTTTTTCTTTTGCTGGGCTTTTCAGAATCTGAACAGCATGTCACATTAAAGGATCAATGATCATGTGATTAAAGTGTAGCAGAGCTTCAAGAAGGAAGCTCACGTCATGTTGTGACGGGTACTAAGGGTGAGGGGGTTGAGCAGTGCTCAGAGGAGGCCACACAGATGATGGATCCACCTGGCACTGTCACAGGTGCCAGCAGAATTACAAGGCATGCTAAAATGGAGGCTGGTGTTGTCTAACATACGACTGACCTTTTTATAAAAAGATGACTCAGTCTGGCAGTGACACAATGTGCTCTGCTGTTCTGTGATCAGTATGCCTCCATCTTACTATGCACTCATTTCTTGTCATTTCTCAAAGATTCCTTTTTTTTTTTTCCCTGTTTCTTTGCCTTAATTTCCCAAATGCTCTCATTTTTTTTTCCCCTTCTCTCCCTCTTTGAATCCTTACCCCAAAGGTGGCTGGTGTTTTCTCCTCCTCCCCAAATTCAGCAACACAATCTAAACACAAATCCCAGATAAAAAGGCTGAAATCTCACTCTCCTGGTCTCTCCTTTTGAATTTCTAAGCTACACTTCCTTTGGTTGATCCCCCCCCACACCCCCACACCCCCCCGACTTGCTAGCTGGTGTGAAATTGCAGTTGGAACGGGCACATTGATGGCAAGATTGAAATCTGTACTGGAAATTCTTGGCAGCATTGTGGTACGCTGCTTTTCAAATGCTCCCTTCTCAGTTTCCTCTTTCTGTCCTGAGAGACAGATTCCAGTGTTTCCTCCTGGTTGTACCTCAGAGCCGCTGGACTTCTCCGTCTCCTGTTTCAACCTGTTTTTCCAATTTGACCTGTTAAAATGACCGCTGCCACTCTGACAGTTGCACCCCCCCCCCCCCCCCCCCCCCTCTGTTTTATTGGCGGTGGGATTTGTTTAGTCAAACGTCAGTTTGCTTACTCCCCTGTGATCCCAGCTTGTCAGTGGCTCAGTCTTTCATGCTTAACTCCTCTATTTTCTTTGTTTTGTCTGTATCGTGGCTTCACAGCTGAGCTTTCACACCTACTGATGCTGCTGTTTCTTTAAAGTTGCTTAAGAAAAGAGCCAGTGTCAACCTTTTTGTTTTGAAGAGCGAAATTCAGCTGGACAAAGAGGATTAAAAAGAAATATTGGAAATACCTGTACAAAGTTTGCATTCTAATACAACCATCCTTGAAAAAAAAATATTACATTAAATACTAAAATATTTAGTTTTTAATGCAAATTTATTACAGCAGTTAACCTGGCACTGTTAACTTGTTGTGTCTAAATTTAAAGAGACAGTGTATATACTCTGAGCTTAGCTTTGTAGAGAGAACCAAACTTGTTTCCCTGTTATCAGAGGATTTTCTACTGAGACATTAAAACTACTGACCAGCGAGGGACCTGAGATCTCATTGAACTCATTTTTTACGTGCTTTGTTTTTGAGTCGTAATTGTAATTTTATTAATTTGGTAATTGTGTAATTGGGACTATGTAGAATCTGCACACTATTTGTTTTGATGTTGCATTTCAGTTGGACATCTTTTGTCTCTGTCCTTTCAGCTACCAACCTTCTTTCCAACAGAGGAGCATTTTTCACAAAATTGCCTCGTCTCCATTTCTAAATGGTCCTGCTCCCTTGTCACATTACTCCTCTTTACTTTGTTTTTTGTTTTTTTTAAATGTCTTCTTCCTATCTGTCTCTCTCTTACATTCTCCTTTCTCCTTTATTGCATCAGTTCTCCCAGCCGCCCTCTTTCTTTCATACCCAGGTGCATATCTGTGTACAGACTTTCTATTTAAGTTAGGGATTTAAATACCTTCCCTCCCTCTCTCCACCCTCGCTTCCCTCATTTATTTTTTTTTCCCGCCGAGGACCATGTGGGCCTTCCACTCTCTTGTCCTCCTTACTGTCTCCTTTCACACATCCTGATTTTTATCTCCGTCTTACCAAGTTGATTTGGGCAGAACCCACCTTCCCCTTTCCCCCAGTCCATCTTCTCAAAGTCTCATTCATGTCTAAATTTATCTGCTCTTCCCTTTTTTTTCCTGCATCCTTCACTTCTGGTATTACTACTTCCTCTCCATTCACCTTTTTACACTCAGCCCAGGCTACCACGGTTCTTACTTTGCTCTCAAATCTTCTGATTATAGCCATTTTTTTTTCCCCCAATTATCTTTCCACCCATCTCTTTTCTGCACTGTTCATATCATGAGTTCAACTCCCTACCAGTACACTTAAAGCTTAACACCTTCTTTATAATACCCGAGGGAAGCCATGTTGAGCTCCTGCATTGCTTTCAACTAAGATAAAAAGCAAACACACAAATAATGCCACAATGGCAGTCGCTGCTCAACCAACCCTCGTTGTCTGGTTCCATCTTCTTTTCACTGTTTCAGCCACTGCAGCAATAACCCCACGCATAATGTTTAATCAGTCTGCGCTCGTAAATTCAGAAGCCGTAAACTTTGAATGTGCACCGCCATAATTCATGAATGGCGCCATAGTATTGTACATGTAAGCACACCAAGTAGCTAAAAGAACCACACTACTTTATACTGGGAAAAGCAACAGTCTCATCCCGCATCCACCCATCTCAGACTTGCCCTTCAGCTTCATTTAGGCTGCTTTTGCACATTTTTCTCTTGATCTTAATGATAATTTTGTGGGGAATCATAATTTCCCATGCAAGCCTGATATTTTATAAGTGAAAATGAAAAGACATGCTTTTACAGAAATTTTCTTTTGGTCTGAAGTAGAACTTCTCGCATATCCACAGCTACGTCACACCTTACAGCAGCTACATCAAAACGGTGCGCATTATTTGCAAACACTTTCTCAGACATGAAGATTATTTTGTTTTACCGTGTTTTTTCCAGACCTGTACCCTGTACTTATATTCCGTGGCATAAATGAGAACTTTAAACCACACATCCAATTTTTCTAAGTGGTTATTTATCTCCCTACACGTTGCATCACTCTGTGCTACATGTTTTCATGTTGCACAGCGCACACATTTTAGAAAGCTCCCCCTCCCTCAAAATCTTTTATTTTCACAATGTTATCCACATGTGGCTGGTGGGGTTTGGTTTCATTCAGTGATTGAGATAAATTATTAATTATCTCTGGTCCACTGTTGCTTCATTCCACTCCCCCATTTATTCTGCCCTTAAGCTATCTGCACACCCATATGCAAGATGAACAGTTTGACTAGTGAGGTGTGATACTCTAATGGATAAATATTTAAAATGGTTAGCATGAAAGATTTACTTTTTTTTTTTTCTTTTCTTTTTTTTTTTTTTTTTTTTTGAAAAGCTGGGATGACCCTGCAAAATTGTAAAGGAGAAGCTTATAAGGCAGTGGATTGGAAAGTATCTAAGCTACTTTAAAAGGAAAGGTTCATAGAAATGAAAGCTTTCATTTGCATTGAGAGAAATAAAGTTGAACTAACCTGTAGATGAGGGTCTCATCGGCAGTGCAGTTGTACTGTATCTGATACATCCAGACAACATAAGCTCCAGACAAACGCCCCAAATCCCATCGGACCTGAGCCGATGTCGACGTTACTCCCTGTACTCCAACCATCCTTCCTTCCTCTTCGTCTCCATCTTCTTCCTCCATGCTTCCTCCTTCAGCTCTTTCCCCTTCAGAGGCCCTACTGCTGTCATTCTCTTCATCCTCCCCTCCAACTCTTCTCCCATCCTCTGCCTCTCCTCCACGTCCTACGCCATTGTTAATCCCTCCATTTTTGGCTGTGCTAATATCCGATGAGCCTGGATCGGTCCGTAAAATCCCATTGGTTATGTTCCTGTTCTTGGTGTTAACACTGTTGCTCCCTGTGTTTCCACCTACTCCACCCCGGTGAGGCAGGGGGATTATTTTGAGGTCCACAGTGGCAGTTGCTTCACCTGCTGCATTTATTGCAATACATGTGTATGCACCATCATCCCGGGCAACTGTTACCAAGATATCCAAGGTCCCATTGCTAAAGGAGCTGGTCCGGGATGAGTTGGCTATGATGCGATCATCTGGTGAAACCCAGTGGACTACTGGCTCTGGGTCACCGATGGCACGGCACTTCAGTGTGGCTCGCTGGCCCTCCAGCACCCACAGCTTGTGGGTGTGACGAGTGATGAGAGGTGGTTCGCATGTGAACTCTTCCTCGGGAATTGACCAGAAATATCTGAGAGCAAAGGAGGGAGACCAATAAAGCCAGAGAGAGAGGGTGAGGTTGGCTAATTACAGGAGTTTGTCTCTATACCTCCAAGATGTAGATTACTCTTAATGTCTGCTATATGTGCTCTTACATAAGATGCAGGGTAAGAAACAATAATGTGTTGTGGTCGGTATAATTTACCTTGCTGTTCTTCAGAAAACAGGACAAAACAATAAGTCATTAACTATGTTGCAATGAGTCACACCACAATCATATATGTAGCTTATAGTGTGAAGACCCGTGCTTACTTCCATCTAACTTTAAGCACCTCAGTACTCACTAGAAAGATCACACCCATCTTTAAACTTGAGCTTTACTCAGCTGGGGGGGGGTGGGGGATCTCGCACAAATTCAAAGCTGTCATATTGACAAAATCTGTCCCCAGACAGCCGCAAACATCTGACTAAATTCTTCAAACCACCTTTGTAGTCATTACCACTATACTGAGAGCCACCAGGATCCCATGATGACGCACACACAAGCTCAAAATACTCAAAATGTGAACAATACCAGGCTGGTAATGACAGCAGGGGCAGATGATGACAGCAGATGCTCTTTTTCTTCATAAGTTAATTTTCAGTGTGTGCTTTTCACTACAGAGTTAGACTAGAAATTTTACAGAGAGAGATGCAGGAAGGAGAGTTAGTAAAATAAAGGCAAAATGTCACACCAGTGTGTTTAAAACACTTGGTTTGTGCAGAAAATTTAAATTCAAAACATTATTTAGCCTGTAATCATGACATTGCTCCCCTGGCATCATCATACTATGTTTGTAGTGAATGGTTGTTCCTAAACACCTCCAGATGAGCCTATAAAACTACATAGGGGTACCAAGATTCATAATATCTATATGGTGAGGGGGGGAATCTTTCTGGACATTTGCATAAAAGCCATGATTGACATAAAAGGCCACAAGCAGTCACTGCTTTTTCAGTCATTTCCATTTTAATTTTTAATGTTTACAATTAAAAACCTCTATTGTTGATATTAACGTATGGGTTCCATCCTTTCTTATAAGCTAAATGTTCCTATTGCATTTCTAATGGTTCCAAATTGTTGTGAATTAAATATGTTCTCAAAAGTGTAGACTGAAATCCACATCATGGCTAAAAACCCAACCACCTGTGTCAAGGTGATAATGAAGCGCTTTCTTGCAAATGTAATAATTCCAAAGGTATGCAAAAGCCAATGAATCGGTCTTTTTACATCACACAATTTAGATTTGTTTATACTTGTTTGGATAACTTCCAACAATGCACATTGAAATGGGGAAACAGACAGTGCATGGGTAAAAACCAGGCACTCATGTCTGAGCATGAGTGACACAAACAAGTGCTGCAGGCCTGCTAGCAGAGGAAAGCTTCACTTATGAGAATCAGGACAGATGGTCCATTGTCCAGCTAATGATGTTTACCTTCCAGCCAGGTGAGCAGGAGTAGCACACGTCTCCATGTCGTCTCCACGGATAAGGCGCCTTAACCAAAGCAGTTCACAATTGCAGTGCAGCGGGTTCCCCCCAAAATTTAGGCTTATGACAGCATTGTAGGGGGTGGGGCTTATTGCACCTGTCTGAGACCTGAAAATAATAAAACAAAAGCAATCAGCTCACTCGCATAATGATGCCTTACTGGGCTTCAAGTTTGTTTTGTTTTTAATGTATGTTATCTCTCATATTGAAACAATTACATGTAGTGGATATAAAAGTGTCACAACTCGTGAAGATCCTTAAAATTCAACTTTTTTTTTTTTTTTAAATAAAACTTTATGCTTTGAACATTCAGCTTTGGGAGAAAAAAATGGCAAGCGATTTTAAGAATGGTGGCAGAGGGTGCAGCACGTCTTTCATGCACTTGTCCTCAGACAGGTTAGGAGTCAATGTGGTACAACTCCAGGGTCGGCAATTCACCATCAGATGTGAGCATGCCTTGTTTTACACTGCATTTGAGAGTTATCATCCTCTCTCCTGTTTGCTTCTAACAAACAGCCTTCTGTTTCTGCCAGAAATCTCAGCCTTGGATGCATCAGTAAGTACAACTATTCAGTAATCCAGTGTGGAAAAACTGGTACATAAAGCTGTCTTGGCTCACCACAAATGTTTAGCTTTGGTTCTCATTTTGACGAGTGGTTTAGAGACCACTACTTGTCACTCTGAGAACCCTAATAGGCAGCCTTCTTATGCCAGTACTTCTGCTGATTGGAGTGTTGCAATTTTTGTTTAACAAATTCTGCACCTTCTTGAGGTTAATTGGACAAAGCTTAATGGACAAACCTCAGCTTTCTGATTGTGTGGTCACTTTATTCTGATTTAATGTCCTTTGTACTGATTTACTGCTGCAGAGTATTTTACAATACACTTCCTCCTCCCAACCTTGTACTGCACAGCCATATTTGGAAAATGTAAGCAGTGACTTCATGTTGATTTATTGAACATCAAATCTACCTTCGTGTCATCTGGGCACATGCATCAATGGAAGGGAAAGCAT
Source organism: Archocentrus centrarchus (assembly GCF_007364275.1). Lineage (NCBI taxonomy): Eukaryota > Metazoa > Chordata > Actinopteri > Cichliformes > Cichlidae > Archocentrus > Archocentrus centrarchus. The sequence continues at coordinate 5,239,898 of NW_022060145.1, forward strand.
TTTGTGGAAATGTGAGCATTTGTAGAAAGAAGCTTGAAATTTGCTTAATCGATTGCTGATCTAGCTGTTGTGTACAATTGTAAATATTCATGTTATGTGTCGTAACTTTTTTTTTTTAAATGTTTCTAAAGCCTTAAATTTGAGAACATGTGAAACTGCATTGAATAAACTTGGTAAAAATGGATGCATAGCATGGCTATATTGGAAGCGCTGTACAGCACATTCATCCTGAACTACATGTTAAAATGATTCAGTTCAAGCATTCAGGTTTCCCTTTTAAATCTGAAAGCATAAAGATGAATTTGAGGGGAAATTATGATTAAAGTGATCATGCGACCTCAGATTTTAACCTGTTTTTAAAAGCTGCCCTCAGCTGAAACTTTTTTTTGCTAATCAAAGCACTGGTTCTGGTTTATGATCTCACATCTGTCATAGTGTGCAACATATTCACTAGACAAGTGAGTTAGAAGTCATCTCAATGCAACAGCTCATACAGTTGATTTGATGAAAATGTCAGTTCCACTGAGTTCCAGTTGACCAAAGCTGTATCACAGCTTTGATTTCCACATTAGTTGGCGCATAGTTGACAGCTTTACAACGAGTGCGTGCTTCTCTTTTTAACCTTCATATTCCTTGTCATCATTTCAAAAGTTGAAATATCTCAGCCAGTGAACTGTTAAGAATTTAAGGTGGCACATAGATGCTGTTCATTGGGTTAATGAAATGGTAAAATAAGTAGTGAATGTTGTGACAGACTTTAATGTCAGCACGCTGGCATTGTCTTCCTGTGTTTCTGTGAAAAGCACCCTGTTTAAAAACCACGCTGGTAGCTGTATGGTGTCTGCAACAGGACATTTCTTCTAAGCTACTTCTGAGGGGAAACATAAAAGTTGAAGCTTAAAAGCTACCTTGCAAAGAGAGGATCAGGAGGTAGGGTTCGTAGCCTGTTAGAGGTCATATCCAGCCTTGCAAGCTTATACAGCTCTCCAAAGACTCCTTCCGCTATGTGATCTATCAGGTTATGGTCCAGGTTCAGTGTGTGCAGACTGGCCATGTTCTGAATGGATTCCCATGGTACCCTGTAGATATAAAATAGAACAATGGCTACTGTGAGATTTATTGAATTAGTAAACTTTGCAGTAAGGTTGGTCGTGCACTGTAAAGCCGGAGAACTGAGTAACAGCAGCTCTAAAGATAGATCTGCCCCTTAAGACTCAGCAAGACATTAACTTTATTAAAGAAAGTGACTGTACTATTGGATCACAGTTCACTTGCTGTTCTCTGGGAATTTGTATTACTCCTCAGAGAACCAACACGCGAAGACGAATTAATAGTGACAACAATGACAGACAACAACAACAGATGCTTGTTTTCCTTCTGAATCCTTTGCTCTATCTGGGTTTACAGAGTCCCATCTGTGACCCGTTGCTGTAGTCATTTAGCATTCCATTAGTGCTGTCATTCCCTGTTTTGGACCAATTAGTGAGTCCAAATGAAATGTCTAGAGCTAGCAAAATGGGGGAAAAATATGAAGCATTTATTTATGGCGTCAGTCACACCAGCCCTGATTTGACCTTTGCTTTTGTATCCAGAAAGTTTACTACTCAACGAGTTGATTCTTAAGCCCATTTGCTGCAAATGATACTTTTCTTTTTGCAGTTAACTAAATGTATTCAGTGATTTTAATCAGGTAATCAGAAAAGTTGGTAAACACTGATAGCTACAGCAGGTGGTCTCCATTTGTCTGTACAATAGTTTGATTAGACCGTAGGCCTGAAAGGGGAAAGAAGTGCCAGGTATAATTAATTGCACTATGTTTATGGTTTAGATTATAGTTTGGAGGTTGGAGAAAGGCCAGAGAGCTCCTTTAGAGGAGACAAATGAAATGTCTTAATCAGAGCTGACAGCCCAATGCTGCTGAATTTATCAGTACAGAGGGACACTATGAAGAGGAGAATAGAGGTCTCATAGAGAATATCATCATTGTTCTTACTTATCATTTAGACCAGAGAAGTGGAAAGTAATGGTGTAAGATTCTCCATTGCCCTAGATAGACATGAGGAGAATACTAAACCCTGCACTCAGCCATGTATAGCTGCCATAACAGTGTACACATTGACAGTAGAGTGCTCAGGTGTGTCTTTATCAAGTGAAAGAAAATTAAAAACTACAGTAATCAAAATTGATTTCCTTTCTAAAAATCTTCTGTCATATGTAAAATGGAGAGATCAGTGGAAAGGCACAAAACCTTCACGTGTAGAGTTTTTCTAACAACTTTTCCAGATCTCCAAACTTTCCAGGTGATTACAATACTGCATAGCAGGCTAGTACTGGCTGCCTCATATCAATGGAAGCAGAATACTTTATCGATCGGGCCACAGGTTTGATTCCCCTGGTCTCAATTGTTCCAGTGTGTTTCTACTTAAGTTGATGGCTGGGATGTACGGTGCATTTGGGTGATATCCAACAAAGGCAAAAACTCACCTCCTGAGGTTATTGTAAGATAAGTCGAGGTCTTCCAGTGTGAGCAAGAAGTCATCAAAAGCCTGCACCGAGACCTTGGTCAGCTGGTTGTTGTTGACGATCAGGTGCTGCAGATTGACCAAACCTGCAAGGTCTCTGGGTCCAAGTGTTGTCAAGCGATTACCTGGATGAAACAATAAATGGATAAAAACACTTAGTGTTCAAGGCTTGAATCAATTAAAGTACTAAGTGTCAAACAACTCTTACTGCTCACCATCCAGATGCAGAGAGCGCAGACTCTCCAGGTCAGCAAAGGCCATTGGTCGGATAAGGTGGATGGTGTTCCTTGACAGTGTCAGATCAACCAACCCGGTCATGTTGACAAAGTCATTTCCGCCCACTTCTGTTATAAAGTTATCAGCCAGTCGCAGCTCAACTGTCCGCCGGTCAACATGCGGTGGGACAAACAGGAGGCCTTTGTCGGCACAGAGGGTGCTGAGTGACTCTGAAAGGTTTCGACACACGCAGTGGAAAGGACAGGCCGAGACCACACCCCACGTCTCTCCTGCACCAATTAGAGAAGGCAGCAGGCAGCATGTGACCAGAGTCAGCCAGTGAAAGACCGGGAAAGGGACAGAGTCTGGGAGGGTTCTCTTTGTAGTCCTGGGACAGGCGCAGTGGAGGAGATGGGATGAAGTTGACAAAGATGAAACAAAAAGAGGGGAGAAAAGAGAGATGGACAGAATGGATGGAGGGAAGAGGGAAGGGAAGGTGGAGCCTTCTGCTCTGTGTTCGGGATGATGTGTGTGGGGCAGGTGTTTTTGTCTGCAGGGATTGAGGGGTGGGGGGACAGGCATGGTAGAACGCCTGGCTATTCACAGACCTGGAGAGTTGGAGAGAGAGAGGGAGGGGAAAAAGATTAGATTATTTTTTTAAAGTTGGTCATATTTCTAAGATAAGATATGTTTGAAGGCTTATTTGTGTCTGCTTTTCTGTCTTCCACCTACTCTGACTAGACAGAAATGAAACAAGAGCTTGTTTTACACACATGCATACTTGTGTGCGTCAAGGGCTCCTTCTAAACCAGTACCACTCTGCACTAGTGCCTACGTGGTGCTTTGTAGCAGTCTATATTGAAAATGGTCAACTCCCCTGCTGTTCATGTCATCTTCTTTTTTTGGGGGGGGGGGGGCTTACATGTACACTCTGTCCTGTCTACCTCTTCACCATTATAGCTCATTGCCTAGCAACAACATCCCAAAAGACTGAACATGGCCAGTCCCCATAGTAACAGTTACCTAGAAACATGTGAGAGTGGATTACTGTTATATCATAGGACCCTTTCTTAAAACTGTGGGTCAGGGACTCAAACTGGGTCAGCAACCTATCAGCCTGGATTCCACAGCAAGACTCTAATCAAGCACAGTGCAGGTGTTGGTAAGCTTGGTGGTATTAAACATGCCAGGGTCCCACTGTCAATCTCACTCACAGTATGTATGCCAATACAGAGTCCTTCTAGAAGCAAGTCTTTCTACTTTGCTGTTGTCTTGGTTAGGACTTCAGACAGTTATGCTTCCTTTTCCACTAGTACCTACTTGGCTCAACTCGACTGAGATTTTAGGATTTTCCATTAGCTGGTAGTACCTTGGTACAAGGTACTTTTTTTTAGTACCTACTTGGCCGGGTTTCCAAGTGAGCTGAGTTGAGCCGAAAAAGTGACGTCAATTTGAATGCTTGCCGCTGGTTGGCCAAGGAGTGACGTCACTAGACAAGTCATGAGAGACTCCTTCACAGGAATCAAACCCGCTGTTTTTGAGATCCCGCAAAGAGGCAAATGGCTACACACTAACGAACACAGATGTTTTTGTGCTTCCTGCCATTAGCCGCCATATATACATTTAAGCCAATCATGTGGCTTAAATGTTTTCCAGTTTGGTTGTTTTTGTTTTTTTTTTTTTTTTTGTTTTTTTTTTGGTGTAAGGGCCAAGTCAGCTGTTGTGGATTTAAATGCCATTTTTCTGCCTTTATCTTGTCACTACCACTGATTGCCCTGCCTAATAGTTGTTATAGCAACTGTAACCTAGTTATAGAAAGAGTGACAGGGATTGTTGATGACAGTCAGAGGCATGGTGAGTCACAGACGGGCACAAAAACATCCCTGAAGAAAAATGGGAAAATTTTTACGTGACGCAATTGGAAATTTGTTGAGCAGAAACTAGAGTGTGGTGATTATACAGTGATATACAATATATGCAACCTAATACTTTTGAGTAATGACCAGGCATAACTATACATCACGCTGACTTTACAGGTTGACACAAATTGCAGCTCAATATTTTCCATTAGATTCTAGCTTTACTCTTTCTGCCTGAAACTAAAGGAGCTTTTACCATGTAGCTCAGATAGCGAGGCAGTGTTAATGTAATGTTAATGCTGATTTTTGTATTCTCCTCCCTGCTACGTGGCTTGTTTTGGTCTACTTCCAAAATGTGAGCTCTGTATTAGACTGGGCTATATAGTCAGATATTTTTTATTTATTTTTTGAACCATGACTTTGCATCGAATAGATGAGGAATCTAGTACACTCAAGAATTACTTTACTACTTTATTGAATGGTGCCATAGCTGTTTTAATATCAAGCATTTCCTTTTGGAACATAATGTTTGGGCAGAGCATTAAACCAATGGGGTATTGGTTATAGAGGCAATTGGAGTTTGGTTTGATGGGATGGGCAGAAAACCAAGTTTCTGCCCATTCAGTGGAGCGTCAATAGACTGCAGTGTTAGAAAACATTGCTTTTTGCTACTTATCTTTAAATACTTGAGTGCCTCATGGTGGTTCTGCAAAGCTGTAATGACTACCAGGAACTCGGTTTTCAAACCCAGCCTAAAAATAAAACTCCAAGATGCACTCCAGCTTGGCAATTGTATCATGGGTTATTTCCCTATGTCTAGTGTCATCATTGCCCAAAAAAAAAAAGCTTGCAGGAGAAAGGGAGATGAGGGGGAGTGTGGGGAGATAAAGTCACAAAAGCCTGCAGTGACAGCCAGTCCCCGGGGCAGGGCGATGCTGGAAGTCGACTGCTCCTGAACTCCTGTGGAGCCATGCATACTAAAATGTGACACTGCTCTGGCAAAGCGTAATACTACTTAAAGATGTGTCTTCTTGGCCATGCTCCCTGAAAAGCCCTAATGTCAGGTAGTGTCTTTGTGCGAGCAGGGCTCAACCAGCTTACCCCGTACTTGGCTACTGTCTACTTTGCCTTCGGCATGATGAATGTCAGTATGCTCGTGCAGTCCCCGGTTGCATGTCCAGCATGTGTGTTTCCACATCTTCATTTGACCTTTTGTCCATCTTGTTCACCCCCCCCCCCCCCCCCCCCCCCCTCTATTCTTGTTGCCTAGCTCTTCGCACTATTGCTTTCTCAGTCATTTAATAACTCTCCTGGCCTTTCTCTCACTCTGTTTTTAATTTCCACCTTCTGTCTTCTCTTTCTCCTTGTGAAAACCTTCTTTTTGTGCCATGCCTTCCCACACTGTTAACTCCCACACCTCTTTCTTACTGTACCTCCCTGCTTCTTGCTCTGGCTGTTTCCAGGGATCGTGCTTTGTTTCCTTGTCTTCCATCCACTACCTGCAGTTCTCTTCCTTATCTTCCTCTATCCTGTCGCTCCATCCTTACTCACCTTCCATCTTTCTGCCTCTGGCTTCCCTGTAAATTACCACATTTTCTTTCTTTGTCTCATTCCCTCTTTCTCTTTCTCTCCGTCTTGTCTGCCCTTGAGGCAACCTAAGTACGACAATGTTATCAGTCACAGCCCTACCTCACCACCTTCTCCACCAGCTCTGCTTCTGTCATTTTGTCTCATCTCCCTATCGCTTGCCTGCCTCTGCTGCCCTCCATGTCTCCTTGCCGGCGCTGCTCTAACTTTCACTCACCAACTATCCACACATGCAAACCCACACCCTCTGATCCTGCAAGCCACACATGATTATATGCTGTGCTCTGCCTGTCTCAGAGGCACCCTCACTTTCTTTCCTGCCTCCCCTCCATTTATCTAACTTTCTCACTCATCTTTTCTCCCCATCTGCTTTATCTCTTGATTTTTCCCACACTGTCATTTTTCCTCTCTTCTTACCCACTCAGCGTCTCACTCTCTCCCCTTCGTTTGGTGCTCTTCCTCTATTAGGGAGGAGATCTCATTTTCAACCAGAGCAGTGCAGTATTGAAGCTTTCTGACACACAAGTTGGATGTAACTGATGTGCTCAGTTGCTGATCGATCAGAGCCGAAGAGATAGATAGCACCCTGTCCCGTTCATTTACTCTCACTCTTTCTTTCACTCTCTTCTCTCATGCTCTCATCCCATCTTATTTTTTGTTTATTTATTTTTTTCGTTTTTTTTTTTTCCACCTTTTTTTAACAATGATAATTTTAAATGAATTGGGAGTTGTTTGCTTTAACTTTCTACTAAGACTCTCACACCAGTATGTCTGATGCATGATGGCATTTAATTAGTGCTTCCAGGCTAAAATAATTCTGATTCATGTGTAACCTTTAGAGTGACAGACCGACACTGTAGGACATACAGTGGACTGTATTATAGAAGTCGTCTTTTGGACCTTAGCCAGGCCACCTTTTACAGTATGCTTTTATTTAGAATTTTATTGCACTTTTTTTTCCTACACATAAAATGGTAAATGAACTAGTTCTTATATAATGCTTTTCTACTCTAGCTGAGCACTCAAAGCGCTTCTTACAGTATGTCACATTCACACACTTTCATACTCCGACAGTTGCATCGGAGAGCAACTTGGGGTTCAGTATCTTGCCCAAGGAACCAAACCACCAACCTTCTGATTAAATGACCTGCTCTGTCCTGAGCCACATCCACCCCAACCAAATGGTCTCTAGAATAACATTTTTGATTTTTATATTCATTGCAGTATAGCAGGCACCCGGATAACTTCTCCAGCTTGCCTAAAGAAAATAATCTTATACTATAACTATGAAAATCAGCAGATCCTCTTGTTTGAAAAAACTACAGCCATGTTGTTTGCACAGGTAATAAATCCCTGAATAATTCAGTTTTGGCATTGGTTCCTACATTATTTCTCAGGTTCCCTCCCCCACCTGTCAGATAACTCTCTTGCCTGTAATGTAGCATGCAGCAGTGCTGCTTCAGTAGGACTGTAAATCTTAAGTTATCTTTTTCAGTTTTCAAATACTAGCTTAAAAACTGCTTTTGCCCACAATATGTCATTTACCTGCACTCACCTGTTGTATAAATATATAGCTTTTTAATTCCAATTTTCTTTTCTTCCTCCCTTATCTTTTCTTGGCTCTTTGTCTGTTTGTGGTGCTGCTGCAACACTGGATTTTCCCCTCTGGGAATCAATAAGTTCTTATCTCACACTTTGTACTGATGTCTCACAAAGGTATGGTACTGTGTGTACTGTGCAGTAACCAGGGTTATTATAGTTAACGAAAACGAACGAAATAACGAAAACTGAAATTGAAAAAACATTGTCGTTAACTGAAATAAATAAAAACTATAATTAAAAGGAAAAAACGATAACTAATTAAAACTGAATTGTGAGTTTACAAAACTAACTAAAACTAACTGAAATAATCGATAAACTTACTTTCATTTACTTGTTTTTTGGGGGGGTTTTTTAAGCCTTGTGGACTGATATGAAATCATTGTTTCCGCTCTCCGAGTTTAAGCTGGGAGCGCCACAGGACAACTGTGTGAGTGCGTGCGCATGTGCGTGCGCTCACCGCGCTGGTCCGCAAAGTAATGGCTGCGGTCTGCCGAGTCCCGTATGGAGGTTCTTTGAGTACAAACACCTGCACACGACCACAAGGTAATTAACACACACAATCCAGCTACACAAGCATAAATGCGGACATGAGGTCGGCAACTTCTGTAGGTTGTGTACAGAGGCCGCAAAGACCCTGCAGGTTTAATTAGCGAGCATCTAACCAAGCTAGCTCCAAAACAGAAGCAGCTTCAGGTGGTGAGAACATCAGGATGCAGCTGGATTTGAGCTTTGACTCCTTCAAAGAGTTTGTTTTTGTTTAACACCACATGTAGGCGTTATTAATCTGCTGCACTGATGCTGAACTTTATTGTGGAGTTTATTGTAGAATTTATTGAGTTTGGGAGTTCATGTTTTTCTTTGTTTCTCCCTGTTGATGTTCATGTGTGTCCTTAATATTACACAAATTTAGCATGTCTTGTGAACAGTTGGTTGTTGACTATATTTCTTTAAACTGTATCTTTTGTCAAGTTTTCATTACACAATAGTCACTTTTGCGCCTTGAATCTTGCACCTGATTAGGTATGAAAATACTAAAACTAATACTGAAACTAACTGAAACTAACTAAAACTAAGCATGAAACCAAAAATAAAAACTAATAAAAACGAGCAAAACCACTCTGAAAACTAATTAAAACTAACTTAATTAGAGAAAAAAAAGTAAAAACTAACTAAAACTAAACTATAATGTAAAATCCAAAACTATTATAACCCTGGCAGTAACTGAAATAAGCTAGTAAAGCATCTACATTTGCTATATATGGCTGTAGACGTGAACCCCCCGCCGTGCTCATCCAGCGTGTGTTCCTGTTTGTGAATTAATGTGACATTTTTCTGCACTTAGAAAGTCTTCTCTTGCTCTTAAGAGTTTGCTGCTGAATTTGCAATAAGGTGGGAACACACTGATGTGAGCAAACACAAACACACCCACAGTCTCTTGCACTCTTGCTCTCATGCGCACACACAGACACACGTGCAGTGCACAAGACATTGAAGTATATAGCAATAAAGGCCAATAAGCACTGGGACAGAGCCTACTTGACACTTTTTGGGACAAAAAAAAAAAGTCGAGGGTCAGTCAATAAAAGATTAATGATTAAGAAATAAACCACAGATGAGAACACAGAAAAACAGCAAAGGAGATCAGACAAGGAGGGGCATGAACAAGAGAAATTTAATCTGAAGGTACATGGGCATTTTGCTATCTGATACAAGCTCCTAGGCAAGTGTACCATATCTGTGTTTGCAGGTGTTTTTTTTTTTTTTTGGTTCTTTCACTATTTTGGGAACTCTCTTCTTACACGACCCTGCACGAACCCTTAACTGTCCAGAGAGCAGGAAACAGACGGTTGAGGAGAGCAAAAAGGCTACATAAAGTGAGAGCGAGAACATGAGCTAAAAGCATCTATTGAAGGATCTACTCCGTACCCCGAGTCCTGGAGCATAACTCGGTGCCAAGAGACTGAACCCGACCTCACCCTAACTTCAGCAAGCTTCTGTTTTAACACCCACCACAGCCCCTGGAGGGCGCCGCTTCTTTTAGCGAGGACAAACGCTATTGCTGCTAATGGCTTTAGAACGAGGAGTTTTCATTAAGTGATTTTTTCCTGTGATACTGTTGAACCCAAACCCATGCAATTAAAACAATTTTAAGGCATAACTTGTGGAAAGAGCTCTAATGTGTCTGTTTAGAAGTTGTTTTTTTTTTTTTTTTTTTTCACATGATAGACCTATTGCACTTGATTGTTTTTGTCTGTGGTTTCTGTGTATTATAAATGCCAGCCGCTATTAATGTTTGTGCGCGCGCGCGCGTGTGTGTGTGTGTGTGTGTGTGTATGTTCATGTTTCCAAATCTGCAGATTGGCATGTGTGTTTGTGCATCCACTTTGGCACTCGCAAATGCCATTAGCCCATAATCGACTTAGGGAATGTTGCAATGTTTATAAACAAGGGGATTTGTATTTGCTCTCAGAAGCCACTTATCACAAGCACAGTAATCCACAGATCTTATTGGGCTGTGAATAGGTGTCCCACGAGGCTTCAGTCAGAAATCGCTGACAGCCAGACATCACACTGCCGTGAAGCGGTTAATGCGCGGCTACAAGGCGTTTAGGTTGAAGGTTGGAATGAATGGAAACTTTGAAGGCAACGTCATTTGACTGTCGTTTCGTACGGTCGGCGTGCACTTGAGCCCTGCTGCATAGTTTGACGTTAAAATGCATAAAAGCTGCACTAGTACGAATGCAGAGATCAAATATGGAGGCAGCCTTTCATACGCTCACATTCAAATTCTTTCAGTTACACTAAGGCTTTCTAGCATGCACTCTTACTCATAATCCAGGCCCTTCATATTAGGTGAGCACTTGCATACAGAAACAACCGCGAGCATACCAAAACAGTCTTCCCACACAGTCATAATTATAGGGAGGCCGACACATAGACACACACTCTCTATCTAGGCAAGGAACAAAAGAACACCCACGTAGCCTCTTCTTGCAGCAGTCGTGTGTACTGTAAGCCCACTCATCCTTTTGATACTATCGCTCCTCTGTCGTACACTGTCCTCTTTAGTATGTATAGAAAGCACAGGGACGGGGTAACAGTATTGGATATGGAAACAGACAACAAATGCCGAGGTAAGGAGAGACTAGCAGCGTGAAATACAGTGGGAAAGTAGGAAGCAAAAAAAATGGAAGAGTGCATAAGATGGTGGAGGGAAGGGTGCAAGATGGGATAAAATGAAGCCAGTTGTGTGAAAAGCAGATGAAAAGTGGAAAGTAAGAAAGGGAAGACTGTGAGTTTGAGGAAGACGGAGAGAGGGGGGGGGTAAAGTCGGTGTGTATGAATGTGTGTCGTTAAGCGGATGGGCAGAGAAATATGTAAAGGCGATAAACAGGTGAAGGCCGCCATCCATCACTGTCACAGGCAGGGATGAGGGAGGGAAGACGGGATTTGATTAGAGGACTGGAGAGCTTCTTAAAACGACTCTGTATGACATCGCCGTCATGATAGTGGTGGGAGAAGCAGGAAGTGGGAGCGACAGGTGATGAGGTAAGTGGGAGTGAAGAGGTTAGCGGTCAAGAAAATTACAGTTAAGTCGTGAAGGATTGGCTTGGGACATTTAAAGCGTTACACTTTGAGGTTAGAAAATTAAAAGTAAAGGTTGAGTATGAGGAGAATGGGCCGTGCAGCAGCAGCATTTGGAGAATTCTCCTTTTGCCGCTACGCTACGTGAAAATGTTCAGTATTGGCGCCAAAATGATGCTGCTGCTGTTTGGTGTGTTTTTTTTTGTTTTTCCTCAAATGCCGTTTTGTTGTTGTAGAAGTAGAATTTAGTAACCCAGGCCTTTTCTGACTAATCATACAGACTAATCAAAAGTGTGTCCAAACTTTTGACTGGTGCCATATATGTACCAAATAAGTTCATTAGATGCCGCACAAGGTGGGGAAAAAAATGAGAAGTTAGTTAGGGCTGTTGTCCCAAACTCCAGCACTAAAAAAACCAAACAAAAACAAAACTGAGATGATTACAAAGGCTCCGACTTCCTGTTTGGTTTTGGTTTTGTGTTTCACCGAGAACATCATTCTTTCAAACAGCAGTACAGTATAATCCTAATCTCTATGTCAAGCATGGGGCTCTGAAGAAAGAACAAAAACATGCTCTGTCTGGAGTTCTTTTGCAGTCTTTTCATCTTTTTCCATATAGATGGGGGGTACTGATGGGGAGAAAAAGCTCACAGAACCCCTGAGGTAAATGGTAGGAGTGAAAGAAGTGAAATGGGAAATCAGAGAAAAGAACTGAAGTGTGTTCTCTTTAAAATAAAAAGACTGCAGTCTCTTCACAGTGGGACTCCAAAATAATACAGTTCTTATGAAATACTCCCCTCAACTAATTCCTCCCAAGCTTCTATGTTGTATTTGAAAGAGAAAAAAAAACTGTGTGTGTTGAGGAAGTGTCTGAGTAACATGTTTATATTCATCTGTATGCAAGACCCAGTCTCACTAAATCCTGTTGGAATCCTTCCTGTTTGGAAGATTTCAATAATTGTTTCTATTCCTGGAACGTCACACAGCCAGATTTTTAAAATGTTTTTGTTTGGGTTGTTTTCTTTGTTTTGTTTTTATTCCTGTGAATATTTCCCACCCCTGTATCAGTTTAGGTATTAAAAGGCTCATATAAAGACCTTGTTTTGTCTCACTGCTGCACATTTCACAGCTCTTGCATGAAGATCATAAAAACTCTGGTTTTGGTGATTTTTCTTAAGCAGTTTGAAAAAAAAAAAAAAAAGCTTTTACTCCTTTTATTTGTAGAAAATTTGGAGACATGAGTGTTTCATCTGAGAGACTCTAGTATTGCAGAGAGCTTTTGGCTACTGCACCTTATAAAAAATTAGGAGCTCTTGAAAGTATCTAATCTTTAAACATGGCAACACTTAAGAGAAAGCAGCCCACTCTGCTTGTTCCCTGCTCACAATGTTTGGAGTAGGAAAAAAAAGTAGGAATATTGAGGGAGTCTTTGAAGTTTGGCTTTATAAAAGCTGCCACTTCACATCAGCTGCATAGATAAGCAAACCAGTCTTTAATGAACTTGGAATGGCTTGTTTAAAAACTATTTAAAAAGTCACAAAAGTTGAACCACCTCAGTTACCTGTGATTCTTTTGAAGTATAGTTGTCACAGTGGCCAGGAAGGTAACCTGCTGCTCTGATTTACCACTGACTGTGAATTAGTGAACCATGGAGAGCCTGGGCAGAAAACTCTGAAGTAGTGAACCACAGCAATACCAAGGCTGTGCCTCGACTTGATGTCACACCTCACATGCCTGCACCTCTAGCTGGCTATTTTGTTCCCCTTCCATCGATCAAATGAAGCGTATAGCTTTGGAGGTGTTCTTTCCCGTTCTCTAACAGTGTTATTACCATTAAGATTGTTATAACTGTGGCAGCCAATAACCCATTATTTGCTGTGAGTTTGTAATTTAGTTTCCTCCCCTTGGAAAGCCCACACAACTGCACTGCTTGGGGATTATATTTTCTGGGAGGTAAATTGAATTGGCAAACAGGGGTGACGGTGATTTTCTTTGGCACTTAATTGGCACAGAGGGATAGGGAGTGGTGGTGTTATGATTTACTATGTAACTTTCGTATACACTACCTGAACTTTTTTTTTTTTCTCCCCCTGTTGGCATTTGTGTCCATTATAGAAGTACACAAGCACAGCTTGTGTTGCATGTGAATTTCTTAACCATAAAGGTTTTCTTTACCTTTTTTTAACGCTTCAGTGTCACTCAGACTGCAAAGCAGAACTTCAGCTTTATGTTTTACACATCCTTTTGTAAATACTTGCAGTTTCTTTGTATAGATTGTACAGAATCTTACAGATGGATTCAGCAGCTGGATCACAGGGACAGCTGAGCAGATAAGGGACATAAAGTACTGAAAACAACCAGTCTCTTTCCTGCTTGCAGTGCAGTCTTTTTTTTTTTTTTTTTTGATGATTCCTTTCTCCAGATGACAGTAGCATAGTTGCATCTAATTAAATTCTGCAATGACAATAAATGAGTCAATAAAATCCTGCAATTAATAGCTGACAGTCTTTGCTTTTACCACATGCTCACTGAAGCTCATTCCATATTGTACTGATTGTGAAGGGAATGGCATTTTCATCAGTTGGCATCCACAAGCCATTTGTTAAGCTTTCCCCTTGATTGAATTTCATAGGCTGCAGGGCAGACTTGGTTCTTGAAGTAGAGTGTGTTGGCCACTAATTGTACAGTTGGTGGTTTGAGACATGGCCCCACAGGCTTTGACAAATGTGACCTTGGGCAAGACACTGAACCTCAAGATGCATGAAAGAGAAACGCATTGCAAAGCACTTTGTGTACGCTTGCTGAGGTTAAAAGGAGCTATACGAGTGCAGACTACTGATGTTGCATGATGACATCAGTGGGGTGGGGGTGGGGTCATTAAAGGAAAGGATGGATTAAATGGATACTATACAATGACAAGAGCCTCGATCAACAAACGTAAAACTTGCTTTTTTGTGCGAGGACTCACTCGTGTTAGATTTAAAGTTTAGAAAGGTCTGAGTTGAAGGACAACATGTTATCCATGATTCCTGTTACGCATGTTCTCATGCCTTCAGTAAACATTTATCACACTACTTTCAAATCAGCACCTTATTGGAGATTTTAGTGAAAGATTTTATCACATTTATGGCGCTCACCTGGGTACATCTCATTAAAAAAATATGAATGCTGCTTAAATATTCTGATTATAGTCCTGTGCTGTTAAATATTAGTGACTTCACCTGCAGTTTTGACCTCAATTCAAGGCACTTGGAATATGAAGCACCTATTGGGCTTAAGTCTAGTATCACTAGACATTCTTACACAGGTTCTTGCTTTATTTGAGATTTTTAGTGAAGTGCTGTTTGCGTGTATTTGTTTGCAGTCATCGAGGGGTCACCCAAGAGAAACTCTCCAACTTAAACTACTTCAGTGTTTTATCCTAATTTTTTTTTTCCTTCACACAGTTAGACTCTTAAACTTACACTTGCACCCACTTAAATATGATTATGCTTACATCCACAAATTTGCATGCAGACACTTTATTATAAGTGTTGCAAAATAGCTGACCTGCCACTCACTGTGAACATAATGCGCTTGCATTTTCCTGTCCCTTTTTTTTTTCCTCCATCCCTTCTGATCCTTTTTTCCTTCATCTTGCTCTTTGCATCTTTTAAGCTCAGCTTTGTTGTTCCTAATTGTCTTGTTTTTGTTCTTATTTCTCCATAAACAGATGACGGCGCTCATTATCTCATGTGCTTCCTATCTGAACTCCACTTTCTCTTCATTCCTTAATGCCAGCCTTTCAGCGCCATATTATCAGTCCATGCTTTGTGTGTGTTTACATTGCTGAGCCTAATCAACCAAAAATTCACTACGAATACAAGTCTACAAATGATGTGGCAATACACCGTTGCAGATCTGTCAACATCTCCCCCAATCAGAAACCCTGCAGCGCCAATTATATGGACCCTGATTGGCTGACACCACGGGACGCAGCTTGGCGAGAAGTGCGTCTGTGTGTGTGTGTACACATGTGTAAGTGGCAGTTTGATGATTCAGCAGGGTTTTCAGCTCTCTGACAGGAAATCCTGAGTAAGAGAACAATTATCCAATCAGCGTTCTGCATCCAGCCCAGTAGGTTAGTGACATGCCAGCCAGGCCTCTGAATCACAGTGATGGATGTATTGATTAATACTACACACACACACACACACACACACACACTTGTGTAGAAAATAATCTTCAGTAATTTGTTTGTTCCTTTTTCTGTCCTTGTCCCTTTTATTTCATTGGATTTTCTATATTGCTCTAGTGGTCACCCATCTGTCTCATCGCCCTCTCTGAAACAAGGCAACTCAAATGAAGAATGACAGAAGGCTGGGGATAAGAGCTCGGTAGCACAAGTACACTTGGAAGGAAGTGATAAATGTAGGATGGGGATGGAAAAAAAAATCTAAATGATTCCTTTGCGGAGTCTTGTTAGTATCATGCATGTTTGCTTTGAAGCCACTTTAAGCTCTTAGGAATCACAACTTTACAATGTAAATCACCACAAAGAGCCCCCTGTATTAGAGGTATGTGACTCTAATACAGGCAAAACAAGGCTGCCCTCCAATAGGCCTGCAGGGGGGAAGCTGGTTTCCCTTGAGTTTGATTACTGCGTCTCATATTGTAATGCTTAGCAGTGCTGATACAGGCAGAAATGCTGCACGTTTTGCCGTGAGACTATACTGCTTCCGACTAAGTACAAGCCAGTTTCTTCTGACAGTCATCACCCACGCGGTATTCTGCACCATGATTCACTTGAACATCTACAACCCACTGCATCTGTTGGTGATATTTGTAATGCAGACAAACACATGTGAACTGAAGACGTAGTGCTGGGTTGGATGCTTGTCAGGAAGCTGGTGCCAGCGCGTTTAGCAGAACTGTGGGACATGCTTACAAACCGATGATCTCGATATTGCCTTTGTTGGGGATGGATTGAAAGTCATCGTAAAGAATGTCTCACCAGACTAAAAGAGGCTCATGCCCCTTTCAGAGCACCTCACTAATTGATTTTAAATGCCTTAAAACTCCTAAAACCAATCATGTAAGAGTAATGCCAGCCCGAATATCAGTCAGTGTACCTGACAGACTGAAGGGTGCATTTGATTTGTCTTGGTATCATACAGCGCTGGAACAATCTCCAGTCATTTATCAGGCAAGAATGCCGAACTGCTTGGGCGTCGTAAATTTGACACCATTTTTCCACTCTTTCCTGCTTTTTTACAGACCGAACACGTGATAAAAGGTTTAAATGGGGTCATAACATCTTGCATTTTAGGCTTGTTGGAGAAAAGTTTTGATGGGATTGAACACATCAAAGTTTTGTGTGTGTGTGTGTGTGTGTGTGTGTGTGTGTGTAAATCCATCCCCTCCCTTCTCTCTTCATCTCAAGAGGGGGTTTTCACAAAGCAGGATTAGCAAGTTAGCCCGATAAGTTTAAAAGTACTTTGTGAAAATTTGTTAGCAATTCTCAGTGTGCATAGCTGAATCACATTACATAAACCTAATTTTCTAGTTCAGTTTTATAGATTTGGATCAGTATTAGCAACAGAGCGGAATAATCTGTCACAGAGATGTGGGTTGCTTCCTAAGCTTAATTTGTGAAATTCTGCTGGGGCTCATTGGATCAGTTCTAGGTGTTTATAACACACTTCAGAAACCCTTTTTCTACCTTTTTTATGTTTTTTTTTTTTTTCCCCTAAATCTCGTTTCTTTGAGTGTCCCTCGTGATTTTTTAGCTGGCCTCTCTTTGTTGATGTCTGTTTTGGGGAGGCCTAAATGGGTCAGGCCTGATGTAGCCTGTTGGAGCACGGTGACCTGACCATCTTCTGTGTGCCAGTGTATATTTTTGCCTCTATGAAGGATCTCGCATTCAGCTTAGCTGCTTTTTGATAATGGAGATGTTCATCATGTTCCCTGATCTCTGGAAGGATGTAAGAAAACTCTGTGGCAGAATAAACCTCACAACTGGATGACATGGACAGAGATGCTTATTTAATGTGCATTTATCTCTTATCTTCTGGATCAGTTTCCAGAAGCGACATATAGAATTTCTTTTACTTCTCCTTAAATATGATTTCTGCATGAAGTCTTATTAGAATTTCCACCACACTTCAGACCCCACTTGTATCAGTCTCCTTTGCTCTAATCCCCCCTCAGTTGCCTCACATTCACACTTGACTCTCCCCCATTTCTCCCATCTCTTGGATATCTCCTTCCCCAAAACCCACCCCTCCATCTGTCTCCAGTGGTTGCCGTGGTTACGGTTTGTTCTGCTCATCAGGCGCCTGCTGTGCCTAAACAGACTGTCAACAGTTTAATTACTCATACTTTCATCCCTCTTTCCTTACTTCTGTTCTACACATTTGCTTGCTCCTTCCACCTCTTACTGGGTAACCTCTTAGTAACTCTCTTTTGCTCCTTCCATCATTCTCCACTTTCATCTCCACACTTCCTTCCATCCTTTGATTTTTATCTTTTTTTTTTTTTTTGTCATGTCATCCTTTTGTTGCCATCATTACTTCCCTACAAATGTATGTTTCACTACTAACAGTCTAATTACTCAGTTTCTATCATTCGGTCCCATCGGATTGATTCCATTCATTCACACACCCTCCTCCTCCTCGTGTCGGTGTTTTATTAGTGCAGTTTTTCTTTTCAGACATTGTTATTCCTCTATTCCCTCATCCCTGCTCTCTCTTATCATCCACCTCTCAAGTGTCATCAGTCGCCTTTTCATTCTTCATTACTCAGTCTCTCTACATCCTCTGAGCGTTCCTCCCTATCTTAAACAGTCTTGTAATTACGCCTCTTCATCACACTATCATTCTGTACCTTTTCTGTCCATCATCTACCACTCTGATCCTTGATCCTGACAGTGGCCTGATGCCTCATCCTTTGATCCTCCCACTTCCTTCCTTAACAGCCCAGCTTTTCACATCTCTCCCTCCAACCGTTTGTCATGCGCTCGTTCTTCGAGTCATCCATCAAGTGCCATCCTTCTGACAGTAACCGCGTTTCCCTTGTTTCAGGGTTTCAAACTTTCCACTTCTCGATCGAAAGCCGGTTAAATCAAGCTGGCGTGACGTTCTACATCCATCCTACATCATAATCTTTGATTTTTTTAATCGTGCCTGTCTGTTTCTTTTTCATGTAATTATCAATGTTCATGACTTCTCCACTTTTTTTTTTTTTTTGTCCTTCATCTTCTTGCTTTTGCCTCTTTATTCATTAATCAGCTGTTCAGTGAAGCCTTCTCCCAACCAGCTACTGTCCAATCACAGTCAAGTGCTGTGCACGAGTCTTTAATAATGGTCTCTATTCTGCACTTGGGCAGCTTTTCTGGAGTATTTTTACCATTTCCAAAGATTTAAAAAATGCACGTGAGCAGGTTTAATGTAATTATTAGCATATCAGACTTGTACTATAATTATAGTAGTAACCCAACCCAGTCTTAACTCACAGGCCTGCTGCAGCACTTCAATATTTTGTGGCTTTACATGCTATGTGTGAGCCAGTCCTGGATGTGACTCAGGAGTCACATCCAAGACTTTGATAGATTGTCACGTGGTTTTTCTTGTTTATCTTGGCAAGGTTCCTATTTTGAATAGCAAGCGCCCCATCTGCTCACCTCCCTTACTGTAGCCTGGGAATGACAGACACCCTTGGTAACAAGAAGCCACACGGAGCATTAACAAGATAATTGAGAAATTGTTCTTTTATTCTGCTTTTATTTCACTGTTTGAGCCAAATGACACTTACCTGTTCTGTATTCTTATGGCATTCAGTAGCAAGAGAGCAAAGCCTATTATAGATTGATGATTTGCTTAATAGAAATCAAACAGCCTCTTTGTTAGACTTCAAAAGGAGTTAGTCATCATTTCTTCAGCCTTAGCTCTGCCCCCATTCAAAGCTAGAGTCAAAACTGTAAACTATCAACGGAGCAAATAATGAGCCCTGTCTCGGTTATTCAGAAAGCTTATTGTTCACATGTGGTGTATTGTTTTAAGCTGAATCTCGTTTGTTTCCAGGGTAATTAATGTTCCTCTAAGGTAGATTTCCACTTTTCCTGTAATCCGCGCTCTATAATTGGCATGTCTTTTTACATGGAAAAGCCCTGTGGTACGTTGTATTCCCCTCATAGTTATATCTCCAAATAGCTCATTACTGGTGTTAGTGATCTTTAACAGAGTTTTTTGGGGCCATGCAACACTAATTGTAGCCAATGGTGTAACAGTAGAAAGCAGCATAATGATGACCATCTGTCATTGTTAATTATTTCCTTCTCATCTGTCTTTCTATTTTTATTCCCACCCAGTCAATCGTCGGTCACGTATTATTCTAGTCTGAATGTGTCTTTCTAACTTTATCTAGTCACTCATGTTAAATCTTTTTATTTATTTATTTATTTTTTTAACACTGCCTCTGATTGGTTCTTCTATTCATTCTGATGCAGTTTCTTCCTTCTGAAATCTTTCTCTACAATATAACCCTGTGCTCATCTTGAACCTTCCATTTCTTTGCCTTATCACTCTGTTACTGTAAGACCTTCATCACTTCACTCTTTCCTGTTTTTCCTGTTGCTTCCACTCATCCTTTTCTGCTTGTCACATGATGGTCTGTCACTGATTACAACTCCTCCCATGCTATCCTTTCATCTGACCCCTCTCAGCCTTCAATACCCACCACTAGCATGTGCCACCCCTCCCCTCCCTTTTTCCATCTCTGTGGATAACTCTTTACCCCTCTCCTCCCATCTCCATTTCTTTCTCATTGCCCTCTTATCCTTCTCTATCCAGTCCATCTGATCTCCTGTGTCAGTGTGCCAAATCTGCGTGTGTTTGTGTGTGCACACAGACAAAGCTTACGTAAAAAGCCTTAAAAGAAGAGAGGTTAGTCCGGATCTGTGCTGCTGAGGCAGCCGCTGCTGCTGACACCACAGACTCCACACAGTCAACCCTGCATCCACACACTCCAAGTTACAGACTCACACAGCACGCCAGGTAAGATTACATAAAGGCAAGGTGATGAAAGCCAAGCTGAGACACACCTAGTAGGTAATCTGATGCAAGACAGCTGGCTGACACATACATACACACACACACACACACACACACACACACACACACACACACACACACACACACACACACACACACACACACACACACACACACAGTGGTAGGGTAGAGTGAGGAAGGACATTTGAAGAATATAAGGAAAAGAAAATGCTTAAATCTATGCCAAGTGGTATATTTGAAACTACTAACTTCTGAATGCACATTTGTTCATTTTGTAGTGTGTGTGTGTGTGTGTGTGTGTGTGTGTGTGAGAGAGAGAGTGAGGCACTGAGTTCCCAGTCCAGTGAGTGCTGGTGTGCACTGCATTGATTTACTCAATGATTCAGCACAAGAGAGCTAGCCATGCAGATATGGATTTGCCTTTTCTGGGCCGTGTGTGTGTGTGTGTGTGTGTGTGTGTGTGTGTGTTTTTGAAACTGCATGGACATTACCTTTTCCGTCTGTGCGGCTCTATAATCCGAATCAGCTCCACATGTTATCCTGGTTTGTGTGTGTGTGTGAGTGTATATGTGTATGTTGCACAGATCTTGCCCCAGGTGTTTCTACTTATTCCGAGCCAGCACGGGGGGGGGTGGGAGGTTATTGTGTGTTTGTACTGAAACCTGTCCTACTCCGCTCTACACTCACATCCCCACACACATCAAAAGGAGACGGATGTAGGTCAGTGTCAGACAACCAGAGAGTTGGAGAAATTCCAATCCCACGATATCCTCTTAGGCTTCTATAGATGAAGAAAACCTGGGAAATCCTGAATTACTCGCTCAATCCTGGCACAGTATTCCAAAAAAGACTTGGGTTTAAAAAAAATCAAGAATCCACTTTGCTTAAAATCCTATTTATGGCATCTTGATACGATTTCCTCATGGCTGTATTGAACTTTTGGGTCTCAAGCAGTTCAGTCAAGTGCGAATCCAGGCAGCAGTCTTCACCTCCCCTTCTCACCTCCTCTCTCCTCCATCACCCACCCTTGTGCTCCTTTTTTTTTTTTTTGCCTCCACTCTCAACGCTCCTTTTGTTATTCATTCATCTGGTGCCGTTTCGTGTTCCTTTCTTCATTCTTTTACACATTCAGCTTTTTCACGTCTTTCTCTCGTCCCTCGCTTCCAGGAGTGATTCCCAGTGTGTCTCAGGCCTCTCTACGCTCTATCCTGCATTTGTTCTCCCACGTTGAATTAGTTGTTCGTTGATGACCTTGGAGGGAAGTGCAGAAAAGGTGGTCTGGGAGTAACCTCGAGAGCGGACTAGAAGCCTAAAACAAAGAGACGCATGGAGAGTGTAAATGCAGCGTGTGCTGTGCATGTGCTCCATTTTAAAAACTCCTTTGTGTGTGTCATAAATTATAAATCATTCTTTCTCTGCTCCACCCTGCTGACCTCCCTTTTCCCTCTGATGCCTCCACACCTCCCTCTTTCCACAACTTCTGTCACTCTCTCCTCCCCTATGCCCCCCCCCCCCCCCCCCCCCCCCCCCCCCCCCCCCCCACTTGCCCCTCATTTCTTTCTCCCTTGGTTTCCCACACTCCCTCTCTGTCTCTCACCTGTCAGTCAAAGAGAATCGATAACTCTGAGACCCTCTTAGCACTTCTCAGTAGGCTGCATTGGATGATTCCTGCACTCACAAATACACTCAAGCACGTACACACACACACACACACACACACACACACACACACACACACACACACAGTCACATTAAAGATGCTGGCACGAGCATCCAAGTAGCCATGCAGTGATACTCTCTGCAGGAACACACAGCCTCTGCATCCCTCTGCTCACTTGCTCTCTTTGAATCTCTTGCTCGCTCGCTCGCTCGCGCACACAAACACACACGTACACACTGAGCCTAATAAAACAACTGGTCTATTGATCAGTGCCATGAATGCCAGACAGTTCAAAAGTCCACCCGCCTCCACTCTCTGGCCTGTCAATCAAACCAGCACCTTTAAGCAAACAGTCTCATTATCGTGCTTTAAATCTTAGCACTCTGTCCGTGTCTCTTGGTGTGTTCCTTTCAGTGTGTATCTATAGGTTAGTGCAGCAGCTACATCTATGTTAAATGCCTGCTTTTTTTTTTTTTCTTTCCCTGTATTCCCTTTTTTCTTTTCATTCCAGTTTGCCTCCCTCTTCTCCTCCAGTATGCACTTTGCTACTTTAAAAGCATAGAGCTATTAATTTGTTTTTTGACTCTTCTCATTGTTCTTTCATCTTCATATGGCATCTTTCTCCCTTTTTGCCCTTTGCTAGATAAAAGGATGTAATTACTAACCTCGTTTTCCAGATCATTCCACCGCGACTCCTGAAACCGTCACATTTCTCTGTCTCCGCGGCTCTCACTCTCTCAGCTCTGTGGAAAAACACCCATCTCCCTCTCTCTCGTTCTCTCTCTCTCTCTCTCCTCGCTATCTATCTCTCTCCGTCTGTCCTTTCTCTCTCTCCTCCCGTTGGTCGTCCCCTC
The DNA here is from genome assembly GCF_007364275.1 of Archocentrus centrarchus. Taxonomy (NCBI): domain Eukaryota; kingdom Metazoa; phylum Chordata; class Actinopteri; order Cichliformes; family Cichlidae; genus Archocentrus; species Archocentrus centrarchus. Next base: position 5,262,833 of record NW_022060145.1, read on the forward strand.
ACTTGGTCCCGACAGCTGCAGCGCTCTGTCTGCCTCCTCTGTCGCTCTTCCGTCAGGGCTGTAGGCTGATTGAATTTTAAGTCATGTTAATCCCACAGAACAGGTACTGAATGAAGGAGGGGACAAAGAAGGGAGAGAGAAAATAACAGAATGCAGAGAGTAAGCTGGCTTGTATTTTTAGAAATCTCCTCTCTCCTTCAGGAAGGGGATCTTTCTTACACTTGTCCTGCCTCCACAGAGTCACTCTACTCCAGATTTTTCCATTTTTTCATTTCCATTTGTCATTTTTCCGTCATCTTCTTGCTGCTTCGCTTTTCTTTGTCCTTATCTGGGGAAGAAGTGTGTGGTTCTCAGTGAGGAGCAAAGGAAAGCACTGTGATCTGTCTCCGGCAGCGTCAAGCATCAGACCGAGAGTGAGTGTGCACCAGAGAGAGGCATGTAGATGAGGAGCAGGGTGAATACAGGGCTGAGGTGGAGAGGGGTGGGGGAGAGTAAGGAGGAAAAGAGAAGAAAGATGTGCTATAGGAGGAAGAGGCAAGATAATGAGAAAGGTGAAGAACTGGAGATGAAGAGGGAAGAGCAATAATGAAGGGAAGTGATGAAAAGTAATTACATTTGCTGTAGTTAATTACAGTAAAAACGGTGCACTTTCAGGAAAAAAGTCAGGTGCTTTTAGGAAAATAAAACCAAACGCATGGATGCGGTTGTTGATGGCACCATGTTGATTTTAGTCCTTTCATGGGATTAGTTATTAATGGGAAATGCACAGAATAAGGCATTAATGTGCATTATCCCCTCCCACCAATTGGTTATCTGCCCTGGACCCCATCTTTGTTATAAAACCACAACCAGCTGCTGTTTCAAAGTCATAGAGCACTGAGGAGGCCACCTAGTACTAATATGATTAAAATAGGGTTACCTTTTTTTTTTTCTTTTTTTTTTGGTGTGCCTCAGATCTGTTGCATCACATTTCATAGAGTTGTAGTTAATATAGACCCACTTTTGCCTTCAGAACTGCCTAATTCTTCATGGCATAGATGAAAAAAGTGCTGGAAACACTTGAGATTTAGGGTCATACTTAAATGATAGCATCACACAGTTGGTGCAGATTTGTTGGCTGTACATCCATGATACGAGTCTCCCGTTCCACCACTTCCTGAAGTGCTCTGCTGGACTGAGATCTGGTGACTGTGGAGGCCGTTTGAGTACAGAGAACTCACTGTCGTGTTAAAGAAACCAGTTTGAGATAATGTGAACTTTGTGACATTTTTCTGCTGGAAGCAGCCATAAAAAGATTGGTTACACTGGTCATAAACGGTTGGGCATGGTCAACAATGGCAATGATACTCAGGTAGGCTGTGGCATTTAAACTGTGGTCAGTTGGCTCTAAGGGCCCCAAAGTGTGCAAGGAAAATATCCCCCCGCACCAAAAGACGACCAGCAACCACTGATACAAAGCAGGATGGATCCGTGCTTTAATGGTGTTTATACCAAACTCTGACCCTACCATTTGAATGTCACAGCAGAAATCAATACTCATGATTTGCCTGTGCAAATTATAGCCTCAATTTCCTGTTTTGATCATCTTGACCATGTCTAAAAGTCTAAATGCACTGAGGTGCTGCCATGTGATTGGATGATTAGATCTTTGCATTAATTGGGTTCAGTATTGGTATGTCATCTACTCTTGCATTTGCATTTTTTAGTACTTTTTAGGCAGAAGCATAGAGAGAAACTTCTTTTTTCCTTTCCTAAATCTCACTCTGGCATTCTGGTAAGAATGAGGAGCAGTTCTCCCAGGTGTCTCTTATCCACAGTGCGCACAGTCTTTCGTTTTGGCCTTCCAGGTTTGCAGTTCTTACTGAGTTTTTTGGATTTTTTTTTCCCCTAACTTTGCAAATTAAAAAGGGAGCCTAGGGGTTAAACTAACTACAAGCAAGTGTTTGTGTTAGTGTTTATAGCCGAGAAAGGAAATACAAAGAGTGAATTGTACAAATGGGGACAATAGTGCACATTTTCAGATGGTCTCCATGCAAATGCAAGCATAATTAGCACTTAATTGTATCCATAAAAGTGACAGAAGTAGTTGTGTGAATAATTAAGAGACCTGAGGAGAGAAGCTCAGATTCTGCGTAACCTACTGTTATTTTCTGGGTCTGTTTGGTTTTCTGCAGATTCAAGCACGCAATGAGGCTGGATCACCTTTTATTAAAACTGCTTAAAGATCAGCATATTCATATATAGAGATGCATAAAAATCGCAAAGAAGTACAGGTACAGTAAGACATTTTGGATATAAAATCTCCAAAATTCAATTGGAGGATTTTGAGTTGTAAGGGTATTTTTACACAGGATATTTTTACACAAGATCTAAGTCGTCCTTCCACCACTGATGGAGGGTTGGGTGGAGAGAAGGAAGGAGAGATGGAGGAGGAAAAAAAGACGGCTGGTATGACAAGGGGAAGCGAAGCTCTTACTGCCTTGAGCAATTCTCAGTCAGATTAGGATGAGAGAGGCAGCAGAGGATGATTAAGAGTGTGAGGACAGGGAGGTAGAGACGAGGGAAGAGGCCAAAGATCTCTGAGGGCGTAAGGGAGATAAGTGAGGAAGAGAGGGGTTACTTAGAGATAGAGAGGGGTGGATGGAGCGATAGGAAGGCGATAGGAGCAAGTGCAGCCGATACAACTTCAAACGGTGGTCGAAGGCTTGATTTTTATTATTTTTTTCTCTCCTTTCCCTGCCACGCTGATAGCTGCTGGAAATGGCTGTTTAATGGAAGCAGTCTCCGGGTACGAGCATGTGTGTATCTGTGTGTGTCCCATTACTAAGGCAGAACCTAAAACATCAGAGCTATTGGATGTTGGAATTAAGTCCCTCCCAAATTTCACATAAGCGCAGTTCTGTTTTCCAACAAAATCACACGCTGGAGATGAAACTTCAGAGAGATGGTAGGAAAGAGATGAGGGATGGGGATATGGTTCTGTTATGGGTGAATTGGTTTTTCATGTATCTAAATTTCCAACTAAGACTCAATTTTTTGTTCATCTTTCTCAATTTCTGCTCCCCTTCCTGTTTATCTTCTTTCTCTCATTCCATTTCAAGCCTTTGCCTCTCTTATCATTCATTTTTTTTTCTTTCCCGAATCTGTCATTCCTTGATCTTTCCCTCTTTATTCTTTTTTTTTTTTTCCCTGCTGTGGGCCAGCATATTTTTAACTTTGTAAGCCAAACCTCCCTCAAAGCAAGGTCCAGCAAGGAGAAGTTTGATATATTATTTCATTCATTCATTTACAGCGGCCAGTTGATGGCTCGTTGATTCACAATTAATCAAACCTCTAGTGTTGCAGCACCCAGTTCTCTTGCCAGTGACCTTGCTGAATGAAATAAATGACACGACCTACTGCAGGCTAATGGATCAAGTGAGTTCACCAGTCAGAAGAAACTCTCATTACTCACCGAATGGTCGGTTTATATGCATACTACAATCAGTGCACTTATGAATAAAATGTATTTTAATGTAAAGTAGGGCAAAGGTGTGGAATTGGCAGATTATATTTCCACAGCTCAGTCTGGTCAAAGTAAAGCACACAGGGGAAAGTCTTTTTTTTATTTTTTTATTTTTTTTATTCTTTTCACCTCCCCGCCCTCGGACTGAGAACTAAGCGCAGAGATTGGCAGTATGTTTAGTTCATTCTGAGTAATGCTGCACTTAATCAGAAAGAGGCCAGACCTGTTCTGGTTTGGTCAGGCCAAATTAGCCCTCAAAGTGAACAGTTGCAGGGGAATCGCCCTACTGACCCAGCGCTGAACACATCCATCAACCTTTTTTATTTTTAAAATTTTTTTTAAATTTATTTTTGCTGTTGCAAATTGGTTCAGTGGTCAGCTCACTAGTGCCGCATGCCATCACTTGCATGTTTGTTTCTGAAATCTGAAATTAAAGCAGCAAGTTGGCTTGAGCAGTGGAGTTGGTATTTGGACATTCACCCCCTCTTTGGAATTGAAAGAAAGCAGTGACGACAGGGTTTCAGTGCTGGTTTTCAATGGGGAAAATGTGCGGAAAAGATGTGAACAAAATCCAGTGTAGATGTGAAAACCATTAACCCCATAAAGTTTAAGGCTTTTTAAATAATAATTTGAAAAAGCTACAGACAGCAGCCTGTATTTTCCATGCTGCATTTTTGGCCAACAAATATGGTTGTTCAGTACTTCTCACTATATAAACAGAAACTGAAAACCATGTCCCTGCATAAGGTTGTGCATATTCATGTTTGCGGCCATCTCTTTATAGAGATGAGCAAGTAGTTGCCACTTCTGACTCACCCCTTGCTGTTTCAGAGATGTTCTTGCCCATCTGACATAATGATTTTCCCCTTGTAAAAGTTGCTCAGGTCCCAGTCTGCTAATTCATCTCACATCCAAGAGCACCAAGTTGGAGAACAGACTTTAAAGGAATTTGCTGAGTGGGTATTAAACAATTGAATAGACGTGTGCTACCATCAGACAGAAAAGCAAGGTTGGGCAAGCACTGTGCACCTTGAATCAAAATATGGAACCTTGGCTGTGGCTGCAGAACATAACCTTGCCGACAGCAAGTATATAGGTGTGTGTTTTTGAAGGAGATAAAAAAATTGAAAGCCGTTTTCACCCTAGAATATTTGATTTTTGTAGTATTTCACGGTAAGATGCAAATGTTTTAGGCATTTCACATCTTTACATCCTTATCCCTCATGCAACATCACCATCAAGGAGGCATTTGTATTCATATATAGACAGCAAACACCAGTCATACTCCTGGCATTTATGGGAACTACAACTCTTTTAAAAGAACTGGATCTAAGTGCTCCGTGCCTTCCTGGCTTCTTATTCTTGTTGGTTTTGCCTTTCAGAGGCACGTATAGTGGGCGATGTGAGGGGAAAGAGCGACAGATACTGGGAGGCTTATTTTGCTCTTCGAAGTTATTCCAGTGAGAGGGCACTGAATCGTGCTCAACCTCATTCATATAATCTGTAATTATCAGATGCAAGTAGATGAATATCAGGTAGGTAAAATATTAAGTTATAGCAGCCTGGTTATTAAAAAAAAATTGATCTTTAAAAAAAAAATCCCCATTTCTTAGGCCTGGTGGGTTGCATGGGTTGCATGGCTTGCAGTATATACATGGAAACCCAGGCTAATTGTTTTGTGCATCTAGCCCTGTGAATGCATTGAATGCCTTGAGTTTCTGAAGGTGCACCCACAGCCATAGCATGCCGCGACAGCTCATAATTCAGATGCACTGTGTGATGGTCAGTCATAGATGCTTATATTTTGTAATGTGGATAGCTTTCCTTCCAGGTGTGCCACCTGTCAACAAAATATGCCACTGCATATTTCGGGGATATACGTATACTTCTGTTTACTGCACTTTGAACTCATTTGAGAAGTGCAGCAATATTTTTAATAGCTTTTAAAGCAGCTACATTTTTCTGCTTGTGATTCAGTGAAATTCGTGAGACACATTACTAAATATACACAACACTTAAATCCATAAACAAGTACCAGGGCGCACAAACATGTCACACATAATCGCCAGTGTGTTAAATGCTTCTATTCACACATACACACACACAAGCTTTGCACATAAATCCACACAACATACAATACATACATGATTGAATGTACACTCTCACAGATTAAAATGACCGCGTGATATCACAACATACACTGTTGTATCTCACAAATGAACTTCATGGCCAGCACAGCATGGTGTTAGACGCACACCTCTCACAAGGCTAAACAAACCACACACACAGAAACCCACATGGCACACTTGCTCAGCTGTGATGTGAGGGTAAATGGTGTAGAGGTTTAGATCGAAGGGCAAGATCCCCTCTATTTGTCTCAATCTGGGGATAATGAGAGAGAAGGACAGATGCGCATATACAGTAGTGTCACACATGTGCAACAGCTGCACAACATCACCCTCTAATTTTGCTTTGGAGCTGTTTGCATGTCATTTTCCTGTATTTATTTCACCTGCATTAGTAATAGTGTCTCCAAAATGATTGCCCAGTCACTGCTGGATGACCCTTTTCTGGCAGTGAGCTGCAGTGAATTCAGTGTGAGGGGGTTAGAGATGCTGGTCCTCATTTGTCTATATTGCTTTATGTGTAAAACCTTGACAAATGCACTCAGACGTACAGGCGCAGGACAGAATTGACTTCAGGGACAGGTTGTTTAGAGAGAAGAATCAAACATTCAAGCTGAATATTTCCAAGAGTGTGTTGCTTTAATGTAGTGTACTGCTGCACTTTACAAGTGGAAATTACAAACAATGGTTAAGAGGCAACTATTAACTTTGTGTGTGGGGAAACTACACAAATGGGTCTGCACAGAAAAGCAGTGAGCTGTTAGAAAAGGCTGTTAAATGTCAAAATACAAAGCTGGGAGGTGAAAATGAAAATAATGCAAATGAGATTTTGTTGGTTGATTCTTTCCCCAGAAATAAGCTGCACTTTCTTGGCATTAGTTCTGTGTTAGAAAAGCAGGCGTGTGTGTCTGAGTGTATTGGGGTGCATTTGCACGAAAACATTTGTGAACCCCCTCGGGCTCATTAAATGCTGTGATTGTCATATAAGTCACATTTATAGGCAAACACAATTTAAAGTAATAACACAACAGCATACTTTTCATAACTTTACTGAATGCACTCCATGATTACTGAGGACTGGCTGGATAGGGTCATCTCTTCAGTTAAGTAACCTTGTAGAAGCTCTTTTATCAGCATCAGCCACAACATAAATGTCTCCTGTAGATGTTTGCTCTACAGCTTGGAAGAATTTTGGATGATTTCTCCCTGCAAAACAGATTGAGTTCATCAATATTTCTGGGATGTCTTGAACAGCCTGCCTCAGGTCATGCCATAGCATGTGAATTAGGTTGAGGTCATGACTTTTACTTAGTCATACCAAAACATGAACTTTCTTTTTTATTATTATTATCAGCTATTCTCTTCAGCTGAGCTGCTGCCCTGACACCGTCCTGCAGTTTGTGTTGATATGATTTTGAATCTCTTCTTGTTTCAGTGATAGCAAGACATCCAGGCTCCAAACCATGATGCTCCCTTTACCCCTGTTTGGCTGTGTGCAACACAGCTTTTCCTCCCAAAAAAAAAAAAAAAAAATAGTATTGTGCATTTGTGTCAAAGTTGCAGCTCCATAGTGTAGTGGTTTACACAGTCTCCTAACAAGCGTAAGAGCCCCGGTTTAATCGGACACAAATCCCATTTGGGGTTGTATCAGTGGTGTTGTTTTTATTTATTTTTTAATCTGCCAAATCAAAAATGTGAATCTACATGCTGTGTTGATGTCTTGCGAATAAGGGAGCAGCTGAAAGTAGCAATCTTTGTCAGAAAGTTGGATTTTGATAAGTATTCTTGGCGAAAGGATTTCCTTTGAGACATTTACCACCATTATTTTTTTTTTTTGTTTTGTTTTTTTTGTTTTGTTTTTTTCTTTTTACAAGCTCACTTGCTGCTACCCTTTTGGTTCTTTTTTTTTTTTTTTTTCCTCCACCTTTTTGAGGATTGCACATTGTTCTCTTTGTGCAATCTTTGCAGGATGCCCCCTCCTAGGGGGAATAACAAAAGCAGCTTAATTTCCTTCATTTGTACGTAGATAGCTCTTCTATAGTGCCTGTTCTAAGGTCTTGTGCAAGTTGTTGTGATTGAGGCATGATTTGCACAAATCACTATCTAGAACAGTGGACTTTAGTAAAGGGGCACTTCTCACCTGAATCAAAGTAGGCTTTGAAAAGCTGCTTTGCACAGAGATGACCTTACTCCTTCCAGCCTGTGAATAATATGGTTGATGCATTGGTCATTGCCTGATCAAGCATCTATGCTGCTCTCCTCCTGAATAGGTGTTTCATGGCTCTTTTCCAGCTGTTGCAGCAATCTTTCCCCCCTCTGTCATCAGAGAATCTCTCTGCATTGATTAATCACTCGAACACAACAAGTTGAAAGGACACCAAATGCAGCCTGGACCAGATGTTGGGACTGGCACTTTTGCCTGGCACCACTGGTCACTAAAGCGACAACAGCGAGCATTACTTAAATGTCACTGTGTTTTTGTTTTGTTTTATTTTAATTGTGCTGGTTTAGTCTGGCCATATTTTTCTATAACTCTGCATAGATAGAAAAACTTTATTTTCAAAGGGTTTACAAACTTTGCAACCATAGGGAGTACAGTAACAAAAATGCATTTATAGATATCACATTGTGGTAAACATCACTTAAAAAAAAAGAAAAAAGAAAATGAGCTGCATGTTATAACACTTTAAATGAGGATGTTGCCAGGGTTGGAAGTGATGATCAGATGAATGTTTGAGCTGTTGGCACATTAAATGTTGGGTAATGAGAAAATGGAAGATGTGGCTTTTAAATATCAAGATGTCAATGAATAGAAAGCAGCAATAATCAAACTTCTGTAAGATTAAATCAGCATTAATTCAGACTAATTTAAGCTAATTGTAATAAATGAATGGAAATAATCTGAAAAAAAAAAGGGTACACGAGGCAGCACCATTTTGGACTCCACACCCAAATTCTTTGCTTAAAAAAAAAAAAAAAAAAAAACTCTTTGGTGAATCCCGCATTATTCCTTTCATCATGGCCACAGAATATAAAGGTGAATGAAGTAAAGTAAAAATGTAGTAAAACGTTGTATGATCATGTTCTGGGGATAAGTATTAATTGATTTAATCCAATTCTCACAGGCACCTTAAGCATTTAGGGCAATGGGATAATTAAAGCTTGTTGGTTGTTATAATAATCCAAAGGTACATCAGAAGTTGAAACAAATGGAGACTGAACAAATGAAGAGGCAGAGGCATGAAATGGCCATTATGATCCGACACACTGTGGAAATAACAGAAGCGTTGTCTAAATGTTTGTGAAATGTTTGTTTCTGCACACAATAACCTAAAACAGCGACGTTTTCTACAGGTGTTCAGCTCTTATTGTGAGTTTTCTGCAGGGTTTCCAAATTCTGCTGTAATTCAGACTGCTGCTTTCTACCTGGCTTTCTGAGCACATAGAGAGTGCTGTGTGGTGTGGCTAATGTATGTTTAATACAGTCTTAGTTTGTGAGATGATGATGTTTTGGCCTTTGGTGTTGTTCCATTGGTATATTATGTTGTAAAAGGTAAAATAAAAGTTTGTTCTTTTAAAATGGTAGATAAAGTAGATGCTCCCCCCCCAAAGTAAGATGTCACACTCTGAATGAAGTACTCAAAGGGTTTCTTTGTGATTTAGTGAATACCTCATCAAGATAATAGACTGAAGAAAAATGCTATTAAGCCTCCAGTACAGAGTCAAAGTTTGATTAAGGTGTTTACATGATGGAAAATCCTTTTAAATATTAAAGCTAAAGCTGCACATGATGCAATAAAGCTTATTCTGACTATGTGAATATTAGTATTTAGGAAAAGTAGAGCGTGTTTACATGGGTTCTACCTCAGTCGCATTACAGAATTAATCGCATTATGTTGGTTTATTGGCTGTGCAAGTAAACATTACTAATAGACATTTCTCACAGTAGGACATTTTGATTTGTTAAATGCTTGTGTAACTAATAACGTTAATAAATGGCTGCACTGATTTTGGATCTGCCACTGCCAGAGCCCTGTTGTTGTTCATGCTGGCTCACTAGCACAGCTAAATAAAACAGATCCATGTTTCACCTGTGCCTCCCCTGCTGTTCAAGCTAATAAAAGTCTGTAACTTTGCGAGTTACTGCTGCCAGAAAGCCATTTCAGAACCATGGTCAACACACATGAGCTGCACACACAGTTTCACAATAACACACACACACACACACGCTCAGTGGAATAGAAGAAGGAGCAGGAGCTCTGATTAAAGAACTGTAGACCCAAATGTCAAAACATATAAATACTAACTCGAAAATCCAGCAACCACGATAAGGCTATAAAAATATTCAAATAAAGAAATGTGTGATGTTCTGCGCTGAGGCGAAACTCGACAGTTATAGTGCATTCTGTAAATAAGAGGCGGCTGTTAGTCATTTGGTGTTCTGGGCTCCCCTAGTCCCTGAAAATAGAGACTACGAATGTTGTAGCATTAAAGGCTGAGCCATAGATGAAGAGGAAGGGCTGAATGTGGGCTTGATTGAGTCAAGATTTTCCATTTCAGTTTGCTTTTTAATAAGGGTCCAGTTATCATGGCTTAATATTAGTGCAGAAACATGATGAATCACCATCATTACTGGCAGTAGTCATCAATATGGAGACCACATTAGATGACATGCATCACTCCCAACAGTACTGAGACTTTGTCAGGATAGTAAATGGAAACGGGCTCAGCTGAATTCTACCAGCATCATACAGGATGAGGCGTGAGAGACGTGTTGCTTTACTTTGATCTCTAGAAAGCAACGTGTAACTCACTGAACCGTGTTTACCATGCTCTCCCTGTTGTAGTCTGTCACTGTAATTATAACACCGTCTGTGTTAAAGTTAATGAAGCAGTAGGATATTAAGACATTCCTTTTGAAATGGCATCATATACATAACTGAAGAATTTGGATTCCCAAAAATACCACGTGGTGTTTTTCATCCAATTTTACGTATTTGCTTTCATGGTATAATTGCAGTTGTCTTCGAACTGCTTTCGAAGAATGTGTGATTTTTTTTTTTTTTTTTTTTTTTTTTTAGTATCCATTAACTTAGAGACTCATGAGTCACTTGATGGATACTTTTTAGTCTGGACAGCCTGGACTTGACATGAAAATGGGTTTGAAGTGATGCAGTATATCAGTGTGTTCAATCATTACTCACCGATTAGACTGTTAAAGGTTGTTCAGTGTTCAGCTACAGTATTTCTTTAGGATTTGAAATTGACGGTCACAGCTTGAATTAATCCTCAACACTATAAATGTGTTTTTTTTAATTTATTTATTTTTTGGATCTCTATATCGATATGGACTGGGTAATGTGTTAGGAATGAAAGGATGCCACATTGCTTGATGGAAATGAAAATTGTCAACCTACAGAGGACTGAATTCAAAGACGCCCCAAAAATCAAAGTGAAAAAATGATGCAGCAGGCTAGAACATTTTAATGAAATTTCATTGCAACAACTACTGATGTCGGATCCTGCACCTAATGAGACGACTGATGGTGTCCTAGGGGATCTCCCCTCGGATCTGGACCAGGGCATCACTGAGCTCCTGGACAGTCTGAGGTGCAACCTGGCAGCGTCGGATGGACTGAAACATAATGTCTCAGGTGTTCTGTTGGATTTAGGTCAGGCGAGCGTGGGGGCCAGTCAGTGTTATCAATTTCTTCATCCACCAGGGACTCCCTTCATACTCTGGCCTCATTGTTGTGCACCAGGAGGAACCCAGGACCCACTGCAACAGTGTAGGGTCTGACAGTGGGTCCAAGGATTTCATCTCTATACCTAATGGCAGTCAGAGTGCTGTTTCATAGCCTGTAGAGGTCTGTGTATCCCTCCATGGATATGCCTCCCCAGACCATCACTGACCCACCACCAAACTGGTCATGCTGAACAATGTTACAGGCAGCAAAACGTTCTCTATGGTTTCTCCAGACCCTTTCATGTCTGTTACATTTGCTCAGGGTGAACCTGTCATCTGTGAAAATACAGCATGTCAATGTTGGACTTGCCAGTCCTGGTATTCTATGGCAAATGCTAATTGGGATCCACGGTGCCACCCTCATGAAGTCTGTTTCTGATTGTTTGTTCAGAGACATTGACACCAGTGTCCTGCTGGAGGTCATTTTGCAGCTCTGGCAGTGCTCATCCTGTTCCTCTGTGCACAAAGGAGCAGATACCGGTCCTGCTGATGAGTTAATGATGGCCCTGTCCAGCTGTCCTAAAGTAACTCCCTGTATCCTGGAAACTCCTTCATGCTCTTGAGACTGTGCTGGAGACACAGCAAACCTTCTGGTATAATTTTATGCTATCAGTAGTGACACTGACCCTAGCCAAATGCAAAACTGGTGGAAAAAACAGTCAGAAAAGATGAGGAGGAAAAAATGTGAGTGGCCTCCACCTGTAAAACCATTCCTGTTTTGGGGGTTGTCTCATTGTTCCCCCTTTAGTGCACCTGTTAATTGAATTAACACTAAAGCAGCTGAAACTGATTAACAACCCCCTCTGCTACTTAACTGACCAGATCAACATCCCAGAAGTTTAACTGATATAGTCTGATTTAATTTTTCTGAGGAGTGTGTATGACATATTTCTAGATATTCCGAGGTAGTGCTGTACTTCTTGCACTTGGCACTATATTTTTGTTGCTGATCAAATAGAGTTGTTAATGTAGGCTGCCACTGATCCTGTCTCGTTGCTGGTTTACTTTTCTCAGCTTCAATATGAGAATTTAAGAGAAAATTAACACTTTTTAGACACAAATGAATGTGTTACCTTATTAAATTAATACTAACATTTACACATGGGCAAAACCGATAACATCTGCTGCCAAGCTCAATGTTATTTTATTAGTCATAGCTGATAGTTGCTGCCTTAATGATAACAAACAGCTAATGTGTCTGTCGGATAATTGCTAATGTTTACGTGTGAACTGTTCAAAACTTCAGCTCCCATTTCAACAACACTTTACTGACCCCTTGAAATCCCTCAGTGTTGTTCAATGTCATGGACATCAACTACTTCAGCCGTTAGTGAGGGCTGTGTGTTTTTCTGTGCTGTGTATCAGCTGGAGGAGACAAAGATGGCACTGTTGGTATTAATACAGTTGCAAATAAGTTACTAATTGAATAGCGAACCTCAAAGTTGTGTAAAATTAATGTTTTAAGGTAACTGTTAGATAATACTTACGTGTATGGTGTAAAATGAGTGCATTATGGTTTAAAGTGTCCAGTGTAGCTGACATTATCTTGTAAATGCTTTTAACATAGATTGAGTGGAATTTAAATGGGCAATTATTGAAAATTTTACTTTGATACAATGAAGTGATCACGATGGTTAAACGAAGTGCAAGCTTTCTCAGGTTTTCTGTAATGAGACCATTTAGGTTTTTATGCAACCCTGGGACTCTACACACTGTGAAGTCTCACAGCAAGACTCCAAATTTAATGTTTCATTCTGACACTCAGAAAAATTACAAAAACTTTAATCTGTCCAAGCATGCTGTGAACTTGTTCATTATAAACACGCGTTGGCATTCAGCGCACAGCGTTTGAAGCCGTCTGAGCTGGTACTAGAGAAGATGTTAAATTACACATCAGCCCTAAAAGAAAAATTACATCTCACTTTTGACAGGTCAACAAGATCTTCTGACGTGTGCAGAGGTCTGCTAACAGAGCTACCATCAGAAGGTGCTTTCATCAAAACCCCCAGTGCCTGAAGCTGCTGACGCTTATCTGAAATAGTGGACAAAATGATTCAGCATGTATATCCAAATTAAATTCATCACACTGCCAGTAGTTTGGAGGTTGAAAAGTGCTTCTCACCCTGTTAAGATAATCTGCTCTTTGGTTCCTCTTTCCAGCTTTCATATCTGCAGGGGCCACGAGCTCAGAGTCTAAACTTTAATACAGCTTGCTAACCCAATGATTGAATCCTAAAGTCATTAAAAGCATTTTTTTTTTACACAATAGCTCTTAGTATTACCGTGTTAAAAAGACCTGATGTATTTTTACTGCCTACTGTAGATGCTCTGCTGGCTATAACTTAAAATGGCTGTCATATAATATTAGCAGGCACTATTATTGTCTGTGGAAATGCATCCAGTGCAGGTTTCTAATCTCCTGAGGTTGCCAATAAACAGAAAGTATAGCAGTCACTCTGTTTTTGAAGTACAGTATCTATTTACACTTTACCTTTAGCCATATAGGCTCCAATTCCTACTACTGCCGGGTCCCTATGTGATGGGGTTTGTAATGAGTTTTATTGAGCTTGGATCCCAGGGTGAAACTATGAATTCCTAATGTTTTCTACAGGCACTAAAAGATCCCCTGCTGCTTTATGTTATGTTATGTATCAAAACTCTCACAACTGCCTCTGGTTCACTGGACTGGAGTGTTTGAAGGGAGTTAATTTTAAGACATTAACTCAGCATAAGGTGTATGTATACATCTTTTGTCATTTAAGTTAAGGTGTTGTGATTACATTGTCCCTCCTCTCCCCCTCCCCCCTATATTTTTTTTTCTTTGGATGGGATCATACGATGATCATTCCCAAGTTCAAGTATAATTAACACAAAAGACCTGACACCTGCTAGCAGATTTGGAGACAACGTGCCCTGTGGGTTTGAAGTACATCATGAGTCGTTTAATGCGTCACAGGCCTCACTGCTTAAGGATTCCCAAAATACCACTAAGCAGCAATCTGTTTTAATAAGCTTGCATCTCAGGGTGTCTCAAAGAGTTTAAGAAGTCATCCTTTTAGCCAGTTCAGCACTTCAATTGTTGATACCAGATGAGTCACACTGCTTAAGGAAAACACACCGGATATTATTTGTGATTCTTGGCCACTGCGGTTTCCCTGGTGGTCGTGAAATGGTCATCTTGCACCATTACTTTAGGAAGATTTCAAAACTCATTATGTGTTGCCAACACATAAGATAATAGACTGATGCATTCAGTGGGTTGTTTTGTGTCTGTTATTAGCTTTGTTGTATCAGCCTTCACCATCTCATCTGTTTCAGTTTGTAATTTCCTATATTTCCCCAGAATCACTATTACTGCCCCTCCAAAAAACAGTGCAAACAGCTGTAAATTGGCTGGGATTTAAATCTAGAGGGCTAATGAATCCGCTCGTGCTTTTTTATTTTGGTCCGCTGTAAGATCTTGAGCACTGGGGCAGTTTAGAGAGCATACAGTATGTCCTTTTCAGAAATTAAGATCTCTGTTAAAGTTTTGCTACTGTAGAGGGATCCTGAGAAGTGCAATAGGTGTTGTTTTATCCAATCACGTTTTGTCTAGGATGACTGCAGTTTCAGCACCATGGTCAGTACCAATTTCAGCACCATGGCCAAGACCAGCTCAGAAAGGCAGCGACCATGCACTGCATTAGGAATAAGTTGAAAATAAACCAGGATGGGTTGTCAGATCCATCTGAAAGCTTTAATTACTTGTCCTCCGCTTACAGTTTTACATAGTTTCATGAAGTGTTTCGGGAATCCTAGCTGAATTTACGTGGGACTGTTTCATAAAGCCTCAGGTACACAAATGATCATAGATGGCCACAGAAAACTTTAATCTTAGAAATAGCCTCTTTCAATTTATTTATTCATATTTTGGGAGATTTTTTTTTTCTCCCTGTACCCAGTGGGCTGATTTACAATGGAGATATTTCTGCTGTCGTCTCCTCCTGTGAACTGCAAGGTAAAAATTGCTCTGCCCTGAAGTGGTGATAGGGTTTATTACTGGAAAGATCGCCAATCAGACTTTTTATTTTGCTGAGGAGAAAGCCTCATAGTGAATGTCAAACACAGATTCTAGATTTAACTTGTAGATATGGCCATGAAAATGGTCATGAACAAATCTGCTATCTTGACAGGGGTGAGGAGTGTGTGTGACAGCAGACTGCTCCTGCTTTTCCTTTAATATTTTCAGTGTATTTTATGGCTGTAAAGGGCACTGAATTTGGATGAGGATGGTTGGCCTGATGAACATTCACTGATTACTTTTAGCAAGAGGACGAGATGTGAGAAATAGGACAGATATAAAGAGGAAATGGAGAGCAGAGAATTAAGGCATCACTATTGAGTTAAAGAAGTGGAGGAAGAGCATGATCACAGAATGTCCTCATCAGTGTGGACTTTGAGACTCATTGACAAAGATAGGAGCCAACACCTACATCTGCTCACCTTTTGCATACCAGTCAGAATATGTCATCAGCAGGACAGCAAGTTTCTGGTAGCACAATTCTCCTCCTCCATCCACCTTCATGTCACTGTAAATGTTTACTTGAAATGTTGTGGGTCCTCCTTGGATTGTTTTAAAAGGCAGTGTGGGGTGTGTGTGTTTGATTTGTCTGTCTTGCCTGCTTGAGTAAATTTGTAGCGTACGTGTGTGTGTGTGTGTGTGTGTGTGTGTGTGTGTGTGTGTGTGTGTGTGTGTGTGTGTGAGAGAGGTCCTCTTCATGTCTGCGTAAGCGTGCACATCCACTCCTCCAGGGTGTGTGTGTTGATCTTGTTTGTGTCCAAGCCAGTGGTTAAGGCATGACGGATGGGGAGACAGAGGAGGAGAGGAAAGACGAATGACCTGACAGCTCCCCTATTCAACTCCTAATCACTGCGGGAGCATGGAGGCTGTGTATGACAGAGGGGAATCGGTGTACTGTATGCGTTGGGTCAGTGTTGTGCATTTGGCTGTAATGCAAAGTTTTAAATTAAAAAAACTGCATCGGTAGTGTCTTTAATACTTTGTCATTGCACAGTTTTGCATAAATTTCCTCAGTTTGTCAAAAAAAAATTAAGTTTACTCTGAAAAAGGAAAAAGGTCTGAAAAGGGTCCTGTCAAAATATTTGGCAAGTGTTCATAAGTAGGAAATGTTAAGTGGTGTATCAGCTCAGGTGTGTTTTTAAAAAATGGGCTCTGTAGTCTGTATTTAAAGATGCTGATAGCCTGATGTTTACCAGGAGCAAGACCAGACAAGCCTTAGGATTTTTGGGTGAGGTGGCCCTGCCTCGAAACAGAATTTTACCAAGCTTAATCTTAGCTTTATTGCTGAGCTTTGGGATTTGAATAGTAATTCATGCTGATTCAGGGTCTCAGTGGAGGAAGTGACATTTTGAGTTCCTAGTTTGAGTTGGACAAGAATGCTTTATCACATCTCTATGGATACTTCTACATCCATAAGTACTTTTTTTATTATTATTTTTTTGTGTGTGTATGCTCACAGTTGTGATCTGTGACTGAATGCAAAGAGGAGTGCATCAAAACAAGAAGCCAACTGGTGGAAGAGCTTCAACTTGCCGTGGCATCCTTGTTGGTTGGGTTTGATAGGATGCTGCACTGTTTTAGTTATCTAAGCTTGTATTGATTGATTATTTCATTAGTGCTCTGATTAAATGAAGCAGGTTTCTGTTAATCTTTCCCACCCAGAGGCTGTTTCTATGCTATTTTAAGCGCAAGAACCAGTGAGCTCACCCACACATCACAGGAGCAACCACTCGTCCTAGAGTAATGGTCATTTAATTAAACTTAAACACAATGATGACCTAATGTGTCTTCACCCTAATTGTTGCTCAAGGTCACATTTGTCCATTTATACTGTATGAGCTACAATGTCACTGGGTTCATGTGCAAGTAAATGCCTCAGTGGTTAAATAATCTTTGTGCTGCTTCTTAGTTCTTGAAGTGAATATCAAGTCATTTTTATCTAGATCATTTAAAACAGGATTTGAGCTGTCGTGTTTTCTGAGCAAACACATTTACATTCCCAGGTTACAAAACCTGCATGGACAAACGACACGATAAAAATGAGAACCTGGAGGATAGATACCTGTTGAAGACTACAAATGCAGAGTACAAGAAACGTAACCCTACCTTCTCTTATACTGGAGTTACTGCCTTTTGTTTACCTTTTATACTTTTTTTTTTTTTTTTTAAAGAATATGTAACCTGCGAGTCAAACAGTTTAGGTCCCAGAAGTCCAAGTTTTGTGGTTTTTGCCAGGGTCAACAATGGTCAATAGAATTAGTTTGCTAATGTGCAAAGAGGGTCGTGTTTAGAAGTTGGGGGCATATCTAATTTATAGTGTCTTTTTAATCACTGTCAATTTTTCCATCTTTCATTTGTCTCTCAGCTATCTCACCTCTGTATATTGAATGAAATAAACGTAATGTATAAAATATAGACAGTTCTACGCAGTACCTGTGTAAGAACTTTTTTCTTTTTTTACTGTACAAATCTATTTGTAAATATTAACTGCTAAGCTCAACACTTACTTTCATCTACATGAATATACTTCAACAAGCATTTAAGCCAGCCAGTGTGTTCTTTGGAACACTTTGTTTTTTAAAAAAAGGCGTCCTTCACAACACTGCTGATTTGGTTGTTAAAAGTCAAGGAACTTACAAATACCAGGATTTTTTAATGGAATTTGACAGCCAAAAAAAAAAAAACCTTCAGTTGTAGTTGAAGTTTTTGCTATCCAGGATTTTAGATCATCCAGTCAGAGGTTCTTTGTAGTAGTCCTTGTCAGAAGTAGCAGGTAGATAAAACTGTCATCCACATAACGGTGATAGTGAATATTGTGTTTCTGAAAGATTGAACTGAGCTGGGTCATTTGCATAATGAAAATAGAAGAGGACCTGAAATGGATCCTTGAGGGATACCACATGTAGTGAACTTAGAAATTATTCCGTCAGTGAAGGTTCTGTCTTTCAGATCAGGGAAAATCAGTGTAAAACTTGACTCTGCAAGCCATCTTTGTCCTCTAGATCTTTTAAAAGAATGTTAACTGTCAAATGCTGCACTGAGATCCAACAAGACTAGAATGGTACCAGGACCCTGAATCAACCAATAAAAGGATATCACCATAGACAGAGCAGATTCAGTACTGTACAGATGTCTCTTTCATTTCATATCTCAGCAAACATAGGACAGCATAATAGAACAGCCATGTCTCTTGCAACAGGAAGGATTTTAGTTTGTTTATAGCTGCTGTTCTTCTTTTACTTCACATTTGCAAAAATCTGTGACTCAGCTGAACCTGGAAATAAGAGTATAGCTGAATGCAAGATTTGGTCCTGAAATTGGTGTCAGCACAGATAATTCCTAAATCACTTTGCTAATGTGATCAAAATATTTTTAAAAAATGAATACAAACATAAGCTGCTAATTGTATAAAGTTAATTTTGGAAAGATCCTAATTAGCTTTTTTGAATAGAATAAAATTAGGGAAGTGTTGGGGGAAATGGTAAAGAGCATTTTCTCTGTCATGTTGTTGTTACAGGAGTAAAAGGCCACAGGACAGCTTTGTCTAACTAGATCAGCGTCTTTTGACTTTAGCTTGTACATAAACAGGGTAATGAAATGGTAGATATATGTGACTCCTAAAATATGACTTCTATCTTGATGGTGAAAAAATGGCAGCTGTAAATTGCACTCAGAATATGATCTGATCTGTGAAAACACCTTTATATTTTCACTTTTTTTTTTTTTGTTTGTTTCCCATCTAGGTGTAAACACCATCCCTTCAGTGTGACCCCCTGCTATTTTAGAGTCATAAAATATTTATAGGATATAAACAAGGAGCAGTCTGGACTGTAGCACAGTAACACCTGCATATTTTTTTTTTTTCTCCATCATCACTCCACCTACTCACCTGCTAGTGAAAAATGACATCCAATCTTAGTGCAGACAGGTTGCAGACAACGAGAATGCATAAACTAGCAGGTGATACAATTTATTTTCTTCTCCGAGATATCCAGACTGCATTTTACCATCACACGTAAATTGTATCTGGATTAACATATGGCTGCTCCTCATTCCCTATGAAGCAAACAATTGCAAGAAAGACTGCAAGGATTTCAGTATTTTGACACCCCCCACCCCCCAAAACAGAAACTAACATGAATTAGAAATAATTTGGCATTACATTAAACCTACTGAAACAAAATGTTGCAAGGTGGTGATGGAGCTGACTAGCGTGCATTTGTGCCAACGGCCTGGGATATCAATACTTGGCTCACAATGCTGCTTTGACAGTCACCAGTAAAGCTGATTGCAACAAGAGTGATAACCACCGGCTGTGAGCAGAGTAGCAATAAAACAGACTCTTGTGGTGATAAACCAAGTGCTGCAAGGGGGGAAGTTAGGAGAGAACACAGCCAGATGTCCCTTTTTTTTTTTTTTTTTTTTTTTTTTCCTGGGGGGGGTGCATATTATTGAGCATGTACCAAAAGAAGTCAGTTTTTTTTCATAGAGGCATGCAAGATTTTAGTTGTTCTATATTGGAGTGAGCATGAATTCACCATGAATTTAGCTCTAGATGTGTTCACTACAAGCTAATACTGTACTCAGGGGTGTGTGCGCTGGTACTCAGAATATGCAAAGCATTTGGGAACTCAAGCCGCTATCATCACTTTGCAAGAAAGTGTGTGAGCCTTCGTGTTTTGCATGCTGTGCGCGCAGCTCTGAAAGCTGGAGCTCAGCGGTTGTGTCGGGGCATCCAAATCAGGAAAGGGCCTCTGAGTGTTTGTGTGAGACATTACTGAGATGAAGACTTGTGCAAAAGGAGACAAAGTGGTAGGTAGGGAGTGCCCAAGTGTTTGTGTGTATTTTTTGTCTTTTTTTTTGTGTGTGTGTGTGCATTAGAAATCATTAAGGGAAATGGAGTGAAGGGACTGCTTGTGCATTTGTGTGTGTGTGTGAGAGAGAGCCACAGGCATACCGAGCAGCCTCACAATGAACACATTGATCTAGTACAGCAGAGAGGAAAAGGACAAACCCCCGTGTATTAATGGTGTTGTTAATCTCCTCTGTCGATCATTTCCACGTCTCTCATTGGTAACAGCTGTTGGTGTTATATTTCTCTCATCTCTCTGCCTCATCACATTTCTGTTTTGCTTCAACTTTTTTGATTGCTCCCCCCCCACACAAACTATTAAGTTTGTTTACACATATAAATAATAGATGTTGAAAAATATTGAAAATTCCAAACTTGTCAAGGTGAACCAAAAATATCCCAGGGCCCTTTTATTTAAAAAAAAAAGAAAAAAAAAAAAAACTCCTTATGGTTACTAATAAAATACTTTTTTTTCCAACCACTTGTCATAAACTGATTTCAGATTCCAAACATAAGCTGCTAATTGTCTAAAGTTCAGTTTGGAAAGATCTTAATTTGCAGCTTTGACAAAAATTGGATGACATTCGTCTCATGTTTGTAACAAAATGAAGATGGAAGTAGGTGGCAGGTTACTGTAGTGTAAAGACTGGAGGAAAATGTTTCTCTGCGCTTTCCAAATGTAGCAAGATTAGACAGACCTCACAGATGTAGAATCAGGGGTAGGCAGGTTTGCTTCACCTTTACAAATTTGACTAAACCAGGTAGATTTGTGTTTTCTCCTGTTTTATATCTTTATGCTAAGTTAAGCTGCTGCTGATGGTAGTGTCACGACTTACCACACCGATGTGTGGTGTCTGCAGGTTTCTTTCTTTTTTTTTTTTTAAACACTGTAATGACATGAAACACATTTGGTTCTTTAGCTAATATGTTGTTTTTAATCAAACATACTGAGTCTGCCAGTCTGTGTTTGGCTGTACTCGAGCTTTGATTTTTATCCAATAAAAATGTATTACATAACAATATCCAGATTTCACAAAGCTGCTTGGAGACTAGTATGTGAGGGAGCAGCATATGATCTAGTTTAATGCAGTTATTGTTGGCAGATTCTGTAAATGGAAGAGGGAAAAAAGGGCCACAGGTTTTTGAAGTCTTACTGCAGTGATAGCACTGGGCGAAAATCCCTTTTTGTTTTGGTCCACAGCTTGTAGCCCAAGGCTTGGCAGTGCAGCACAGCCATGTGAATCCTCCAGCTCTTGTCGCTTTTTCTCTCCAGCTCTGCTCCCTGTAGTAGACGACTAAGACTGCAGTGTCATCTTGTGTTTGTGCCCGTATAACTCAGAAAACACAAATCCTCTTTTCCCTTGCTGGGGATGTGATCATGTGGAGGGTTTTTTTTCCCCTCAATTTCAGTTCATATTATTCAGTTTTGTTTTATTTCTAATATTTTTGAAGGAAATAATGCCATCATTCATGTAAATATAAAAAAAAATATACTTTTTGCTTTTTTCTTGCCTTCAGTTTCAATTCCAGCTGTAATCATCCGTCGTCTTTTGCCTTTAATGGCATGACTAGCATGTGCTTTATATGCCCAGGCACAATGATCTCTCTTACATCCTTCTCTCTCTCAGTACTCAAAATGGAGTTTGTATCTGTGTGTGTGTTTATTGCTCAACTGCCATCTCCCAATTACATGATTCCTGAGTGATTGTGCTGCTGCAGTCGTTTGAAGCCAGTCTGATTTTGACTGTCATCTAAATGCCCAAATTGTGGCTGTAAATTAGGTCCATCTGTGGGTTTCATTTAAAGGGGGCATATACTTAAAGGGTGGGTGTGTGTGTGTGTGTGTGTGTGTGTGTGTGGTTGAGGTTTTCCTTTTTAAATGTCACTTAAGACTCCATATCAGGTCATATGCAAAGACACTTTTGGCAAACTTGGAGAAATAATCTCTCACACAGTTTACATTCCTTGACTCCCCCCCCCCTCCTCCTCCCTTAAACGGCGATAAACACGTTTAAAGCTGCTTCAGGAATATATTAACACATCCTTTCACTCAGTCCCTCCAACTCTCTCCTCTTTTGTGCTTTTCTTTCTACTAATCTCTCTCCCATTCCTTTTTCTGTCACTCTTCCCTTTTTTACCCTCACTTTCTGTGCCTCTTACAACAATTCAAAGCAGTCGAGTCACATTAAGACAGGCTTGCGGGTGGGGGTGGGGTGGGGGGGGGAAATGAAATCAATTCCAACATTTTATATATTTTTCCTGTATGTTCTCCCTTGTTCATTCTCCCTCTCTTGGCTAATTTAGAGTGCTTAATTGGCGATACAATACATCTGAGGCAGGCAAACAACTGCAAAATAGAAATAAAATGTAATTGGTTTTACAGTTGACTTTTCTCCCCATTCCTCACACGTGTGTTTATCTGTTGACGCTGAGATTGTTTGAAGTACTGCGTTATTAAAATGTTTTAATGGCGTTACAACTTGTTTACCGACATGTAGGTAGTGTATGCTTTGTATGCTTAACTGTTTAACACCGAGCAAGCAAGACACTTTCTTCAGAAGAACTGCAGTCTTTCCTTTCAAGCGATTTTAAATTGCAAAATAGGACTGCAGCCTTGGCTCGCTTGCTTTTCTTTACCATGTGTTTTATGAAACTTGCACGAGTTTATGAAAGAGATGCTTTAAAACCCTTTTATTGGTGTCTTTACTGAGCAGTTTACACATTCTCCTCCTCTTTGTTTTCTCTCCATCTCTAGACCAACATCCCTTTCCTCCAGAACGTTCTGTCCAACCACCAGTTCCTGCACTCCACAGTGGACACCCAGTTCATCGACGAGAACCAGGAACTCTTCAACCTCAAACCCACTCAGAACCGAGCCCAGAAACTACTACACTACCTTGGTCAGTGTGGGGAATAATATGCAAACACTTAAACACAGGTGGAAACCAAAAAATCAGTTTAGTGGTTTCAGTCATTTTCTTATGTTCTGTATTGATTGACCAAAGTCATTACAGATTGTTATGTTGAACACAGTCGGCAGCAGTTTTAGCAGGCATTCTCTGTTGCCTCTGTTGCACTTCACCACAAAACTAAGCCTATATGAGTTTAAAAGGGTAATAATTTGGCAACCAAATATATGGAACTGAGCTTGGAAAGGTGAAATCTGTCTGGAGAGTTGATCTTTTTAGATACTTTTAGATTAGGGGCCCAACTTACAGATAAGACCAGTATAGGTAAATGTCCTTATTATCTCAGGCTCCCACCAAACCTTGGGTTCAAAAAGACAAACCTCAATTTATATATATATATAAAAAATTAAAAAAAAGAATAAACAGAGAGAAAAGGGAAAGAACCTGGATGTCTAATGTACAGAAAACGTGTAAAACACAAATGTAGGAGGACACAAAGATGGACTATAATCCATAATAGCCTTGGGGCTCCTGTTTTATAACCCTCATTGATTTTTCTTTCTCTGTTTTTGACTCGCTTGTTTTTTAGGGTCTCCTGGATGTGTTATAGAACTCCATCTGATTTGTAATCTCTATTTTTATGCTCCTATCCAGGTCACGTGATGGTGAATGGACCAACAACGCCCATCCCAGTCAAGGCTAAGCCCTCCTCCACAGACCCTGTCATTCCTCCTGTCACCATGGGTATGTCAGCCAAAGCAGTTTTACCAGTCATAGTGCACCATTTACCCTCTGTCACAAAATATTCAGTCAACTCTGATGGTAGTCCTCCATCTTTTTTTTTTTTTTTTTTTTTTTTTCTTCTTCCTCTGTCAGCAATCAATAACACATTGTCCCAAACCATAAAAGCATTTGGCTTAATGGAGCTTGAGCTTGCATCTGAGGAGTGTCATCAAAATGTTAAAGAGAGGGGGGAAAAGGTTATGAGAAAAGAGAGGTTGTGACCCGCAAGACAATGTCCCAGAACTGCTACCACAAAAATACCAGGGATGCATCATCCCACATTGAATTTATTACATTTGTACTAAATTAACGAGGTACTGCATCAGCAAGTGTTACGTGGGGGGTGGGGGCAGGCACCGTTGCTAAAAATGCAAACACTTGTGCATCCATAGGGCACTTTGGATAAAAGCACTGGCTGAATGACAAATGGGCTGTCGAACGATCTTATGGCTGTAGGCAGAAGGCCTTCCTAAATGGCTCAGTTTAGCACTTGGGGAGGAAAAGGGTTTTAGCCCAGAGTGCTCTGCTGAGCTTTGAATACAGCAGGGAGAGGTGCAGCTCATTGCTTCTGAAAGGCAGAAGTTCTCCACTTCTCACCCTGCTCTGCACCGGCACGCTTGTAGTCTCTCAGGGAAGGCCAACGGCCAAGCTGGGCTCTTTGATGAGCTACTTTAGGTCTCTGGAGTGAAGCCACCTCCCTCTTTCCCCCCTCAAGGCTATCTACAGTATTAAACTACATTTTGTGAAGTAAAAACACGGCTGGAATATTGTTTAAATACTTATTTTTAAAATTACATGTTCTCAGTTTTATAGAGATAATGAAACAAAAGGCTTATTTGAATCAGTCTCATCTCCAGGGTCATTCTGCAATGATGTACTTTTTCATCCTTTCTCAATGAGCTGTCAGGTGTAAATTTGTTCCGTGCACGATCCGCATGAGTTTATGCAGCTGCTCCTTTTGACAGCAACAAAATAGTCAACTGTGTTACTCTGACATGTTTATCAGCACCCCGTTCTGCCTCAGCACATACCCCAGCATGCCTACTAAACATGAATTTATAGCAAAATAATGTGAATATTATGAATCATAATCAGGCATAACTAATCAAACCTGACATCTTTTTAAAAAAAAAAAAAAAACATGCACAGTGGAATGGAGCAGAATAGGACACACTCTGTGGTGTTTGTGCATATCTGCATTTGAGTGTGCGTTTCTCTGTGCATACCCTCTGCTATTTTCATTTATGCAGATTTTCTGTTGAAGGCCATCGTTGCCTCTCGTTGCCGGAAAGCAAACACACACGTGTGCATTAAATCACACACAACTGACACATGCTTGAGCAAATGCTATAGACACAGACCCTTTGAGTACACCCCCCCCCCCCCCACATACCTACTGTATGTGCAGCTGATGAGGTAGGTGTATGCAGCACAGGCATGCACAGAGGCATACCTAAAGCTTAGTAATGAGATTTGTAATGTGCTTATATCCTTTCTTTCATTGAATGGAGGGATTGAGAGAAGAGAGGGATTAGGCCTGTATTATCACACTCTGTGGAGAGGGATGGAGGGAGGGACAGGGCCATGGAAGGAGAGGGTTATGAAAGGAGGACAGAAGGCTTGGGCAGTGTATAATCCCTGTACTGTATATGGAGTATATGGTCAAATGGGGTATAGTGACAGGTGAGACACGGATAGATGAATTGATATTGGTGAGGAGGGACGACGGGGAAGCTACTGAAGGATTATTGCTATGTAACTCTCACTGATGAGAGAAAAGCAAAGGTCAGTCACACTATGATATCTCAAAATTTCACATTTAAAGATGAGCAATTTAGAGGAGTTCCCACCACACTGAGGAATGAAAAGTATTCCTGAAAGACATGGTGAGGGTGTTGTGACAGAGCCTGTTAAGTACTCAGAGGCCATTATTTTCTAATTAGGATTTGTAGTCTGAAACGTTCCCTCTGAAGGCTGATTGCTGGTGGTTCAACGATGTTGCAGAAGTACACCTTGTTCCAATTATTATCTGGATTTATTTAATGGAGGACATCTAGAGGTTAATCACCAGATGCCTGTGAGCCAGCTCTAGGAAGAATGACTAATAAAAATGACAGACTACTTTCCACCTCCCAGTTGTGCACTGTACAGTATTTCCATTTTTGGGATTAGAGGAGTAGTTTGTACAGACACAAGGACCTAAATCCTTAAAATTCCCTTTTTGTTTTGTTTTTTTTAAAAATACCCTTTTTATTACTCATCTTCAAACAAAAACTGTTTGCTTTTGTTTCTTTTTAGAGCCGGACATCACATGTATGCAGCGTTAAAAAAAGGGGTAACAGTCTTAAATTTGGCTTTGTGAAACCTGAAGATACTTCGTGTGTGTGTGTGTGTGTGTGTGTGTGTGTGTGTATGGCAAAGTAACTTTGTTCCCTAACCATGCAGCTGGTTTGAGGAAAAGTAATCCTGAACCATTCTGCCAGTCAAGTTTTTAACCAGGCTGCGTACACTCTCCTCCAAAAGTATTTGAACCGTGAGGGCAGTCCCTTTATTTTTGCTGTAGACTGAAAACATTTGGGTTTGACACACACAAAAAAAATCAGTATGAGACACAATAGTGATCAACATCTCAGCTTTTATTTCCAGGTATTTAGATCTGGATCTGATACACAATTCAGAAGGTGGCACTTATTGTCTGAAGCCACTCATTTTTATTGTGAGCAAAAATATTGGAACGTGTGACTGCCAGGTGTATTTTGTTGCTCAGGTGTGTCCTGTAACATTGATTATTCAAACAAATAGTTGAGTGTCTACCTTCAGTTTCAGATTTGGGTTTTGCCGGTGCAGACTGTGCATGTATAGTTAGAGTAACCAACATGAAAACCAGAGAGCTGTCTGTGGGTGAAAACCAAGCAACTGTGAAGCTGAGAGAAGACTGCAAGTCAATCAGAGCCATTGCATAAACATTGGCCATAGCCAATACAACAGTTTGGAATGTCCTGAAGAAGAAAGTTGTCACTGGTATACTAATTAACAGATATTGAAAAGGTAGACCGAGGAAAACAGCAGCTGATGACAAAAACATTGTAAGTGCTGTAAAGGAAGATCCTAAAACGGCTGTTTAGTGACATCAGCAACAACCTCCAGAGTGAAGATATGTCTGCTGTTCGCAGAAGACTTCATGAAGTACAGAGGTTTCAACAGGAAATGCAAACCACTAATTAGCAAGAAGAACATGAAGGAAGAGACAAGCCTCAGAAATTCTGGGACAAAGTTTTATGCACCAGTGAGACAAAGATTAATCTTGACCAAGGTGAAGGTGATGGAAAAAGTTTGGGGAGCGAAAGGATCTGCTCATGATTCCAAACATACGAGCTCATCTGTGAGAAACAGTGGAAGCAGTGTCATGGCTTGGGCTTGCATGGCTTCTTCTGGGACGGGCTCATTAACTTTCATTGATGTCACTCGTGGTGGCAGCAGTCCAATGAGCTCAGAAGTCTAAAGAAAGATGCAACCAAATTGATTGGGAGAAACTTCATCATGCAGCAAGATAATGATTCAAAACACACTGCCAACTCTACAAAGAATTCATCAGGGGCAGGAAGTGGAAAGTTTTAGACTGGCCTAGCCAATCTCCAGACTTAAACCCTATAGATCATTTTACCTGCTAAAGAGGAGGCTGCAGGGAGTAAACCCCCCCCCCCCCCCCCCCCCCCAAAAAAAAAAAAACAAAACAAAAAACAAACAATTGAAAGAGGCTGCGGTGAAAGCCTGGAAAAGCATCACAACAGAAGAATTTAAAAGTTTAATGATGTCAGTGGGTCACAGGCTTGATGCAGTTATTGCAAGCAAAGGATCTGCAACTAAATATTAAGTCTTATTAATTTTAGTCTATTTTAAGTTTTTCTGTTCCTATATTTTTGCTCACAATAAAAATGGGTGGGTTCAGACAAAAGTTGCTACCTACTGAACTGTCTCTTAGATCCAGATGACCTGGAAATAAAAGCTGAGATGTTGATCTTTTTATTATACTGATTTTTTTCTTTTTTTTTTCTTTTTTCCTTTAGTCAAACCCAAATGTTTTCAGTCTACAGCAAAAATAAAGGGATTGGCCTCACTGTTGCTTTTGATACTTCTGGAGGAGAGTGAATGTTGCATTTATGATATAAAAACTTTTACAAAAAAATTTGACAGCTAAAGCACACCTGACGTTAAAGCACTAATTAGCAGTCCCACCGGCTCCGTCAATTAAAAAGTTCCAAAGCACACACACGACACACAACAGAGTTTTTGTAGGTAGACGTCAACTCAGAACAGAGGCGAGGCATACTGCATTTACTTTAATTACCTAATAAAGATGCTCTGGGCAGTGTAGCTCATTCTTATCTAGCCATAGGTTAGTTGGTGTTGTAGAGCAGGAGAAGCAGGTGAAGAATATCAAAGTAAGAGTTATGAAACATCAGCCTGGGCAACAAAGAGAAGGCAAATCTGGGTACTGGCATTGAGGTGTTTTCAATGCAGATGAGCGGCAATGTTTGTGTGCAAATTGGTCAACAGTCAAGCGCTGCAACCCCTTGGGAATTGGATCTCTTTAATAGTTTTTGCACTGCAGAGAACTCTGTTGTACAGAGAACAACAACACACACACACCTCTACCTCCAGCACTGACTGTTTTCTAGGAAACTGTGGTATGTATAGGCTCTGCAGTCCCAGTACATATGCCCTCATTTCTTCAGTGTTGTGTTGAGATGCGAGGACGCTACAGGTGGTAAAAACAAAGTTTGTAACATTTCATTTATATGATAAATGCAAGTAAGACTTGAACAGTGAATCATCCACGTTTCCTTATATATAGATCGTGATCAGTTCAAACGTCTGTTTTCTTGCTTCAGCAGCATGACTTCAGAGCTCATCTACTCTGCCAGTGTGAGCTCATTTTGTATCCGCATTAATGTGCTGGCATGTGTGAACAAATGCATCTGCATCTCTGTGTGTGTGTGTGTGTGTGTGTGTGTGTGTGTGTGTGTGTGTGTGTGTGTGTGTGTGTGTGTGTGCCATTTCACTTGTGCTGGTCTTAGAGACAATTATAGCAGAAATCATTTGTTTTCGGGGATGAGGTTCAACAATAAAAGGTCAAGAGCAAGGATTCAGCTACACAGAGTGAGAGAAGGAAGGTTGGAGGACATCTAAGCTGGCAGAAAGTACCTCATTAGCTAGTCTTTTTGATTGATGACTGTACACAGCACAGCAAAAATAGAGCCAAATTGTGCTTCCAATATTTTAATGCCTTGGGTTGCACTTGTGTTTAATTGCAAAGCAGAGGGGAGAAAGATTAGGACAGAAGTTGGGTTATAGCGGCAGAGAGCCAGGTCTATGTAATGTTTGTTTTGAGGACCACTAAGCCGTAATAAACTGGAAATGTCAGCATTTGTCTTGGGGATTCCACATCAATTTTTATTCCTCGTTGTGGATGCTTTTAGCAGTTGCATTATGTTTCAGTGCTGTATGTGACATTATAGTCTTGTGAGCTAACCAGAAGTCCTTAAACACTGGCAGCATGTCCAGCAGTCTGCATCTCTGGTTCTTCGGGGATTAGAGCCTGCCAGCTTTAAAAAGCACTCTTAATGGATGTGATGCTGTTTTCCTTTTAAAAGTTCACCTGTTAGCTTGGATTATGCTGAAACACGGAAATATCTCAATTAATGGATGAGTCACCATGAAAGTCATTGGTGATGCCAAGAGATGTAGACGTGTGCAGACGCCGGTCACCTTCCTGACTTCTGTTGTGTCAACATGTGGCTCCAAAATTAACCTCAAAAGCACATTTATTTTTTTTTTTTGTTTTTTTTTTTTAAACATGCATAGTAATTAGGAACTGTTAGGATGCTAACAAACAAAAATAACTAAACATGGTTCACAGTGTACTTGCCAAACATTTGCATAGCAAGTATTTTGTGCCAGGAAGGCACAGAACATCCTGTGCAGGTCGCCTGTCTGTCGCAGGGCTAAAATTTTGATGCTGTTGTCAGATTTGTAACAGTAGGACTCCTTTTTGATCCGGGATAGAAAATCAGGGTCACATGCCAGAAACTAAGGACTCTGAAGGAGATGTGTGAAAGGCCCAAATAGCAACCATCATAGAAGTTGTTCACTTTAAACTGGTAATGTCGTACTAAGCTCAGTCACTTTTATTTTACTTAAAGGTAGCATCTTAGTTTATATATAATACCATAGCCATATGAGTCACTGTCAGCGGGTGCAATCCATTTTCACAAATTGGTGGGTGGTGTATCTAATAAACCAGCTGCTGAGCTTATATATTCCTGAAGTCTTTTATAGCTGATCTCCTGAGCTGTGGGTGATAGGAGCAGTATTGAGCAATAGCATGAACCTCATTAGTAGAAATTATGACAAGTGCCAGGCCTGCTAACAGTGCAGCTTAAGAGAAAATACCATATGCATACAGTACAAGTTTACTTGTTAAATGGGTGTAAATCTGTTATCTTGCACTGGCAGTGTCTAAAGTCAATGCACTGCCAAAGATTGGCTAAATAAAGGAGGCCTTATACAATGTGTCTTACAATGTGTCTTTGGTAGTTTAAAAAAAAAAAAATGAAACCCTCTTTGTACTGCGTTGCTGTAATTGGAAGCCTGTGGTGTATAAAACCTACCTTTATTTTTCTATTTGTATATCAATCCATTTTCTGTTCATAAAAGTACTTGGACAACCTTGCGCAGTGGAATAAAATAATTCTTCAAACATCCGATTTATCTGTCACATACAGTATATTACCACAAACCATCATTTCTCCTCTATATTGTTCTCCTCGTTAACATTCCTTTCTCTCTTTGTCTCTTTCCCTTTTCCACCATCAGGTGATCCTCCTGTAGGTTTCCGTGACGTGCTGTTGCGCGACGGTCCTGAGGGATTTGCCAAAGCGGTCCGTGCCCACAAGGGTCTTCTCCTAATGGACACCACGTTCAGGGACGCTCACCAATCTCTCCTGGCTACCAGGGTTCGGACCCATGACCTGAAGAAGATCTCGCCATTTGTCAGCCACAATTTTAGCAACCTGTTTAGCCTGGAGAACTGGGGAGGTGAGCTTGTGTTGAGAGAAACTTGTCAGCTTTATATTAGCTGAAAGTTGCATAAGTCTTTTAAACCACATCTTCGTCCCCCAAACATTTTCTTTTGTATGATACAACACCCATAAACTGCATCACAGAGGGAAGCTAAAACACTTTAACTGCAGTGTGAAGATGCAGAATAACTGAACTATAATATCTGATCTCCTACAGACAGCAGTGTTTTGATGGCTATCTTGTTAATTAAATCCTTTTGTACGCCATTTTATTGCATCTGAACACGAGTGCCTCTGCTTTCTGTTCTCGCCGCACTCGTGCTGTTGATCATTCTTCATTGTACCTCTTATTTTTTCTTGTTTGACCTGTGAAACTTGTGCGTCATTGAAAACAGACCTCGTTC
Organism: Archocentrus centrarchus; assembly: GCF_007364275.1. Taxonomy (NCBI): domain Eukaryota; kingdom Metazoa; phylum Chordata; class Actinopteri; order Cichliformes; family Cichlidae; genus Archocentrus; species Archocentrus centrarchus. Next base: position 5,294,300 of record NW_022060145.1, read on the forward strand.
TTTCGTCTGTCCTTTCAGAACTCGGTCTCCAGCAAATTCCCTCAATAGACGGTGATTGTACCTTTTGCCTACTCTTCAATGAATGGAGAAAATCACACATTATTGAAACTTCGTGAAGCATGTGCAGTCCACTAGTGTACCTGTATAATATGCAATTACTCTGAAATTGAAATGAAAATGCGTGCAGCATGTTTGAACAGCTGGTGACATGACCAGTTATCAGCACTTCTTGATAACGGTCCTGTGAGAAGTGCAGTTATGAACACCCCCCCCCCCAATCCTTCCATTAGAACACTTAGAACATGCACATTCACGAGAAGGATGTGCCCAGAGAAGCTCTTGAGGCTGTAACATTCAATTTAATGCTCAATTATATAGAAAACTACTGTGAACAAACAGAAGTAAACAATAAAGTGCCTTTTTCTACTTCAGGTTCAGTTTCAGTGACTCGCTCATCGTTAAATGCTGGTTGAGCGGTACGGGGTGGGGGCATGAAAGAGTCTGTGGTGAAAACTCTTTGGAGAGTTATAAACCCTTTCTGAGATTAAATTCCTCTTGGAAACTGATCATAGTGCACCAGTTAAGGGAAATGCAATATATTTCATTACTGTGGGAGAGCACTTTGAGCCGATCTCACATTAAGCAACTGTCTACTTACTTCGTGTGTGAACAGATAAAAAGGCTATAGCAAAAGTAAATTATTGAGTAGATATTTCAATAAAAGGGGCTTAAATGCTTCCTGAGTTCAATCTCCCAGAATATTGTGATGTTATTATGAGACCGGCCGAAGAAAGATGATATGAATTCAGTTTGGCTGTGTTTGAGCAGTCGCTTTAAAAGCAAATCTTCGAAGAGACACTCTGGAACCTTGCAGTGAACTCGGTCTTTCACTGTGGAGCAAATTGTTGAATAGGTGCCAGGGAAGCCCTGTGTCCGCATGCGGCGTCATATGACGAAGCAGCTCTGAAAAGAGAGCGCGCTTTGGTTAAGGCAGATGATAAACACCTTTTTAAAAATATCATTTCCATGTATTTGGCAACATAACATACATCTTAATTTCCAGCTGAGGCCTTTAAGCATTATTTCCAAACATAGCTTTGCTCCTGATGATCCCGACACCATTGCAGTTGGTTTCTCAGTGGAGTTGTGCACAGCCTCATGGGGCAGTTTTCTAGACTTTCAAAAGCTGTCGTATTTTTTTTTTAAAACTTTTTAGAAATAGCTTGGACATGTCTGCATTTCTCTCATAAGAGCACAGAGCATTACATGTTCCAGAAATGTCTTTTTGACTCTGCCGAACAGTCAAAAGGAGAAAAGACACGGCGTGCTTGGAGGCCATTTTTATGGGTAAACATCAGTGATGTGAAGAGAACTTTCTTTTCTAAGCTGGGGATTATTGTGGCCTTTAAAAACAGTGACCCACTGGACTGTTTTAAAACCAGCTGAAGAGTGACAGATTTTTTTAGGTTCAATTGTGTGATTTGATGATTGTGCATTTAAACAATTCTGGGCTCCAGCAATGACAATTTAAGCAATATAGTAAGATCATCTAAGGTTGTCACTCCGATTTTAAGACTATTAATTTTGTCAGTATAACGTGTAGTTATTCTTAAATAAGCACTGTGGTGAACACACTTTATCTGGACCTTTGCAGCAGTGAGAGCTCTCGGTTAAACCTGTAGGTTAATCTGGTGTCTGAACTGAATCTAGTTTTTGCACTGAGCATCTTACTTTGTCTCCCGGTGTTTGACTTACAGTGGGAGTCGGCTTCTGAAATCTCTCGTCAGCGAAAACTCTTGAAGTCTAAAAAGTGGTTTGTCTTCATAAAGAAGTTGAAGTAAATATATGCCTGTCTGGCTCTCATTTTTATAACTGTAGTAGATCATTGAAATCAGATGTTGAACGTGGGCTGGAGACGTTTACACAACTATTGACAATAATTCTTTAATGGGCGGATATCGTGAGCTGAGGGGCATAAAGATTGATTTTTCTCTCAGTTAAGAGAAAATTTGGCAATCGTGAATCAGGAGAGAGGGGTAATCTGCTAGTGGATCCTCTTGAGGCTTCAGTGCTTCCTGCATGATAGGATTATGGGTCAGAGAAAACAGCATGGTGCTTTCTCATAATTATTTAAACGCTTAAAGGCAAAAATCATTCTAAAAAGAGAAATATCCCCCCAACCTTCTGGTAACTTCACTGTCATCTTGTCTGTATTAATAATTTAATGTTTATTAAGCTAATATGGGAATAACACAACATTTAGAATAAAGTCAAGAATTTGCCACCAATTATTTTGACACACAGGATCTTGACAGTAATTTCAGTTTGGTGGTTTTGCTTACACAAGGGTGAAACCCAGCATGGGGATCCAGCTGCTTCATTTCTTTTTTTTTTTTTTTTTTTTTTTTTTTTTTTTTTTTTTTTTTTAAAACCCACAACTTATAAACTGAATACCTCTACTTCTTAACTCTTAACGCTTGAAGCCTCAAAACAAGCCAGTTCCATTAACATTTTACTGAGAATTAAGTGTTGACTGCAAGTCACTTTGCAACCCACTTCTTCTGTAGTCTGTCTCTTTCTGATCTGGGGATGATGTCGTCATTTTATATATGTGCACGGGAAAGTAGCAGTGAGACAGCAGCAAGGTAAAAGCTGTTAAGATAATATACATACCCATTTGTTGAAGGGTGGGGATTTGCCACAACACAGCTGTACAACAAAATACAACTTGCCGTAGACGGCAAGAACAATTTTGTTTTGGCTAAAGTGGTCCTGACTGAAAGGTGGTTACAGTTGAAGATTTTAGGATTTCTCTGAAGTCACATAAGACTTTACACTAACAAGTAGCTCTCACAGGCCGAGTAATGCTCCCCTGATGAGTGAACTCAGATAAAAGCTGTAAGGATAATATACTGTATCCTTTTGGTCCTCACTGTTAAACATTCTTCATTCTCTCAGTTCTTAAAACCCAAAGTTGCCAGATTGACCACTTGCCAGCCTTGTTTCCTAGCCTCATATTGATTTAGGGTGTAAAACAAATTAGACTACCACGCAGTAAAAAGGGTTGGCTCTAGCACGCGCCATCCCACAGCGGCAGCTTGTAAAAGTACCCTTAAACAGTTCCTCATAAATCACTTAATGACCACAGGAGGAATGATGGCCATGCCTCACTTAAGATGAGGTCCCTATATAGTTCGCTTTTGTTACTCATCTGTGCTCAGATCACCTGGAACGGGAATAAATCACTAAAGAGAGCTGATCACGTGAATATATCTGTTACTCAATGTCCCTGCGCAAGAATGTTTTTTTGTTTTGTTTTTGACACAGTGGTCTTAGATGGGGAATATTGCTTTCACATGTTTCAGCTGCTTAGAGGCAGAATGAATCATTGAAGAGATTAAGCCTGTGAAAGCCCTTTGAGGATTAAGTCCTTTCCTGATATAGCGTTCCTCCCCACACCAGCAAAGATACAGTAAAATGAACTGGGTCACATAATGTATCTATATGGTTTCCTCATCTATTTTACACTTGGGAAATTTATCAGAGGGGGGATGGGGGGGAGGGGGGTTGTAGATTCTTAATTGCTCTACGCCATCATGCTCCTATCTGGATCTTGTTCATTACACAGGCAGTTGTGTAATCACGAGTCTCACAAGTTTTAAGGGATGTGAGCAGCTTCTTGGTACAAGCAGGAGAGTCTGTATTGCACAAAGTTAGCGCAACCAAACTTAAACCGAAACAGTTGCATCGGGCAGTATTGCACACACAGACAAAAACGATAAAAGCTGAAATGTTTTTTCATTCTTGTGGATGAAACTGTGTCACAGCCTCAAACACAGCTGTGGTCAGAAGTTTACATACACTCATGGGCACAAGTCTGGTAATTTTGGGCTTGTAAGGATTTCTTTGAACTGTTCTTTTTCCACAGTGGAATGATTTTACAGCATACATCTTTAATGACTTTAAAGCAAGAATTGGGTGCACAAGTTAAAATGTATTAGATTTTCTTTAATCCACAACGGGGCCCAAAGCGCGCACACAGGCTCATATGTATACACATACACGTTTAATAATGGTGCTGACAGTCCTACAGTGTATTTTAACTTGACAAGGCCAAGGCCTGTTAACTTCTCATTACAGTGATTATGATTGATTGCAGCTGGTAGTGTCTTTGCCAGTATTATGTCTGTATAATTGTGCTACAGCACTCATTGGAGGGACCAATAATGGGTCCAAGAAACTCAGTGAAGATCTATGAAGAGCTGTAAGTTTACACAGTTGGGGAGGTCTCTTGGAGCCATTTCTAAATAAGTGCAGATTCCAGGATTACTTTGTCAAAGTCTGGAAGAAACCGTCACCCTCAGAAGCCAGTTTTACATCACCTGTACTGCGGGGGTGCCGACCAAGAAAGAAGCCCCTGTTCCAAAATTGAGACCTTCAAGCTCCCACGTGAACGAGCCAAATACCTTCTAGAGAAGTTTTATGGTCAGACGAGACAGTGATTCAGCTATTTGGCCACAATATCGAGGTATTTTTGGAGGATTAAAGGTGAGACTTTCAAGCCTAGCAACACTGTACCAACTGTCAAGCGCAGTAGTGGTGGTAGCATCACGCTCTGGGGCTGTTTTGCTGCCAGTGGTACTGGGAGATTGCACAAAGTGGATAGAATACCTCCAGATATTTAAACTTCAACAGCTAGATGGTTGAAACTTGGCCACAACTGGGTGTCCCAACAGGACAATGATCCCAAACACACATCAAAGCTGGTTTTGGAATAGATAAAGCAGACTAACATTAAGTTTCTGGAAAGGCCTTCCTAAAGCCCCGACCTCAAAAACCCTACTGAAAATTTGTGGACTGTCCACTTTATACAAACTCTGCCGATTCTGCCTAGAAGAGTGGTCAAATATTGAGCCAGAAATATGCCAGAAGCTTCCTAATGACTACCAAAAACATGTGGTTGAGGTGCAACTTCCTAAGGGTCATTTAACCAAATATTAGCGGGTTTATGTATACATTTGAAGGCTGTGTGGATTAGAGAAAAGTCCACCCTGGAAAAAGAACAGTTCAAAGAAATCATTAAAAGCCCCCAAATTACCATGACATTCATGCCCATGAGTGTAAACCTCTGACCAAAACTGTAGTGCAACTATTTTGGTTCCTGTTTGTTTGGCACACATTCAGCTCTGATTGGAGGCTGACCCTCTTTAAAAAAATAAATAAATAAATAAGAGGCAGGCTGCTGCCTTGCCTAATGTCCTGCATGTGGGACCAGCTGTCAGTCTTCATTTGCGTTATCAAATTATCAGAGTATATTCTGCCATCCCAGATGAATTTCTCACCCAGGATTGTGTTTTGCTATCTCATGTGCAATGAAACATTAATACTAACATGTTTAACATCAGATAGGATTGCTTGGAGTCATTTCCGCTACAAGCTAGTGGTTTAAGAGATGCTGACATTGGCTAAATTTCCAATCCGGTGGGGGGGGGAGTAGGGTTTTTCCAGGGCAACCCTACATCTCAGAGTAAGGAACAAGCACTTGTACTTAGTATTCTCTCCGTGTCTAAACATATGAGTGCTCAGAAAATGAAATTTAATGATGACAGTGTTGGATCAGCAGAATACCACTGGAGGCTTCAATATTTCTGGCTGATATGATAAATGGGTATGAGAATCGCTAATCTACTCCCCCAGAAAGGGAAATGAGAGATTGCTATCCTTTTTTTTTTTTTTTTTTTTTTTTGCCTCTTCCACTGCAACATTTCTTAGATTTTAAAATGACTTAAAGAAAAGAACATGTTAGAATGAACAATATACGTGCAACTATCATCAGATACTTTATTTGAGCATTTGTTTTTGTCTTTGTGGATCTTCATGTGTTTGTGAGTAATGGGAGAAGTTTGAAATATTCTTTTTTTTTTTTTTCTTCAAATTGAGATCAAAGTCTGTGACGGATGAGACTGAAGATGAGAGCTGAAATAAAGTGTAACGTACGTGTGTGTGTGTGTGTGTGTGTGTGTGTGTGTGTGTGTGTGTGTGTGTGTGTGTATAAGGTGCTACCTTTGACGTGGCCATGCGATTCCTATCGGAGTGTCCCTGGAAGAGACTGCAGGAGCTGAGAGCTTTGATCCCAAACGTCCCGTTTCAGATGCTGCTGAGAGGAGCCAACGCTGTGGGCTACACTAACTACCCTGACAACGCTGTCTTTAAGTGAGTCATACACACACACACACACACACATTTTGTCATGCTGCTTTTCATCTTAATTCAGTTCTTCAAGATTCAAATGATTGAGTTTTAATGTGAATATGCATATTCTGAGTCCAAACTATCTCTAATGATGAATGGCCCGACATGCACACATACCCCAGCGTAAGCTGCATTGTCCAAAGAGATACACTGACTATTTCAAACCTCTGCTGTTGTGTTCAGTGTGCACAATGAAAGTCGGTGTTCGGTCATACAGCCTTGGACATCTAAGCTGACACTTCATAACACTGGGGCAGCTTCATCATTTCCCCATCTGGCTCTTTCTTCCAAATGTGTTAAACAGTTTCTATTGATTTGTTGCAAAACATGAAATTGAATAAGATTTTCTCGATGCCAGCTGCCGCTCCTCCTGCTTTGTCTGTCGTTATTTCAAAAAGTTTCTCTCATGTAGTTGTTTCTATGGGAACAGAGTAGCTGACCGTCAGGTTAATGCCTGACTTTATCTTTAAAATAAAAATTAAAACACTGCAGGGATGTTTTGATCATTGAAAAGGAAACGTATTGCTGTTCTTGAATAATTACACACACAAGCAGTTATTCCTGAATCAAAAAGTACAGCAGAAAGTATTCAGCAAATTTATTGAGACATATGCAAACATAAGTGTAACTACAGGATATAAGGCAAAAACAGTTTGTACGGAGTTCCACTGAGTATGATCACCTTTATTCTTCAACACAGCCTGAACTGTGAGCCAGCTTTCTTTCTAAGCAGTCTTCAGGAACAGTTCTCCAGGCTTCTTGAAGGACATTCAAAGCTCTTCTTTGGATGTTGGCTATCTCTGTGATCCCACACTGCTTCATTAATGTTGAGATCTGGACTCTGGGAGGCCAATCCATGACTGATAGTTTTCCTTGTGTGTTTTTCTATCCAGGTATGGTTTTACTGCATTGGCAGTGTGTTTGGGATCATTGTCATACACAAAAATGACACTGTTGCTAATCAGACGCTTCCTAGTTTTTAACATAATGTCAACATTATAAATAAAAATTAACACGGGCACAATGATCTAATTTTTCTTTTTGACAGCTTCATGGCACAAGCTCCATATTTTTTGCTGTTTTCAAAGCTGCTCGAAGCTCAAGTTTATGACAGAGTTTACATCTACGTCAGTTATTTCTATTCATGACATTTAAGTTTCAGTATCTTCCCATCAGTAGTGCATCAGTAGTGGACCTAGCCTTCCAACACATTTGCTTCCTCTCTAGATGTATCTAATTGGATACACCGTACAATGGCTACCCACAAACCACACAATTCACTCAAATTTAATCAGGCCAGTTGGTTGATGTGTTCCTGTTACCTTTTAGCGTGCTTACTGAGGTACACATCATTGATACAGCTGTATATTAGTAATGCACTTAGGGCCATGAATATTTCACTATCTACACACATGCACAGACATTGCTCCGGTTGTTTTCCAAATGGAATGACAAGCTGCCTCGTTGGTGTGCATTCGTAATGTATACACACCTGCACGCACAAATACAGAGACTGAATCACACACATACCTCCCCTATCCTCACTTTTTGTCTACCCCCACCCCTCCTGTCACACACTAATTATTTATCCCCACTCATATCCTCTGTTTTTATGCTTTCATTTATCTCCCTGCATAACGCACTTCTTACCCTCTTTTTAACTCCCCTTTCTTTCTGTTCCTGCTGTTCTTCATCTTCCTCTTCAGTCTGTGTCCCATAGGGAGAGTGCTATCGAAAATTTGCACATCATTGTGATTAATGACTTTGATCTGTTTGCCCGTCTCCCTTTCCATCCTGCCTACACTCACTCCCTCACCCGCAATGTTTTCAGTGCAGCAGCTAACAGCCAAATGACCTAAGCGTCTTCATTAACTAAATCAAATCAAAGAGTAATTCTGTTCTATTTAATTGATTTAAATTATTTTTCCAGGGTCACGGTACACTTTGCAGGGAGAGGGATGTGAAATGTTTGCTGCCTAAAGAAATGAAAGGGCCATATGATTGCTAACTAGATGAGAACTTCATGAACTTCCTAACAACAAAACTTGTCCTCCTGCATTGCATGAATAATGATCACTTCAGCTCTGAGTTGGGTATCTAGGGCAATGCAGTGTTTTCCATTTGGTGCCAGATAGCATACACTAGACAGCGCATGTATACATTTTACTGTATTCCTAAATAAAGACTGGACACAGACGTTTGGCAGATAATCCTCTTGTGGGACAAATGAACAGACACAATGTATCTGTTTATTTGCCAAAATTAAAGCTCTGTCTGTGTAAATACTGCATTCACAGTAACACAGCTACAGCGCGTACTCACCCCATTTATGAAAAACCTGATTAAGATACCGAGGCCAAGGCAATAATAGGAGGGATTTACCACTAGCAGCTTGGATAATGAGGCGGGTATACGTTTCTCTCCAGTCATTGTGAGCGCCTGTATAAGCTTTTCACTTTTCATGGAAATAGTGGGAATATTGTATTTACTCAGGTACAGCAATATTTATGAGTGGCGATATGGAGGTGGATATAAACGGCTTATCCCTACCCGGATGTGCACCATTATCCGGAGTACACTGTGCATGAAGACGAACTCATTATGTATGTGTGAGCGAGACTCTGCGATAATCTTACCGTGTACAGGAAGTCTTGACAGCCTCCATAACCTGATTTGAATGATGATTTAAAAAGACTACCCTGTGTGTGTGTGTTGGTTGACTAACATAATCGCCTCACCCACTCCCGCCCTAAGGTTCTGCGAGGTGGCCAAGGAGAATGGCATGGACATCTTCCGTGTGTTTGATTCTCTGAACTACCTGCCTAACATGCTGCTGGGCATGGAGGCTGCTGGAGCAGCAGGTGGCGTAGTTGAGGCTGCCATCTCCTACACAGGTGATGTCTCTGACCCAATGAGGCAGAAGTATTCTCTGGAATACTATGTCAAACTGGCAGATGAGCTTGTCAAAGCTGGAACCCACATCCTATCTATCAAGGTAAGTAAATGAAAATGGGATCTGGGAGCAGTTTACAGCTACTTCAACTTTGGCAACCACACAAAGCTGCCTTTTTCCTTCCCTCTGAACATCTAAAGGTTTTGGCACTTGCTTTGCTCCTGTGTGGAAATCCTTGCCAGTTTGCTGCCAGAATGACATAAATAATATGAGGTGGAGAGTTTTTAATGACAGCTTTTATGTTCAGTTAAATACACACACTTACACCAGCAGTCATATATGTAAATTATGTATGTCATAATTAGAGCTTAAACTACAAGCTAAACTTTGTCTGGCTGACTAACATGGGCTGTGCATATTGTAAGTAGCATAGTTCACGGTAAAACTTGTTTGGCTTGAATAATTCCAGTACTTGACAAGTGACCAATATTTCATTATGTCAGCAAATGATAATATTCTGACCTCATCTACTAGATACTGTTAAATTTGGTGTCATTAGTTTGGAAATCACTGAATGTTTAATATTCCACCAAAAACTGATCATTAAACAGATCATTACAATCTCTTTACCAATAATCAATGTCCACACTCTGTTGCGCTTTCACATACAAAACAAACACATGACTCAAAACACACACACGCGGCTTTAAAATGACATTTTGAGCTACAACAACCTCTCACAGGTTAACTGTCGTACACAGCCGAAGGTTTTCAGCTTGCTCCAATTAAATTAACTTGTATATTTGAGCTTCTTATCTAAATGAATAGACTGATAACGCTCACAAGGAATTAATTTCTTTATTCAGGCATGAACGAATATTTTCAGACGTGAAATGATAAACTTGCGCTGTGCCGCAGCGTGCACCATCACACGCAGCTGTGACAATCTCATAAAGGGCTGGCAGAGCTAATGAGGTTAACTTTTAAAGGAGGAAAGAGGCATGTATAATAATTTCTTGGAGTGCAATGATCATCAAAAGGAGCACAACTAAATATCTAAGCTCTGCCTGCAATTTGTATTATCACTTACAATTTCCACTTCATAATGAATGTAAAAAATCTGACACTTTGTTTTGCTGTGCTAATGAATGCATTGCATTTATTCCTCAGGCCTATAATCCTTCTCTCCTCACGCTTCTTCTCGCTCTCTCCCTCTCGCCAGGATATGGCTGGCCTGCTGAAGCCAGAAGCCAGCAAGCTTCTGGTCAGCGCTCTGAGAGACCGTTTCCCGGACGTACCCATCCATGTGCACACACACGACACAGCTGGAGCTGGTGTGGCTGCCATGCTGGCCTGTGCCGAAGCTGGGGCTGATGTCGTTGATGTGGCAGTAAGTATTTGGCATGTTTGTTCTCCATGTGGAGCCTTCAAAAATAAAGTGAGACTTTGCCATAACATTGATTTCAAATTGATATCGGGGTCATTATAAGATGCCTGCCATATGGCTAGTGCTAACCACTGTTCTAGAAATAATGAGAAAATAATTATTTCAGTCCACCTCCTGAAGTTTGCATTGTGAAATGTCGCTGAAATTAAGATGTTAATGCTGCTGAAGCCAGGAATATTTCACTTACTGTGTTCGTTGACGCATGCTGCCAGCATGGGCAGATTCATTATAACAACTGGCCACTATTTGCGGTTTCTGGTTGCTCTTCCTGTTCACTTCCTTGTAACATTGTATGAAACAGCTGATTGTCCACCATGGCTCAGTTGTACCCATTAAACATTTGTAGACAATTAACTGGTTTATCTGTTGATCACAAAGCATGCTAAATTGTGTCTCTTTAGGTTGACTCCATGGCTGGGATGACCTCTCAGCCCAGTATGGGAGCCATGGTCGCCTGCACCAAGGGGACCAAGTTTGACACTGGTATGTCACAGGCTCACTTGCCTCACAGCACCCACAGGTCAGGTGTTTAAAAAGTGGTTTTATAAAGAAATTATTCGCAGTAGACTGAATTTTCTTGGCCAGTAGGAGCATTACTAAATGTTGCATTGAGAAACACCTTGCATGGAGTTGTTAATGAGATCAAGCTGAGATGTATTTTTGAGTCTCCTGCTTTACATGAGGAAAGGAATTGATCAGCAAATCAATGCACGAGTCAAAGTCAGGCAGACCTATGTATTCTGCTCAGTGATAATGTGCGCAGTCGATTTTGAGAGGGTGATGTAAAGAAAAGGAGACAGACCAAAATAAAGAAACTGCTGTGGTCAATAAAAACTCCTCCTCTGATCCATAAAATAAATGGCTCACTTTGTTGCAAGCTGGAGATGAGTACAGGCAGATTTTTTTTCTTTTTTTTGATGCCTAAAGCCCTGTCTGCTTCTATTAATAACAAAAAAAAATAAACATTGGCAGTATCCATTAATAGGGTGGTTGTATTTTCATAAGTTTGCTAAAAACTGACGTGCCTTTCCTTGGAGCATTTTAAGGTTTATGGTTCTCTAAAGCCACCTTAATGTGACTTATTCGTTTCCCCAAACGGCATCGTGCCAGGTTCTGTCACACATCTTCTCAGGAGGTCGTATGATGACCGTCTCTGTTCATTCCCCTTTGGGTTTGTTGTTGGCCGGTGTGTCATGCATGATATTTTCCCCCCGCGCCTCTGATCGCTGGCTGGGCTCAGTGACCTCTGCCTCCCACGGCGAGGGCAGCAGAGAGGAAAATGTATTAACACAGCCAGTTGTAAAACTTGTGTTTTAAAAATTGAAGGAAAATGAATGTGGTTAAAGGAATTAAAAGTGATGTGAAGTTTGCTGCTCAGTTATGTAGAGTAATGCCACTGGGAACACTGACTCAGATCCGCTAACCAGATGTGATAGCTCATTTCCATTACTCAGAATCCTAAAATGCTCAGCTAATTTTGTTTACACTATATTCTCACTGCACATCTAATGCACTGTCAGCTCCTATAGTGCAATATATTCTTAACATTGTAAGAAGTTTGGTGCTGTAGGGTAATTTAATGCCAATTATATATATTTCAGTGGACTGGTGTAGTCCCCTCCCATATTCTCTGACATAGTAGATGGTTTCCTGCTTCTGTGCATAATAGGGACTTTATTTCTGTCACCTCAGTTTTTGGCCGTGTGGTGATGGTCCCTGTAAATCCTTACTGTTAGTCATTGATCACTTGATGTAGCCTCTTATGTAGTCATAAGGAAAAATGATCAGCCCCAGTGCTGTTGTCCTCAAGCACAGACTATTCAGTCTGTAGTGCTATGCACATCCGCATCCCTGCTTTGCATATTTATTGATATATCCTCAGAGATGGTCTGAAGAGGCCTCTGCGGCACCTGTCACGAATGCAATCATTGTTTGTTAAACTGCTGCAGATTTTATCAAGCCTTTTTTTTTGTTTGGAGTACTTTATATTGTTTCCTTTTGCTTGAATTAAAGTGTAGTGTGTTACCTTTAAAATAATTAATGGATAGTGGAGGGAAATGCCAAATGTTTCAAAAGTACAGTGCGAAACAAATTAGACCACCTGTCACAAAAACATATTTGAGAAATAATAATGTGTTTTTTCAGCTTCTTTTGTTGTTGATAAAACTGCAAATGTAGAAAATTCATGAATAACAATTATATTTCATCATTAAAAATGTAATTTTGAGTACAGAGCTTGTGCGTTCTGGTAGATTAACTATTGCAGAAACATACAAAATGATTTAGGTAATTACCAATATCATTAATTTAGGGCGGCTGTGGCATAAACCTTACAATCTGTGGAAGTTTCAGTTCTGCTGGGTGTGGTCAAAGGGCTTTTTCTATATAGTAATGATATCACAAAACAGTACTGGTTTATCCTAGTGTGCAATCCTGTCTGTGATTCTGGGCCAGATTACTTAGTCCAGCTTAATTTCCACATTTGAGTGTCCAAACAGACAAAATGATGTCTTAACAGTAATTACAGTGTAGCTACAGCGGCTTTTGTCATGCAGAAAATAATGAAAAACCTCAGGTGTTAGTGTTGTTTGTACCTGAAGGAGTCCTTCAAAGTGAATGGGCTGCTTTCCTTGGCTTATTGTTTCTGCAGCACAATGTAATGATCACTTACACTTTAAACCTTTTCATAGAAGAGGAAGTGATTTTTGTCCATAAAGCAACATAGTAACAGAGCCATTTAGACATGCTGTGTTCTCAGCATAATGTGTGGCTCGAGCCACCGAGGAGAACCTGTTTGCTTCACTGCTGCTCTCCATAAGCATTTAATCCACAGCTGGATGCAACAGTTTCACCTCCATTGTCTGGATGTAAGACACTTTGGGTTGAGTAGAAAACATGACAGATTACTACATAAAAATTTCAGTGAGAGGAATTATCTTGTCATTTCAGTACAGTCCAGTTTAATGACAGAATATCAATTTGTGAGCATACACTACCGGAAAAGTGAGAAGAGAAAGACAAGGTCATTACTCAAGAGCCAGAGTTTCTCAAGTCTCTCAGGTTATTCGTGGAATTTCAATTTGCAGACTGTCTCACTCACATTTGTGCGCACTTTCCTGGGGTGACCCTGGTTCTATGCATTATGCATACACGATTCCCTCTCGCATCCAACTTCTTTTATACCTGTCATCTTGGGCTCGTGTCTCCTTTTCATCGCTGCGTGATTCCATGCCTCTGTCCATCTCTGTTTGCCTATTGTAACTACATTTGTAATCAGAAACAGCACTGCCTCGGATACTTCCATACCTTACTGACCTTAGTCTGTTTACTGCTTCTCTTTACTCCCTCCCGTCTTTCTCCCATCTCCGTTTCAAGGCAGTAATCTGTGCAGTGTGCACTGTCTGTTCTATCTCCCACCCTCTCTCTGCTCTTATGCCTTTTCCTATTATTCCCCTTTCTTTCGCATTGTCTCTCCACCGTCATCCTCCCCTTCCTTCCCTCTCACTCAGTGACAAAGCAATTAACAGCACTTGCCATGCCTACTTCACTTCCTTCAACTCCCCCCTCTGTTTGTCCTTTCCCTTCTTCTCTCAAAATCTCCCATGGTATCTCCTTTGTCCCAGAGAAATGGCAAAGCATTGCATCTGTGCTTAATTCATTTGTCTTTATGCTGTCACTTTGCTTATGCAGTAAGCCAAGACGTGTGCACATACTGTACCGTGTCATACATATTCACACATAGTTATGCAGCTGAATGATGACACATTAAAATGGTCCCCATGGGTTTTTTTTTTCATTTGACAATGCATTTGCTGCCTTCTCTTGTGCATCATGCTTGGATTTAATTTATTACATTTTTTCAAGCAACAAACAGCGCACATTCTGCACAGAAGATATAAAGGGAGTCAAACCCCACACACTCACAACTGAGCCCAGACAAGAAGGCAGGTGAGCAGAGACGTTAAGCTTGTTCACCCTGTTACACCAACTCGTTGAAGTAATTTTTTTTTTCCTCCCACAACCTTATTGTGTCATCTGTCTTCAACTTTGCATCTTCACAGGCGTTCTTTGTCTTATCAGCCAGTCTCATGTGGTTAAGACTGCCATTTTACAACTGCGGATATCTGTGTCAGTGTACAGAATGTGTGTATAGATTAATGAAAGCAAAAGCATGCATCTGTCTGTCTGTATCCTCCCTTAGTGATTTTTGTGCTGCTAATGAGCTGAATGTTGATGGCACTTTGTCACTACCAAGCAGCCATCTGTATGAGTGATCTATGGACATGTGTGTTCCCATGGGTGCATAAGCAGTGGAGCAAAAGAATCCCCATTATTCAGTTATGGAAAAAGGTTCTAGCCCTCTTTTTGTGTGTTATTTACTTATTTTTAATATAAGCTTCTTATACAGTTTATGAACGACGTGGGTTAAATGAAGATGTTACCAGATTATTACCTGGGTTTCTTAATTCCAACTCAAAGTAATTTAGATTGTTTCAGACCATTATTTTCTCATTGTCTTCAGAGAGCCAGAGATATCAGTTGGATCATAAGGCAGCTGAAGTTGTTTGCTTTGCCTGCTGCTGAAGTCACAGGTTGGCTTGGGTCAGAACGCCTCTCTGCAGGTTGGGCAGCTATCGTGGGGATGGAGCAGGTCTGCACATCCCAATTTGTGGGGATCTTTCAGACAGTCTGGCTGGAGTGGACTGAGCAGGTTCAGCCAGATGATGTTGGCACACAGCAGGGAAGCAGCTGTTGTTGATTTAGACTCTGAATTGTGGGGTAGCTATTTAACTTATTCAGAAATAAAGAAAAGCTTTATGTGCTACATTGAGCAATAATTAAATGTGATCACAAACATCGGGGACCAAAAAGTCCAAATAGTCATTTCTGTAAATTAAATACTTTAAAGTAGTTGTAGATAAGAAACACTGGGCGTCAAACAGAGTAAAAGGGGAAGAGTTAAGAGGTAGGAGCTAAGAGAAAGAGGTTAAGAGCCAAGCAATAAGAGTTGAGTGATCAGTGCTTTTACCACACTGGTCTAGTTGAAGTGTGGTTTAAGGCGTTTGCAGCAATTTGGACTCCACACCCTAAATCCTTGAAGAAATGAAATCTGTTTTCTATGATCAGCTTAATTCTGGTAAGAATAATCCACAGTCTTCCTTTCATCATGACCAAAGAAACTGAAAGGCGAAATCAAATAAATCATGTGTGCAAAAGAAGTATTCAAACATTAACATGTCACAGCATTATTCAGTCAGTATGTTGGAACTTTCGTGCAGCAATGATTTAATTATTTAATTCAAAAAACAATTTTAATGTATCTCTGAAGTATCACATCTGCAGAACAGTTAACCTGAACAAACCTTATGATACAATAAATTGAATTGAAAGTATTTTTAACATACTGGAAACTGTTACAATGGATTATATTTTCAGGTTCAGGTAACTTTATTTGTACCCGTAGGCAGATTTGGTCTGCAGTGAGTCAGTCCCGCATGCACATTTTCAAAGCAAACATAGACGACAGATAAGAATAACATACTTTATTTATTTCTTCAGTAACAGAGGATCCACAAAGCATCATGTATGATAGCAAAAATATGATTTATCTGAGTGATGGCTTCTGGGAACAAAGCTGTTTTTATACTGTTTTTTTTTTTTTTTTTTTCTTCTTTTTTCTAAAACTCACTGTGCAACCGCTCTGTCTGCTGTACGGGGGTGCTGGGTTCAGCTGTGGCTCATCAATCAGACCATTTAACAATTTGAGCAAGTTTCTGTTCGTTACAGATGCATATCCAAACCATGACATTAAGGAAAAGGATGAGACAGACCCAAACAGAAAAACAATATAATCATCGTGGGTTTGTCGAGTTGAAAATGAGTTTCTTCAAACACGGCAAATGCTGGTGCCCTTTTTTTTGTACGCAGCTTCACAGTTTGCCTCGAAGTTCAGCTTTGAATCGAGATCTTTAGACTGAGCACATGACCTCTTTCTAAAATCACTCATCATATCTTTAGTCTTAGATATGTTTAAAGATGGGACTCATCACACCATTTAACCAAATCATCAGTGACTGGACTGTGGGTGGTCCAACAAGAACAGTCATCTGCGTGCGTTAATATGGTCCTGTTTTTATACCTTTTTATTAACATAGTTACGGATGTCAGATTAACCACTTTATAGGAAGTTTATAACATTGTCGTCAGTAAAGCAAAAGCAGGTTTATGGTCAGGTTGTGAGGTCTCAAGAGAGGGGGCAGGGTGGGTGTGAAGATGTTTGAAAAACTGGATTTTAGATGAAGTCACCAGGAAGATCTCACTACTTTAAATGTCTTACAGTAAAACTGTCATTGTTCAACTCTGTTATTGCAGAGTCCTCCTAAATACTTGAAGTTGCCCTCGGGTCAGTTTCATTTAATGTTAGTTTGTAAGATGGAGATATTTTCAACTTTCATTATCACCTTCTTCCAGTGTGTGTGTGTGTGTGTGTGTGTATGTGGTTATTTTTAAACAATATCTAGTGTCACACTATTTTTAGCAAGTAATTAAAACCAGTTTAAAAAATGACTTTGAACCACTGCTTGAGTTGATAAGGTCAGACCATTAGTCACACGGGGTTCTTTGGTCAGTCAGTCTGTTAATCCCCTGCAGGAGTGTTACAGAAGGGAGAAATATACCATTTAGCCCAATTATTAAGTTATGACTTGAAAAAGAGAGGCTAGCATATGAATTAACCTACTTGGCATACAGAGTCCTGCCAGACTTTACATTAGCTAAGATTCGTATTGCACTGCTGCCAAAATACTCTGCCAGTTAAGTCAGGACTTTAGACCATCTAAAAGAAGAAACCCTCCTGCTCTGAGCGGACAGTTGCTTGATGGGTTTATGATCTCAGTCTTATTTACTAAAACAATGTTAATTATGTACGTTCTGGTTCCCATCGATGTCAGAAAGTATCATATATCAGGACATGCTTTTGGGACGGGGCTACCTTGTGATTGAGAAGTTGCTGCTGGATGAGGATGCAGTGTCCTTTGGTTTCTCATTGAGATCAACCCCCTCATCCATCTGGTTTCAAAACACTGAGAACTCAGGAGCCCTCGCTCTTCTCACACAGACAGGAAGTGAGAGAGTTACTATGGCTACAGAGAAGTCCTGTATCTTTGTTGTATCCATTTTTTTCTTTTTTTTTTTTAATAGGTGCAGGGATCTTTGTCTTCACCTGAGTGAACTTTGTTACTGCTACTAATAATTAGATGGTTTAAACTTGCAACCAACTAAAAGCTCCACATGCATCAAGTTGAGTGTAGAGGTTCAGCTGCAGCTGGTGTTGGCGAGGAGAAGATTCACCTAAGCTGACCTTTGAATCAGCCTTGGCTGATGAATATAATGTCCCTGTACTGTATAAAACCCAAACTATCATTTCAAAATGGAAGCATAAATGAAATATTTAAAAAAAAAAATTTTTTTTTAAAAAGTGGTCAGGAACAAAAAGGGAAAATGGACCCAATTACTGCCTGACTTGGCAGACAGTTGAATTTGAGGAGCAACAACATGCACATTAATTTCACATTAATTTCACAGTATCTCCATTTACCCGCCAAGATCAGTTTCAGCACACAAACACTTTGGAGTATGGACTCGTTCGATCTCAAAAGTACAGGCTTGTGTCTCAGCTGCTGCAGTAACAAGTTTGGCTCATTAATAGGGCTGATTTTTGTCATCACTGGCCAAAAGCTCAGTGTTACTGCCATTTCTATCATGGTATTAAAGGAATTTCAGATAATCTGCTTTAGCACACCTTAAGCGGCAGCAACAAAATGCCATAAATATGAGCAACAAATGTTTTTTTTTTTTTTTTGTTTTTTTTTAAAAGATCTCAAAATATCAGTGATTTAACAAGCAGCTTTGATGTACCAAAGACTAGATTAAAAGACTGAGACTGTTCAGGCATGCTTACAGTCAGTGCAATTTACACAATAGGAAAACTAGGTATAATACTACCCTGCAATGCACGTCTTAGAAGAGTTTGTGGGCAGTACATTGTAAAAACCTGATGGATACTGGATACCTGATGGAAACTTACCATGAAGACACAGCTCCTCTCCACACTATCTTCTCCTTTGTTGTGATGCTGCTCAGCTACATGTGCTTCAGACAGCTGAGCGTAAGAATCTGTACTCTGTACTGTGCTGACTGAGATGCATCCATAAGTACATGATTGGTTAAACATTATGCATTAGCATCAACATCATGAGACCACAGTTGACTAGTTGGCACTATGCACAAGTTGTAGGGGTGGCTGTGGCTCAGGAGGTAGAGCAGGTCATCTACTAATTGGAAGGTTGGTGGTTTGATTCCTGGCTGCTCTAGTCTGCATGCCAAAGTATCCTTGGGCAAGATACTGAACCGTCAGAGTATGAATGTGTGTGTGAATGGATAAATGCAAAGGTGTTGTATGAAGCGCATTGAGTGCTCAGCTGGAGTAGAAAAGCACTATATAAGAACTAGTCCATTTACCATTTGTAGATATGACTGATTCAGATAAACTTCACTCATGGCTCATCTGTATTTGTAATTAATCACATTTCACTCTTTTCAGAAGTGGAGATAAGCCATAATGTCATTTACAGTAAAGCAGGATGCATTTACACTCACCAGCCACTTCATGCCCCTTGCTAGTACCGTGTTGGACCCCCTTTTGCTTTCAGAGCTGCGTTCATTCCTCACGGCACAGATTCAACAAGGTGCTGGAGACATTCCTCAGATTTTGATCCATGTTGACATCACACAGTTGCTGCAGATTTGCTGTCTATAGATCCATGATGTGAATCTCCCGTTCCACCCAAAAGTTTCCCAAAAGTGCTCTAATAGACAGATCTTGCGACTGTGGAGGCCATTTGAGAGTACTGTAACAAGCCACGTTATCCTGCTGAAAGCAGCCATCAGGAGATTGCCACACTGTGGTCATAAAGGGATGGACATGGAAAAAAAAAAAAAATAAATAAATAAAGGGATGGACATGGTCAGCTACAATACTTAGGTAGGATGTGGCATTTAAACCATGCTTAGTTTGTACTAAGGGGCTCAAACTGTGTCAAGAAAAATATCCCCCACACCATTACACCACCAGCAGCCTGAACTGTTGATACAAGGTAGTATGGAACCATGCTTTCATATTGTTTACACCAAATTTTGACCCAACCGTCTGAATGTCAAAATTCGAGCTCGTCAGACCAGGCAATGTTTTTCCAGTTTCCTGTTGTCCAGTGTTGGTGAGTCCATGGAGAATTGTATCCTCGGTTTCCCGTACTTGGCTGATGGGCTACAGCAGCAGAAACTCCTATCTGCTTCAAGGTTCAACATGTTGTGCATTCAGAGATGCTTCTGCATACCTCGGTTGTAACAAGTGGTTGTTTGAGTTGCTGTTGACTTCCTAGCAGCTCGAAGCAGTCTGGCCATTCTCCTCTGACCTCAGAAATCAACTGCACATTTTCACCCAGAGAACTGCTGCTCACTGGATGTTTTCTTTTTCTGACCATTTTCTGTAAACCCCACAGATGGTTGTGTAGATCTCACTTATTTTATGCATTAATATTTTTAATGCTACTATTTTTTTTTTCTTTTTCTTTCTAAATTCAGTGAGGCCCTTATAACTCAGCTTTAGATATGTGCTATAGAGAGAGTTTATTATTGGATCAGCAGTTTCTGTAAAAAACATCTGGCACCAACAACACCATGTTCAGTGACTTTTATCACCTTTCTTCAGTTTGAACTTCAGCAGGTTGTCCTGTGATTGGATCATTAGATATTTGCATTAACGTGTAGTTGAACAGGTGTACCTGATAAGTGGCAAGTGAGTGTATAATAGAACCCAAGTTCATTATTAAAAACTCAAATGATTCAATTTGAGCTTTTAATTCTTTAATTTCTAAGTCTTCTTCCCTTATGACATGTTAGTTTTCTACACTGAAAGCAATAAACATTTTAGCAAAGCCATTTTATCGTACATCAAGTCGCATAACTAAATGTGTGCAGCGACCACTGATTTGATGTCAGTTCACTGTGTTGTACTTTTGCAGGCATTTCTCTGGAGAAGGTGTTTGACTACAGTGAGTACTGGGAAGTAGCCAGAGGCCTGTATGCACCGTTTGACTGCACTGCCACCATGAAATCTGGAAATGCTGACGTCTATGAGAACGAGATACCCGGAGGACAGTACACCAACCTTCACTTCCAGGTGCACGGAGCTGCTATATTGTTTTGCCAGTGTGTCGGTGAATGATTTCAAAGCTAAATACATTTGACTGCTGCATTGTAAAAAGCCACTTCCAAAAACGTTTTGATGCTGTCAAATGTAAATAAAACAGAATGCAGTGGTTTGCAAATCTCAAACCCATATTTGATTCAGAATAGAACACAGAACATGTATTAAATGTTTAAATGGTAAAAATGTACCATTTTAAGAAAAATATTAGTGTTTACCACCGTGTAGCATCCCCTCTTCTTTTAATAATCCATAAACATCTGGGGACTGAGGAGAGCAGCAGAGGAAAGTTGTTCTAGCTGCTCAACAGCCCTGGGTCGTCTTGGTCTTATTTTTCACTTCATGATGAGCCAAATGTTTTTCATTGGTGCATCATGAAAACATTTGGTGTGGACTGCAGGTGGGCCAGGTCAGCACCTGGCCTCTTCTACTATGGGGCCATGTTGTTGTAATAGCTGCAGTATGTGGTTTAGCATTGTTTTGCTGAAATATGCAAGGCCTTCCCTGAAAAAAGACGATGCCTGGATGGGAGCGTGTTTCTTTAACACCTGTACGTACCTTTCAACATTGACTGTGCCTTTCCAGATGTGCAAGCTGCCAGTTCCATAGGCACTAATGCACTCCCATACCATCAGATATGCAGGCTTTTGAACTGAGCACTGATAGCAAGTTGAATGATCCCTCTCCTCTGTTGAGGCGTCTGTTTTCCAAAAATAATTAAAAAATTTTTCTGACCGCGGTACAGTTTTCCACTTGCCTTAGACCGTTTTCAGTGAGCTTTGGTCCAGAGTAGGTGGTGGTGTTTCTGGCTCACGCTCACATATGAGAGTCTGTTTTTTGCATGTTGGAGCTTTTACCTGAATCTGTGGATGGCACGGTGAACTGTGGTCACAGACAGTGATTTCTGGGAGTGTTTGAGAGCCCATGCAGTCTCCATGACAGAATCATGCCTGTTTTTAATTCAGTGCCGCCTGAGGGCCTGAAGATCGCGGGTATCCAATATTGATTTTTCATCCTTGTCCCTTGCATTCTGTCTGTATTTGCATTTTACACAGCATCCCAACCTTTTGGAATTGGGTTTGTACCTTTTTAACTTAGAATGGAGAATAGGTTCTCTGCATCTGACAATATTAGCTCAGTCTAACATCAGATATCATCTGTTGCCATTGTAGGCATGGTTGTGCTTAAGTTTAACTTGAATTGACAGTTTAATGTGAAGAGTGTTGACATTTTTTAACAATGTGAAAACAAAAATATTCTGAATTTCTCATAGTTTTTTCCTCACATCCCTGAACAAGTTTGTGTGAGACACTCTTTTTCAAAAATGCCTTTTTTTCTTTTTTTTTTTTATGTCTGTGTTTGTATGTTCAAAGCTCGCAGAGATGCAAGAAATGTGACTAAAATGAGCCAGTGCAGATGACTGCACTGGCTCAGAAACTCAAATAAAAATGATGCTTATTTATAAATGCTGTATGCCACAATACAAACAAGCGTCTGCCGTGTCACACTCTGAAAAATGGAACAGATGATTACAAAGTGACTAAAACCACAGGACTGTTTTTCCCAAGTTTAAAAGCTTTAGGTCACTACACACATTCAGCTACGGGACTGCACCGGCTTGTCCAGCATTTCTTGATTTTTCTCTTAAATTGGGAATAATAAATTGTTTACTCAGTTCATTCATGGTGCCATTTGGTCTTTTGCAGGCTCACAGTATGGGACTGGGCAATAAGTTCAAGGAGGTGAAGAAGGCCTATGCTGAAGCCAACAAACTACTAGGAGACCTTATTAAGGTGAGACATGGAGACTCCGCGTCCCAAATTGCTCTTTATTTTCCTCAACAAGCTGTGCAGGTTCAGCTTTAATTTAGTTTACCAGCAATACAGTACAACAAAGGTGCCTGCAGAGTCAGTGATGATAGTGGCCTCGTCACCCAGCTGCAGTTACTGATGCCAGAAAATCCTAATTTAACGTGGCAGATAAGACTGCATTGGAAAGTCCGTGATTTAGGAGCATCAGCTTTAATGGTTCGTGTTATTATCTTCTTAAACTGAGCAGTATAAAGTAGGATTGTGGAAACGAGTAGCTGCAATTGCAAGCACAAGGTCAAGCACATTTGCAACGTTAATGATCTTTCACTTTGCTCATTCGTTAATACATTATATCTAAGTTCACATGAATTTCCTGCTGAGAAATCAGTTGCAAATTAGTTTTCGATATACTTTCATTGGCCTGGCTCACACTGACTGCTCCTGCCAGGCTGAGCCAAGCAGTCCCAGATTAAGTTAGGCGCATCCATTGTTCTGTGCAGTCTGAATTCACTTTCAGTGCAACGGCATATTTGACTTTCCCCGGCTTCCTTTCCCTCTGAGAGTAATTTTGTGTGCCCAACTTTTTATAGCTTTGTCATTTCCCTCACTAGACTTGTTTATCTTTTCCAAGCTAGCCTGCATTAGGCTTATTTATCCTCTCATTTACCAGGTGGATTTAAGATAACATCAGCCATCACTAATTGTAGTCATGGGCAGGAATTTGTGCTGGAACACCGTCATTCTCTGCCTGCACTGACCTCCTGCCTACTTTTTTTTTTTCCTCCCCCGCTCATCTTTCATTAATTCCTGTGTCTCTCCCATTTTGTTTCCTCACTCTGTGATTATGTATTTGTTCTTTTGCATTTTCTTTCATTATCAAGCCTCCCTCTCACTTTCCTTTTGTTCCGTTCTCCATTCCATTGCTGCTTTTCACATTTATTCCCCAGCCATCTTTCTTATTTTGCTTTCTCTCACCCTAGACATGCTCGCATGGATTCCCCATTACTTTACTGCCTCCTTCTCACTTTTTTTTTTAAATTTTCTTTGTCTCTCAATTTTCCTTCTCCAGTCCCTTCCCCCTAATATTCTCTCCCCCTCTCTCTGTTTTTCTCATCAATCCCCCCCCCCCCCCGACATCCCCTAGCCTCTGCCCATGCTTTCTATCAATTCAATTAAGACTCTGCGGGCTTCACTGCACAAGCCAATGTTGGCTTAATGTGCCTATGGGCCCTGCTATGCTCTCTGTTGTATCCTGTTAGCTCGACATTGGCTATGTCTCTCACACTGCTGGCTTGTCGATAAGGGAGAAGGAGTGTGCTTGTCAGATATAGACATGGAGCACACAGCACATCCTGCACTGGCAGTAAGCAGAGCACCTAAAGTATATGCCCACACGTACCGTAGCAAGCGCCTTATCTTTGAAGTTTAGTGCTGTCAGTGAAGGAGAAATGGGGATACTTTCCTCATTTAATCAAGAACACAGATCTAATTATTTGAGATAAAAAAAAAGTTAAATGTTTTATCTTCAAAGCATTTACATAAAAGTGATTTGCATTAAAGAGATTGTTTACTTTGCCAAGTCTATTAATTCATGTTTTCCTGCAGTTGGTGTCATGTTCTGAAGTAAGAAATGAAGAGATTTGTACAGGATGTGTCTGAACTTACAAAACTGCATCATTAGAAATGAAAGGAAAAGCCTGGACTTAAGCTCATGGGCTTCTCGCTCAATACCAGACGACATCAAACCCGGCTCGGGAATCTGGGAGACTTTCATGAAATGTTCATAAGCCTAACAGTTTCTTAGCTTAATATTAATTCCAGATGTGCAGCTCAGTATAATCATTGCATTGCCCGCCGAGTACCCAGTGACAGTTCTACAAATCTCCCTTAATCCATAGACTTGATTTAATTATAAACAGGTTTAAAAGTGTCTCATTAGTTTTCCTATGCGTTAATGACCATTCAGTTCAGAAAGATCAGATCAAATCTCTTGCTGCTCGTGAACCATTCTTTAATTTGCATGTGGGATAATTTAAAGTCTGTTTAACGATCCAGGTTCCAATTAACTCTACTAAATATGACACCTACACTAGGATTAGGTTTATGCTGTGTTTTTTATGTATATATCACATACAGCATAAGTATCAGTAATCTCAATTTTAAAAGGGTGCATGTGATAAAATACAGTGCTGTTCTCTGAAAGGAGGGGGTGCTAAGCTGGACCCTGAAAATGCTGAACAGCTGGAGAATAGAGGGGCAAGATTTTCTTGGTTGGTTGATGATTGGTTGATGTCAGTCCCTCGTTGGCCTCCTGGTACTGCCTTTGCACAGACCACAGTATATGTAGCAGCAGAGCTGACAAACCTTCTTGGTCAGAAGATTAAAAAGTGGTCTTGCCTAGTGCTAATTCCACTTGTTGTTGATTTTGCTGGAGGACATATTTACTGAAGCAATGGAAGAATCTAGCAACAAAGAAAACATACATGAATAGATGGCTCTAGCGGCTGAGTTTGTCATTGGAAAGAGGACAACTTGTATATGTATTTATGATTGTGCTCCGTCTTCCTCCCTTACTCTGTCACGTTTCTCTTGCAATTACAAGCACGTATCTCCTCACCTCCCCGTCTCAAAACACACTCAGTCTCTCATACTTGGAGGTGGACCACCTCCTTGTATTGCCTGTGGGGCTGCAGATGTCTATTGCTCTTGTCTGTCTACTTCTCTCCTCCACTCAGTTAATCCATCCATCTCTTTATTTCTCCCTCTTAGTCTTCCTGCACCACTCTTCATCACCCCGTCTGCCATCTCTCCCTACTCTCACTCTCCAGTTTCATTTGGCCTTATCTCCTCTGTCCTCGCTGCCTCCCACCTTTCTTCATTTCAGTTAGACTTCCTTCGTGTATCTCTAATCTTTCTATCGTTTCTCCCCTTCCCCTTCTTCTCTAAGCCTCTCGTTATCACTCCTCTCTCCAGTCTCCTCCCCTCCTGACGGGTACCATTCTTCACTCTGCTCCTAGCATGGCTGGGTAGTGTATGTGTTTTTGTTGCATTTGCCCCCCCCCCCCCCCCCCCCCCCCCCATGAAACAGATGCGCACACGCTGCTCTGGCTGTTATAATCCTACGCTATTTAGGGTAATTCAGGTTTGGATAGAGTTGCATTTCCAAACAAATTTGAGCAAAGTACACAGACACATGCAAGCACACACAAAATCTCTGCCACACATTCAAACGTGCCACTGTACCAGAGTTCTGTTTGCCAGGGGTGTGAAGTCATGCAGGACCACTTAGTGAGGGCTGTACATTAGTGGAAGTGAGAAAGATGGACAGAAGGCGGAAGAGAGGAAAGGAACACGGAGGTGGTGGGAACAGAGAGCCGCTGGAGGTGGGTGAGGGTGGAACAGCTCTTGTGTCTCCGATGTGATAATGAGTGCCTTAATTTGGATTAATCGGCATTAATTTCTGATAAAAGCATTTATGGGAGAGAGGCAGAAATGGCAGGAGCTAATTTAATCTCCCTATTCAGTCTCCAAAGTAGCTTTGGGTAACAGAATATAAAATATGTCTAGTATAAATCATTCAGCACTGTAGCCATACAACAGTAATGCTAGGTATAGAACATTAAGTGCCTATATTTTTCTTATTTTTAGCCTTGCCACAGTGTGACTCGAATGGCAGTGTCGGTAAGTGGGTCAGTTTCTCCACCATCTCAGCTACTGATGGGATACCCGTGAAAATGTATCCAGAAGCTTCTGCTCCCCAGAATAAAGCCTGTTTTTTAGTGATGCTCTGAAATGTAATGCAGCGTCTCAAATGGATCAGATTTCTATATTCATATCTGAAAACGGATTGTTAAAAATTTTGATCCAGCCTGGTCCAGGTATGTTTTTTTTTTGTTGTTTTTTTTCCCCAGAGAAAGAACTCCAGTAAATCTCAAGGTTTCTGGGGTTGAATAAGATGTACATGCACCGCGGTGCAGTGTTTAGCACTGTCAGCTTTCAAGAAGTCTGGCTTAGCGCCCTGTTTCTTGGTCTTGTCAGAGAAAAGATAACAGCTTGCGTATTCTACTGCAGTGCATTTTGTTCAGAGGCTCAAGAAGCTGATTACTTATGTCAGTCCAGTCAAAAGCTAAACTCCCTCCTAAAGTAGTGACATAAAGACACCATCTTATCAGTAAGACTGAGAGCGATCAGCAGCCCAAGAGTCTGAGCTCAGCTTCACACAGGAACAGAGGAAATCAGATTTTTCGAACCCCACCAGGATGTGATTTTTTTTTTTTTCTTCACTCCCCGTCTAAAAATATAGAAAAGCTCACACATCATATATAGCTCATATACTCCTGAAAATATGATTTTTTTTTTTTTTTCTCCTGTGTGTGAGGCATCCAGAGAGAGTTGGAGGTGGGTGATTCATCAACAGAGATTGATAATGAGAGTAACACTCTTGATGTTACTGTGGATCAAGGAAAAGGAAATATTTGGCAGACGGACTAGAGAGAAGAGGGATGGGAATGGGACCAAGTTGATTCATGAAGAAAGAGTAAAAATCTAACATGCTGGCTTTTAGAGTAAAGACAGAAGGTTAAGATAGCGAGGGAGGGAGGGAGGAAGTAAGAAGGGTGTCTCTTGAAGATGGATAATAAAGAAAGAAGGGTGACACCTGTGCAGTGAAAAGAGGAGAAAAATGAGACGGGAAACACTGAGATTGTGTGACTGCACACTGCGAATGCAGCCTTGCTGCTTTCTCGTGTTTGATAGATTTTAAGTAACTCATCAGTGTGCTTTTGTTTCACATGTCAACAAAGTTAATGACGTATATTAACAATTCGCTCAAATCTCTGTAAGCAGTCATTGTGTAAAAGCAGTGTATCAATAACCCCTCCATTCACAAACCCTGTCCATCTGAACTGCAGGTGTTATGGCAGGGAAAGCTGAAGGGAGGTGCATTTCTTGCATCTTGTTTCCTGTCTTGCTGGGAAAATGCACGTCCTTGAAAATTCTCCAACTGGTTTTGGACTTTAACGGGTGTCCAGGGGCTGTTCTTGAGATTTAGCTTCTAATTGCACTGAAATGTTTTTTGTTTTTGTTTTTAAAAAAAACAAAAACAAAAAAACCCCAGATCTCATCTGTTTGTTACAGTAAAGTTGCCCAGTGGGCGGAGCTTTTTGAGACACTTTTAAAAGCCCAGCAGGACTTTTTTTTGACCAAAGACTTTTTAACACTGTATCCAGGATATGCTTGGTGGATCTAAAAGTGCAGCAATGAACAATTTAATACTGTTGTTTCCACTGATGATTCCACTGATTTTTATAGCAGGTCGTCATGAAATGATGGGTTTTTGTCATCTCTAAAGCCCAAAAGCACTTAAACACACACACAGTGGACTGTAGTTGTTGAAAGAATAAAGTGATCTCACAAGCTCAGCCAGCCTAACAAACACCCAAATCCCAGGAGGCTGTAGTAATCCCAGAGGGGGATGTGTGTGCTGTATTTCTCACTTTCAATAATTTTGGTATCACTTCTTTGAGAAATAGGTGTCAAGGTCTTTGTTTGGGGATTCCTCTGGGAATGTCAACGTAATCTATATTTGTTCATCCATTTTCTCCCTTTCTTCTCCCTCCTTTTGAGTGCTCTAATTGCCTCAGAAATAGGCTTTGTGTGAAATGTGGGCCTAGTTCTCGCATGCTCCACTCCTTCAGCTGTCGATGCTTGTAGGCTTTTCCTAATGGATAATAAAATGTTGAGGATTAAGCACGAGTATAAACCGGAGCGTGTGTTTGAGACAGAAAGTTGGTGGGTCATGTTAATTGACCCCTTTCTCACTTTAATGGCCCAAGTACCAGATGGAAGTCAACAGGAAGCCTTAAATTTGTGTCTCCAATCATTACAATAAGAGTAATGTGTGCAATTGATATTTGCGCCAGTGTCCCGTTCACAGTCTGAGACTCTACCTATCACCATTATGCTAATAGGGATCGCTATTACCATAATGATATGCCATTATAAATAATGAAAGAGTGAATACGTGTGATTTTAATGAATGTTTTCTGCACTCTTTCTTCTTCTCTCCTCGTTTTCAGGTTCATTCTGTTTTCACATAGCAGACTAAATCAGATGACTAAAGAGACTGTGTGCAGAAGTAAACATCTTTTCATTTCCCTTTCTCTGCGTCTCTTTGTGCTTAATCTTTGTAGACAGCATCTTCATTAAAGCAAACACTCTGTGACCACTTCTCTTTTGCTGAAATCACCGTGGCTGTGCAGTAATACCTGCGCGCTGCTGACAGGAGGACTTGATGGGGGGAAACGGTGTAGCCTGTCAGACAACTGCAACAGCTTCTACTTTTTTGCAGAAAGGAAGATTAAACCATTACCCCGTGAAAAAATGCTGTATTTCCCTGAATATATTTCCAAGTTGTTTTTTTTTTTCTTTTCTCTATGCATGCTGATTTTTGTCAGCTTAAAAGGCCCACTGAATAATAGCAGCTCTCCTTGTCCTAAGCAAACTGAGCTAATCTGTGTGCAGAGGCTATACTGATATCTTGTGCACAGGCTGTGATGAAATAGAAATATCTAACTGAAGAGTACAGCGTGCTAATAACATTTTTTTTTTTTTTTTTAAATCCAAGAAGGGGTTTAATAATGCCAAAAACAAATACTACTAGTGCTCAGACTTCTTTGTCTTTGTTAGGTGACTCCTTCCTCAAAGATCGTGGGTGACCTGGCCCAGTTCATGGTGCAGAACAACCTGACCAGGGCAGAGGTGGAGGAGAGAGCAGACGAGTTGTCCTTTCCCCTGTCTGTCGTCGAGTTCCTGCAGGGATACATCGGAATACCACATGGAGGGTTCCCTGAGCCGTTCAGATCTAAGGTACTGATGTTTGGTCTGTGTATACACATCCATTTTTTTTTTTTTTTTTAAATAGGGTTTTCTATGAAAGCATTCATTTACACTTGAAAACAGTCCAACTTCCCCATCTTACACATACTTGGATAAATGGAAACGCAGTAGCAATTTAGATCACAAAATAACTCGCTCTTTAATCTTTGCTGTTGACATCCTTCTTCACTTGTACCTTTTTTGTAAAACGGCCCAGAGAGCTTTATTAAAGTTGCATATGCAGTTACGCACATGCAAACAATCAAATTTTGTCGCACGCTTAATCTCATCTGGCACAAGTTGAAAACTTTTTTTTTTTTTTGGTTGCTATCTACTTCTCTCGTCTCCTCATGAGCACGAACACATCGGGGGGCCCCAGCGTGACGGCTCCTTGGGAGCTGCAAGAACAGACGATTAAAAAAATGTCAAATTTTCCCTAAATGTTGTTGACATTATGGCTAGTTGACATTTCTGAATTTTTTTTTTATACTTGTATTAGTATTTAACTTTTCCACCCATCATGTTAACAGTATGTGTGCACATGTACAGTTAAAGTTAATTTTCAGCAACATTTTTGCAGAGCCTTAAATGCCTTCGTGTATTTCCCCACCGGTCAAGTCATTTCTTCCAGGTTTTTCCTCAGTTCATCGCGTAGTCGTATCTTAAACGATCTCTCATTTGTGTTAGCGTTTGGCTCTGCAGTCGCTGATTCTCCCTCCCATCCTTCCCCTTCTTTGTTTGCCCAAGTGAAACCATCACTCGTCCTCCTGCCTCTCTTCTCGTTGCTCTGGGAAATAACACGATCAGATGTTTGTCATGGGGCTTTGCGTGCAGTCCAGACATTGACAGAGATTTTTTCTGATTTTTGATATAAACAACTCATCCGTCTGCTGCCTGATTCATTTGTGATGGTGTATCGATGTCTCGTGTTTTTAAATGGTGTGTCAAGTGAATCATTACCATTTAAAAAAAAACAAAAAGAAAAAAAAGACTGAGCTGTTATGTCCTCAGGTTTGCTCTTTTGTTTGTCAGCATTCCCACTGAAGGGAAGCTAAAGTGACACTTTATGTTCTCTTGTATAAGGGGATATTTACATTCCAAATAATGCAAAAATAATTTTCTGAGAGACACCATTTTATTTAAACAATTGTCAGAGCGGCAGGTTGCATTATAGTGTGTACTGAGCAAATCCTCAATACAACTGCAGTGAGATTCTCATCTCAGCCAGAAAATCTGACTCATCCTCTAAATCTCCTGATATTCATACCCTGGCAGTCCACCCTCAGTTTTTAATGGACAAACACCCCCCCACACACCACCCAAACTCAGTTAAATAATAAGCACCACAGATCACTTTCAATATGTTTTTAATTTGTGTGCTTATTGTATTTGCCTATGTTGAAGCTGCACAGCTGAGACGCAAATCAGATATTCACACATCATATATCAGGATAACTGATTTCCATAACTTAGGGTCAGGCATGAAATGGAGCGAATGCAATTTTGTTTAAAGGAGAGAAAGTAAAACATTTATCAAATTATCTTTCGAAAGCAGAGCCAACACGCGTGTCTATTGGGGTACTTTGCCTTCAGTTATTGACCTTTGCTTCCTGCTTTTTCACTCATTGAGTTCATCTTTATTGTATGCATGTAAGCATACACATGCAGACCCCATCTGTATGCTGTAGCTGAAGTTCGTATTTGTATGCTATCAGCAAAGAAGCAGCAGCGTTTCCTTAATGGCGCTTCGGTGGTGTTAATTAGTTGGTGAACAGGCATGCCATAAATATATCACATTCATTAATTTCTCAAAGGCTGTCACAAAGTTATTTTCATTCCTTTAAATCATAAAGTGGTAATTGAGTTGTTTCCTCATCCAGTGTGGGTGGACACAAATGATGGACACGACAGAGGGAAACTTAAAAAGATACGGGTCAAGGGAGACGAGCGAAAGGGTGGGAGTATGGATCGTGAGACAGAGGAATGAGAAATGTATGAGACCATCAGAAATAAAATGAATTAAAGAAATGAGTATCATTAAAAATGCAGGAAATCCCTCAGAGGAGCATACTTGAAAAGAGAGAGAGAAATCAGTGAGTGTGATGTTGAGGAGTTTCCACAAAAATGTGGAGAACCAGCAGATATAACCTTGGAGGAAGAGTTTCCTTCATTTGTTAATGCAACACACAGACACACACACTGTCTTCATCTCACACTTAAACAATCAACCAGTTTAGGTGTAAGGACATCCTCAGAGAAGGCTGCGGTAATGAGCAGGGACTCCAGTGAACCTGCTATCTTTTTGAAGTGCCTTTCTCACACACACACAAATGAGTAAGCTATCTCTGAACTGTTAGCTCTGTGACTAATAGAATTGCACTGGGGCTTTTTGTCTAGAGATTTCCACAGGGTGCACACACACACACACACACACACACACACTCTTGATATTATGAAGATATGAAGCAGCACACAAATTAGTAAACGTAACACATGTATATACAGTCATGGTAAAAAGTCCACTCTTTGAATTCTAAGGTTTTACATATCAGGACACAATAAAAATTAGCTGTTTAACAGGTCTTAAAGTCTGGTAAATACAACATCAAATGAACTATAAAACGTGTCATATTACACTGTCATTATTTAACGGAAACTAAGCCAAAATGCAGAAAGTGTGTGAAAAACTAAGACCACCATTACTGCTGCCATGGGAATTAAGAGGGTAAGTAGCAGCCAGGTGCTGCTAATCTAATACACTAGATTAATCGATCATCAGCAAGTGTGAGCACCTCTATAAAAGGAGAATTTTTGGCAGTTTGCTGGTTTCGAGCATTCAGATGTGTTATCACAATGCCGAGGAGGAAAGGCATCAGCAGTGATCTTGGAGAAGCAACTGATGGTGTCCATCAGTCTGGGAGGGGTTATGAGGCCATTTCCAAACAATTTGAAGTCCATTATTGTGCAGTTGGAGAGATTATTCACAAGAGGAAAACATTCAAGACGGCTGCTAATCTTCCCAGGAGTGGAAATCCCAGCAACTTCACCCCAGGGTCAGACCGTGCAATGCTCAGAGAAACTGAAAATAATAACCCAAGAGCTACAGTTCATCTCAGACTCTGCAGGGCCTCAGTTAGCATGTTAAAGTTCATGACAGCACAGTTAGAAAAAGACTGAACAAGTGTGGCTTGTTTGGAAGGGTTGCCGAGAGAGAGCTTCTTCTCTCTAAAAAGAACATGGCAGCACGGCTTAGGCTTACAAAGTTGCTTTTGAATAAATCACAAGACCTCTGAAACAATGTCCTTTGGCCAGATGGTCAGATGTCCAGTACCACATTTGGTAAAAGCCAAACACAGCATATCAGCACAAACACCTCATACCAGCTATCAAGCACAGTGGTGGAGGGGTGATAACTTAGGCTTTTTTTTTTTTGTTTTTTGCAGCTACAGGTCCTGGACATTTTTGCAGTCATTGAGTCAACTATGAGCTCCTCTGTATACAAACGTATTCTAGAGCCAAATGTGAGGCCATCTGTCTGACAGATAAAGCTTGGCTTAAATTGTGTCAATGATCAATGATCCCAACCACGGCAGCAAATCTACAACAGTATGGCTGAAAGAGAGAGAGGTGCTGCAGTGACCCAGTCAAAGTCCACACCTCAGCCTGACTGAAATACTGTTGGGACCTGAAAGAGAGCTGTGAATAAACGAATACCCACAAACCTCAATGACCTGAAGCAGTGTTGTAAAAAAGAGAGGGCCAGAATCCCTCCAGAGTGACAGACTGATGAACGCATGCACAAAACAATTTAAGTTGTTGCTGTTAAAGGTGATTCTATAAACTATTGAATCATGGGATGTATTTAATTTTCACACGCTGTTTGTTTAAAACTAAACCAAAACAAATGACACAGTATAATTTTAACTGGGCAGATTATTTTTATGTTCTGATATGTAAAACCTTAGAAATAAAAGCACGTGTACTTTTTATGACGACTGTAACATGTCTGCACCAGAGACGTGATCAGTATGATTGCTTAATTTGATGCACACTGCACTGAAAACACAGTCTACCAATAGCTTATTCTGTTTGCATACTTCAGGAAACCTTTTCTAAAGCACTGACTGATTAAAACTTGTATGAAGATCCATTTATTTCCCTCTCATGTCTGAGCCTTTGTTTAAAAAAAACTTCTATGAGAATAAAAGCAAAACAAGGATTCCCACTCTTTACAGCGGCCTTTAGATGAACTGTCGGTATCTTAACATAATCTCTTCACCAGACATTATTATTTGCCCCAGATCAATTGTCTCTACAAGCTGTCAGATCCCAACAACTGTGTGGGCAGATAAAGCGCCAGATCATTGGTCTTATATAGCATCTGTGTATTGCCTCTGCTCCATTTCTTTAAATTGTTCTGCTTTTTTGTCACATGTAACACTGCAGTCATGTTTAATGGGCTGTTGGTAGTTTACTGGCTGGAATAAGGGAGAGTGGGAGATGGCGATAAGTAAAGTGGAAATCACTGAAGAGCTTGGCACGACAGTGGTGCTGTTTTTATGTAAATTTAAAAATAACTTTCATCCATAAGTTTGACATTCTCTTCGATTTCTACTGCTCTTCTCCTCCTTTGTGCCTCAAAGCATCGAGTGTATCTCTGTCTTCCTCCTCCTCTCACTCTCTCTCTGTGTCAATTTAGTGTTTTTGACAGGTTGGAGCTTTTATCTATAACTGGGAAGTACAATGTGAAGGTTTTACCATCACTTTATATATCTCACATACTTCAGCCTCCCATGGGGATGTTATGGAGGGGAAAAAAATGCAGAAAGACTATATGACTTTAAATGGAAAGTTTTAGTAAATAGTTTGTTCCCCTCTTTTGCTTTTTTTTTTTCTTTTTATCTTTTTTCTCTTGGTTCCTCTCATTTCCTCCTCCTGTTTTAACCTCCTGTTTCAGGTGCTGAAGTCACTTCCCCGCATTGAAGGTCGACCCGGTGCCTCTCTGCCACCTATGGACTTCAAGGCCCTGGAAGAGGGGCTCCGAGCCGCACATGGTGATGACATCACCCCTGAGGATGTGATGTCAGCAGCCATGTACCCCAAGGTGTTCCAGGAGTTCAAGGAATTTACTGGTGAGTGGACTGCCTGGATAATCTTGGTATTTGTTATAATTTAGGAGAAGGACTTTGTCTTTCTGGGGCAGCACGGTGGTGTGGTGGTTAGCGCTGCTGCCTCTGGGTTCTGGTCTGGGTTCAGATCCACCTTGGCCCAAGCCTTTCTGTGTGGAGTTCTCAGTGTGTTTGCGTGGGTTTTCTCCCGGTACTCTGGTTTCCTCCCACAGTCCAAAGACATGCAGTTAGTGGGGTTTGGTTAACTGGTGATTCTAAAGTGCCCATAGTTGTGAGTGTGAGTAGTTGTCTGTCTCTCTGTGTTAGCCTTGCGACAGACTGGTGACCTGTCCAGGGTGTACCCTGCCTCTCACCCTATGACAGCTGGAATAGCCTCTAACCCCCCACGACCCTGAAAAGGATAAGCGGAAGAGAATGGATGGTTGGACTTTCTTCTGTTTTTGTAATTTAAGTGGTTGAAATGTGTGTTTAATCAAATTGCATCCGTTTTATTAAACAAGTCTAGGTCTGTGGTCTCATTCTCTCAGACACTGTCATTCTCATTTGTGTTACTGCTGGGGCTTGAAATTGGTACCAGCCAAACTTGGGTCGGGAACACTGAACATAAAGTCGAACCATTTGGTAGAAATGTTTTTATGCTGTGTTTTGAGGAGAGAAATTGTAGTCTAAAGACAAGAGCTTGGAGCAAGAACAGACTAATGTAGCAAATTTAACAATAAAGGTTACATACGGATCAAATTTAGCTGGAAGCAGTTTGAAGCCGTTGCCTGGATTAACCTGAATTGAATTATTCTTTGAGGAGTTGGGGCATTGTTAGCTTTAGTCTGGTGTTGGCTCTCTAAGATCTCAGGTGGTGAATATCAAGATCCTCTTCCATTCTGATTCTTCACTTTTAGAGATGCATTTCTTCACATTGAGAGAGAATCATGTGTGTGGCTAATTTGCTAACGGGGAAAAAAATGTATTTCCTCCCTCTGTCCCTCAACAGTTATGAATAAAATTAAATTACAAGAGACCTGTGATGTGACACAAGCAGCAGGAATGTCCGATGTACTTGCGTTAGCACTGCTGCACCCTGTCAGCAAGCCTGCATTCATCACGTCCTAAAAGCAGAAGATAATTGTTCTGCTGACTTGTCAGCTGACAAGTTGGCAGAAAAATACAGCATACCTCAAAGTGAAAGTGTTGTTCTCATGTTCTTGGTGTGCTGTTACCTTTGTGACTGACTTTTGTGCATAAAGAGGGTTTTGTTTCACATTTTAATTCAACAGTTTTTGTTTTTGTTTTTTTTAAGCACCCCTTCTTTCATGTTTTTGCTGCTTTTGTGATTTCACCTTCACTGTGAATTATCTCAGTAAATTTCTCACAGCCCTTAAACAGAAGCTCTTGCTCCATCCTGTTTCTCATTCCTAGAATCGTGGATTCACTAATTGTGGTTTCCAGCATCAATATGGTTCCTATTTGAGTGACCACAAAAGCATGCTGTCATCTTGGATGACTGAATCTGGCTTGGCTGATCTAATTCTCTTGTGGTTTTGAAGAACCAGATAAACCAGTGTTATCAAGATTACTGATCCTGGATCAGAGAGCTGAACTTGGAACCTTGAAGTGCTGTCACCTGGACTCAGGACTGCTTTTAACCAAAATAGTTTTTCAATGTCTCTCTTTTTAGCCAACTTTGGCCCAGTGGATTGTCTCAGCACCAGGCTGTTCTTGGATGGACCCAAGATTGCAGAAGAGTTTGAGGTAAGTCAGTTTGACCTTTTTTATTTCTTTATTAAGTTTACTTTTAGAATCACTTACATAGTTGTCATTGTTTTACAGTGCTATAATATGATTAAGTTTTCCCCCCGATGGCTGAGAATATCTCCTGTAACATGCATAAAACTACAAAACTAAACATAATGCATAAAACACCATATGGCCATATAAACAAGCTTAAAACTTTTTTCTTTTTTTTTTTTGTGCCTCCATCAGAGCAGGATTTTAGCACTTACGGAGAATTTTTGTTAGGTTACACAAAACATCTTCCTCCAGTGTGGGATCCTGGCTTGTCAACAATACCCAAGATTATTTTTTCCCAGCCATTATTTACAGTGTTATCATAATTCCTGCCTTTTGCATATTTCAGTTAGCTGAGAAATGACCTGAGTGCATAAAAATGAGTCATTCTGTTGTGCATTTTTGCTGTTACTGTTTTGTTTTTGTTTTTTGGGTTTTGTTTTTTTGAGCCGGGGGGGGGGGGGGGTTGCAGATAAATGGATGTTCAATTCAGCGCTAAGTGTATTTGTTAACTGTCACTAATTGTATCATAATACATTTAATCTTAATTCCTTTAATGGCCCACTTTTATTTTTAATTAACTCTGGTGTAATCAGAGTTTAATAAAGAAAGGACGTTATCTGCAGGAAATGATCTTTCCGTCACTGCGGATGGCTGAGGTTTGATTCAGTTTGGTGCAGAGTCACAGTGAAGTGCTGATAACACAGTGGGAGGACAGAGATATTAACAATTTATCAAGGGAGCAACAAAACAGCATTTCTGATCCCTCTGGCCTTCAAGATTGGCCTTCCTGCAACTGAAATAACAGATTAATTTTGTCGTGTGATGTTTGAGAGGAAGCTATTGAAAACCACTAGGGGCGAAATCTCAGGCCCAAAATATAACTGTTACTGACTTACAGTATAAAGATTATACTGTTCATTTATTCTCCAGCAGAGAGCCAGCTGAACAAACGCAGTCAACAGAAGAAACAAAATACAGGAGTTTAATCATTGTGCATGCAAATGAATTGAGCTGGACACAACAGTGTAGCATTGTTTTGGTGAGTGTAGGTAATAACTGGCTGTCGTGCAACTAAACCCACAAAGTCTCAAACAAAAAGGCTGCACAGGAGTATTGACACCAAAGTTGTAAACTAGTTTCTGTCAATTTCATAATGTTACATAAGTAGACTCAGCAGGCTGGATATTGCTTCAAATTTGCATAAATGTACAGCCAGCAGAAATAACTTAAGGTGTCTGCGGTGCTTATTGAAGAGTTCTCTCTGAATAGGAGATGGCACATTTAAGGAACATGGTTTTTTTATTATTATTAGAATGACAGCAGCAGGAACTTTGATGAGCAAAACTTGGGCTAAAATGATTGTTGAAATTCAGATTGAAGAGCAAATTCCAAACAGAGTGATGGAGGTACCGACAGGAACCTTTGCTACAAATGTCACAATCACACGTCTGATCAAAGAGAAGCTTTTTCAGATGGATTTTGTTACCCAGCCATCTCATCACGTAATGAAAGGTTTCTAGGTAACCTTTGTTTTGTTTTGCTTTGTTTTGTTTTTTTCCATCAAAAATCTTATAAAGTAAAATCTAATTTTACATGAGCTTATGGAAATGAGTTTCTTCACAATAACAGCATTCGGGCTCGGTCAGTAATATAAATCTTTTTAATACTGGATCGTGTAGCAAGATCAATGACTCAATATTGAAGAATACAAAAAGTGTGGCATTAGATCTCAGATTTATTTGACCCTAAAGCGTAAACTCACTTGGATACAAACAAAACTATCATTACTTGCAGAGTAATAATGGATTCAGACCAGTGAGATGTGCTGCTTTACAGTTTAGATGAGGAGATGCAGTTGTAATGAGTCTAGAGTGCAGTGAGAGCGGCGATGCCCAAAAGGAGCATGTGCCTCTGACCAGATGGCAGCAGTACAAAACGGGTAAACAGGAGGTGAGGCAGGGCAGAAATGATGCCTGTGACTTTTTTTTTTTTTAACTACAGCTTTGTAGTGACCTTGTGAGGTTGTTTTGTCTGTGTTTTTAAGAAAAAGCTTGTAGTGTGAATTAAGACTCGAAGCTCTTTTTGTATGTTTTTGTTCTTTAGCATGGGTAAAGCTACACACACAACACTATAATGCTAACCCTTGCCGGTAAAGTTGAAAATGAAGACACTCATTCTGATTATAACCAGATAAATAATGGACCTGAAATGGATTTTAGTCACCTTGATAAATTCAAGTTTTAGACCTTTTGACTTTTTGTTGCCATAGCCTGTAAGTAAAAGATGGACACAACCACTCTGACATCATCCATTGATTGGGCTATTTTGAAGCCTTGAGTTTGGCATCAT
Source organism: Archocentrus centrarchus (assembly GCF_007364275.1). Taxonomy (NCBI): domain Eukaryota; kingdom Metazoa; phylum Chordata; class Actinopteri; order Cichliformes; family Cichlidae; genus Archocentrus; species Archocentrus centrarchus. The sequence goes on from NW_022060145.1 coordinate 5,333,109, forward strand.
GTTGGTCTTTGGAAACCAGACAAAATGCTAAACAAGGTGTTAGGGTGTACTTGTGAAACCAAGGATCATGCACACCAATATGGTAGTGATTTGTCTATTACAAGAAAGCCACGCATTACTGCATTCTCTGCTTTGTCTGTTTTACTGTGAGGCCATGATTTCTTAAATGAAAACTACAATATATTAAATTAGACTTTAAACTAACAAGACTATACGAATTAGGAACATTTGCTGAGGTCCAAAAATGATAAAAACCAAGTGTGAAGTCATTTTTTCCCCATAGCCTTCTATACTGTTAAATTTCTCTTTGCAGCTGGAGGAGTTGCCCCCTGCTGGCAGCGCAAGCATGCAGCATACAGGATACATAATAAACATTTTTTAAAAAAAACCCTGGCTGAGGCATAAAAAAAAAAAAAAACAACTAAATGTAGCTCAGTATGAATACTAGCTACTGAAAACTTAAGAATTTGCGCTGAGAGAAAATAGCCGGCTAAGCCGTTTGGTTGGCCAGCTGCAGTTTTTCATCAGTTCATAGAACTTTTTTCCCTTTATTTATGGAAAACCTACTTCATTCTATAAGAAGTATATCACCCTAAAAGTGCCATCACTGAAAACCTTTAATTCATTAAACGTAACATAATTAACTGCGTGTTCATTTTTCTATTCTATACAGAACAAACCCTCCTGGTCTCTTGTGGAAGTCACATGTAATGCCTCGCATTGCTGTTTTTGTTAGATGTAGTTAGAAGCATTTCAGTAGTATTCATGCTCATAATTATGGGTGTGTTTCTTTGTTTCGTTTTTTTAAATTAAAAAAACAAAACAAAAAACAGCTTCATTATTTTCCACACTCTTAAAATCCACTTTTTTGAAAGTAATTTGCATTTTGTGACAGCTTGCATTGAGAGTGTGCGCTAATCTGCTGCAGGCTCAGTTGAGTAATCAGTCTTTCCACTGAGCTTTTATACATCGACAGTATTTTGTTTTCACATGTTAATTGAATCGTCTCTATATAGTACTTATTTCTTCACGTTCATAAGGCTTCTTGTCTATACTCAAACTCGTCAAACTCATCTTTTGATGAGTATTAAAATTCCAGTATACTCCGAACAGCCTTCATGCATTATAAATCATCTGTTCCTCCTGCATCCTTTTTTTCCTTTCAGAAAAGATTTCTCTCCATTCTCTCAGTATGACGACCACACACAGATTCAGCTGACAGTGATTCAGAGCAATGAAAGGCAACCATGTTTAATTACTGCTTCATTTCAGTGCAGCAAAAATGTTTCCAGGCTGCTGTTAATTGATTTTCATATTACCAGACACATAGGAAGCACTACTACCCTCCTGCTGTATTATTAGGAAAATGCGCTGTGCTAATTTAGTATTGACCCTAAAGACTCTCAGCCCCACCCCATCCGCCCAAATCATTTGAAGCTAAAAATCTGGAAGGGGACTCATACTCAGACCCCTATCCACAGATCAGAATAAAATCTTCAAACATTTGATTAAGCCTAAGCGGTTGGAGCATATAATTATTTGCTTTGAATTTGCAGTTTGGGATACATTATGCACCACCTTTCAAACACAGCAACATACTAAATAGTTGGTTTGTATAACAGCAATATTCGTAAAAAAAAACCGACTAAATAACCAACAATCTGCAGTTCTAGAGAAGCAAAAGCAAAAATAAATCAATGTTCATTCTTCCCTATGGCCATACTGGCTTATTTTTTACTGTCACTCCCTTAAACTGAAAAAACATAATATGCGCCCCATCTTAGCTTTCAATGATTTGGTTTGCATTTCCCCATCTAAGGGTCTTTCACTTCCATTCTTACCAGTGTCAGCTGTCTCCTTCCCTTAGGGCTGTTTAACCTTCTTCATTTTTGGAACTTTCACTCAGTTTTGTGCTCAGCTTCCGTCTTTGCCACAGAGACAACCCTACCCCTGTTGTCATGGCGATGGGTACTTCCCATCAGATCAGATCCGATTAGCGATCCCGAGCAAACTATGGAATGAAAACGTGTCAAAAAAAGTGCCCCCCCCCCCCCGTCACAAGCAGGGTGAGTCACCTCACGAAGGCTAAAAGAGTAGAACGACTGATCTCAGCGTTCTCGCTGCGTGTCCACTTCAGCTTTTACTGATGATGATCCCTGACTGTAAGCGCAGGTGTGTGTGTGTGTGTGTGTGTGTGTGTGTATTTCATTTTCCAAACTATATTTACTTTTAAACAAAGGATTGTTTATATTTTAGCTGAAATTCCCTGCTGAAGGTCTCTAGTGTTTGTCAATACCTGTAATTTAAAACTATTCAGTGTTCAGTCATATTGCTGCTGCCTTAATCCTTTTCTTTTTTTTTTTTTTCCCTTCCTATATTATTAAGGACATACCTATATCTGATCCATAATGCATTAGCGTCCTTAGGTGCAGTATTCCTGTGTGTTTGAAAGCCGGAGTTATCACCAGTGAAATATTAATAACCTGGCAGTCGAGCACCTATCAAAGAGGCACTGACAAAGTTAAAAGACAGCCATCACTGGGGGGGGTTTGAGCTGCATGAGTTCTGAACGAATTGACTTTTTGGTCAAATGTTGCATTTGATGAGACTGACAGTTTGAGTGTTAAGTTAGAGACGGACTGAGCGGTGGCCAAATGAATGTCAGCGCAGGTAGCCTCGTGTCAGCTTGTGACTGGTATCATTTGGTGTTTGTACTGGTTTTGTAGAATTACAGTACGTTCTGTTAAAGCAGTGAAAAACCCAGGAGAAAGAAAATGGGTAGTTTTTAAGTCGAGTTTTGTAGGTGCTTCTGGCAAATCCAAGTTGATACCTGTCAGAACGCATGACTTTTGCAGTGCAGCTGCATTATTTTTTTTTTTTGAACATTCTTTATTTAAGAGTATGTTATTATGAACCCAACATATGTGCATCTGTACATATTTACCTGCATACACATAATACAACAGAAAAAAGAAAACAAACACACAAAAAAAAAAAAAAAAAAAAAAAAAAAAAAAAGGAGGGAAAAAAAAAAAAAAAAAGGGGGGGGGGGGGGTTAGTGTCTCAGCAAACAATTAACATGCATTTCAGCAACTGAAATCGATCAAAATGGTCCTTGTGGACTCACATGAGGGGTGGGTGAACCCACCCGGCGTCTTCCATAGAGAAGAGGAAGAACAAAACCCACAAAAGGGACTGACACAACTTCTTAGAACCTACATCTTCATCTGTGAGACCATCCAAAGTGGGAGATGGCTGGGGTCCATACTCTTAGAAAGACGTCCATTTTTACTTGAAGTGTTGCCGTTATCTTTTCCATTGTATACACCCCTTTCAGTCTTTCTTGCCATTGTTGAAGGGTGGGGGGCAAAGGCTTGAACCAGGACAGAGTTATCATTTTCCTTGCAACCAGTAGAAGAATCTGTAGTAACTGAACTTCCTTTTTCCCAATATTTCCTCCTGGGGTCAAGCCCAATATGTAATGCAGTGGGTTCAGCGGTAGTGTGAACTTAAAAATTTTTTGAACTTCTGTCTGCACTCCCTGCCAGAATGAGGTCAATGCTGGGCAGTCCCAGAAAATATGAGTGTGATCCCCTATCTGGTTACAATTCCTCCAACACAAATTTGTAGCATTCCTGTCGTATTTTGAGATACTAAAGGGCGATTTAAAGAATCTCATTTTCAATTTCCAATCAAATTCCTTCCACCCTGGGCTATGGGTGATCTTATGACCATTTTCACAAACCCTCTCCCACTCTTCGTCTTCAATAACAATGTTCATTTCCAGTTCCCACTTTTGTTTTATATCTAAGGAATTGTCAGAGAAATGCATCTGTAAGTGTCTATATATATTAGACACAATCTTCCTCTTGCTATTTTCCTCTACGCATTTTACCATAAACTTTTCCAGGGGTATTATATTTTGTTTCAAAGTAGGCCATTCCTTGTGTGATAAGAGAAAGTTTCTTAATTGTAAATATCTATAAAAATCTTTAGAGCATAATCCATATTTGTCTTGTAGCTGCTTAAATGACTTAAGGGTTTCTCCATTGAATAACTGGTTGATTCTTATTAATCCCTGCTGTGCCCATCTCTGGTATCCTGTATCCAGTTTGTTTGGAAAAAAGTCAATAATCTTGGCTATTTTCACTATGCGTGATATTGTTAAAGGTGCTCCTATTTTTTTCCTCACCAAGGACCAAACCCTGTGCGTACAGATAATCCACTCATTTTCAACTTTTAAATCTTTCCATTTCTTTCCCTCCATAAATGGGATCCCTTCAAGAGGTACCAACTGGCACGCATTATTCTCCAGGCCAATCCAGTTCGTCTCCTCATCTTGTACAAGCCATTCGACCACGACACGAAGTTGTGCTGCCCAGTAATACAACTTCAAATTAGGCAAACCGAGACCACCTCTTTCTCTTGGGCTGAATAGTAGTTTCTGCCTAATCCTTGGCTTCCTCCTCTGCCAAATAAAGTTATTAATCATTTTATCTAAAGTTTTAAAAGCAGAGGCAGGTATCCAAATAGGGAGTGCCTGAAATAGATACATTAATCGTGGGAGTAAATTCATTCTCACTGTTTCTATTCTGCCCAATAAGGACAGAGGAAGAATCTCCCATCTGGTTAGGTCCGACTTTATTTGTGTGATTAGTCTACCATAATTTCCATTAAATAGTTGCGAGGTTTGTGGTGTAATCATCACACCCAAGTATTTAAACCCCCTTTTGGGCCAATTAAAAGTGGCCTCTTTATCTAAACTTTTTGGCCATTTGCCCACCAGCATCATAGCCTCTGACTTGGTTTCATTGATCTTGTAGCCTGAGATTTCTCCAATATCTCTTAAACCAGTCATGAGCCTGGGGATCGAACTCAGAGGGTTAGAAATATACAAAATAATGTCATCCGCGTATAATGAAATTTTATGAGTGACTCCTCCTGCTGTTACTCCATGAATTCTAGAGTCTGTCCGTATGCTTTCCGCCAGGGGCTCGATACTAATTGCAAATAGTAGAGGCGAAAGAGGACATCCCTGCCTAGTCCCTCTTTTTAAACTAAAATTCTTTGAGGAATATCCATTCACCCGTACTTTGGATGTGGGTCCAGAATATAACACAGTAATCCAATTAATAAAATCTCTATGAAATCCCATTTTTTCTAGTGTGTGTCTCAGGTACTGCCAGTCAACCCTATCAAATGCTTTTTCAGCATCAAGGCTGAGAAGCATTGAAGGATCCTGTTTTTGTTTTGCCACAGAGATCACATTTAAGGTTCTCCTAATATTATTTATCCCTAGACGTCCCGTTATAAATCCTGTTTGGTCCGGTTTAATTATTGTGTGGATACATTTTTGAATTCGATTTGCCAATATTGTAGTCAGAATTTTTAAATCACAGTTAAGCAAACTTATTGGTCTGTAGGATGAACAATTTGTGGGGTCTTTGCCTTCCTTGGGAATTATAGATATTATTGCTTCTGACCAAGACTTTGGGGGATCCTTATTTGTGAGGGCATAATTAAATACCCTTTGTAATAGGGGTGTGACTTCTGTTTTAAAATACTTATAAAATTCCCCAGGGAACCCATCTGCTCCTGGCACTTTGTTGTTTTTTAAATTTGTTATGGCTTCCTCAATTTCCTTTTTTGTGATTGGATCCCTCATTGCTCTAGCGTCATTTTCCATTAATTTTGGTAACGTAATTTTACCCAGTTCCTTCTTAATCTTCTCTATTTTATTGTCTATCTCCTCTGATTCATAAAGCATCTCATAGTAAGCTGAAAAAGCTTCTGCTATGTCTTTAGGATGGGACAGTGTTTTCTTTGTAAAAGGATGCATTATCTTTTCCACTGTGCGATCTGCCTGTTTCTTACGCAACTGAAATGCTAATAGCCTGCTAGCCCTATTACCTGATTCATAGTACTTTTGGTTAGCAAACCGTAATGCACCCTCAGCCTTATATGTCAACAAGTTATTTAGCGTTTGCCTGTATTCGCTGAGAGATTTTAAAATAGTTTCATCATTTGTCTTTTTATGTTCTTCCTCCAATTGCTGAATGCGGTTTTCTAATTCTACTTGTTTTTTATTGCGTTCTCTTTTAATTTGGGATGACAGAGAAATGAGCTTGCCCCTCATTACCGCCTTTGCAGCTTCCCAAAGAGTAGACACTGATACTTCCCCATTATCATTTTTTTCCATATACTCGTTCCAATCTTTTTTAATTCTTTGAACTACTTCTGGGCAGTTCAGAAGCGAAACATTCATTCTCCACTGTTTTGGTTGTTTATCATTTTCTAAGTTTATTGTCATGACAACTGGACTGTGGTCTGATATTGTTATTGGTTTGATGTGACAATTTATGACTTTATGTACATCTCTCCTTAAGACAAAAAAGAGATCTATTCTGGAATAACTTCCGTGAACCTTTGAAAAAAAGGTGTAATCACGCTCCCTGGGGTGACTTTGACGCCATACATCTATCAGCCCCAATTCTTCAATCAAACTAGGCAATATTTTAGCCTTCTGGGGCACTGGTCTTTGTTCACAAGGATGTTTGTCCATTCTGTGGTTCATCACACAGTTAAAATCACCTCCTGCTATTATAAATCCCTCCGCTTTGGTTGTCAAAAGGGCTGAAATATCCTTAAAGAAGCTAGGATCATCTTCATTAGGCGCATAGATGTTTAAGAGGGACATTTTCACCCCTCTAATTGTACCCACAGCCAAGATGTAGCGTCCCTTTTTGTCTTCATACATGTCTTCTAAGGCAAAACCTAGTGATCTGTGACACAAAATGGCAACTCCTCTCTTTCTACCCCTTTCACATGAAGCACTATAAACCTGCCCCACCCACTCCCTTCTGAGTTTTTTATGTTCTGTCTCATTAAGGTGGGTTTCCTGAAGCATTGCAATAGAACAATTCAATCTTTTCAGCTGGGTCAGAATTTTCTTTCTCTTCACGGGATTATTTATTCCCTTTATATTATAAGTGATTACTGTTAATGTATCCATTTTTGTAGCTTATCCCTTGTAACTGTACTTAATTATAATCAGAGTGAAGTCAAAAGTTGCAATTACATAGAAAATATTGTTTGCTGAGAGACACAAAATGGTAAAGAAACAAAAAAGTTTTCCTGAACATGAAAAACAACTGTGAGCTTCCAATAACCCGGTGGTTTGCCCCTGAAATGAGGTGAACACAAACACAACCCTACAACTAAAGTCAGGGGGTCCCCACCCCCGATCTTCTTTGGGCAGAGAGATGGGGCTCTCTGGGTGGTGTGCACAAAGTGCCTGGGCGATGGTCCTCCAAGATGTCCCCAAGGTATCCTCACACCGCCATAATCGTAAAATTTGCTTCATCCAGTCCTCCTCTTCCTCCCTTCCCCACCGTCCCGTAGCTTATTTTTCAACACTTCTTTTATAGCCTGAATCTATATGTTGAAGTCAATATTTTATGATAAATGACACTCCCTTGCATGTCTAGTCTTATTTACTATTATTCTATTGTTATTGTCTATTATCTTCCTTACTGTTCATCACAAATTTAGCTTCTATTTACCTCTCATGCACTTCTAGACTTGATATGGCGATCTCATTCACAGGAAGGGGCTCTCTTCTCTCTGTTATCACCTTGGATAATGGCTCTGATCTCAGCAGGGTTCAGCTGTTGGCTCTTTCTCTTCTTTCCCTGAGTTGTCCATCCGTCTCGTGTCAACTCCTGTTCCAGTATCTCTCCGTCCTCCAAAGATGATTCAATGCCGAGTTCTTTCAGTGTAGAATGCGCTGCTGAAAGTGAGGGGAATAATTTTGTGCCCTCGTTCAGGAAGAGTTTCAGCTGGGCTGGGTATGGTGACTGGGCCCTGATGTTCTTTTCTTTTAGCTTTTTTATTACTTCTCTGACTTTTTTCCTTTTCTTCTGCAAGTCCGGTGAGTAGTCATGGTCGAAATAAATCGTGTGCTCTTGGTACCGTATGTTTTTTTGCTTCCAAGCTTGTGAAAGCACTTTTTGTTTTACACTAAAGTCCAAAAACCGGGCTATGATGGATCTTGGTGGCGCCGCTGCGGCTTTAGGCTTCGGACCTGGTGCTCTGTGTGCTCTTTCTAATTTAATAACAACTTCTTCTCGGAACTCTAAAGAGGTGCTCAGGAGGTCTGTGATAAAGTTTATCATGTCTTCCTTTTCCGCTCCCTCTGGAACGCCATACAGCCTGATGTTATTACGGCGGAGTCTGTTTTCCATGTCGTCACATTTAGCCGTGAGGAGAGCTTCTCTTTCCAGCAAATATCCCAGTGCTCTCTCCTGCCGTATGCTTCTGTCCTCCGTTGCACTTACTCTGTCCTCCGCTTCAGTCACTCTTCTGTCCAGCCCCTCCATTCGTTTCTTCAAGTCCTCCATAGATGACTCTACCCGGTGTAAAGAGCTCTTCAGCTCCCGAAATGAGTCAGTGTTTTCCTGCCGAAGTTTTCTTAATTCCATTAGCATCGCTGTTTCCCCGCTGGCGTCTCCCATAGCTTTCAACGGTGTAGCTTCGGCTAACGTTAGCTGCTTGGAGCCTGTTATAACGTCGTCTTTTCTACCTGCCTTCATGTCGTTCTTTTCTGACTTCTGACTAGAACTCCGTATTCTTGAGCCCTTTCCCTTCAGTTTGGTACTCATTTATCACTTTTCATTACTTTGTCGGCTATATGTTGGTGGGTCTGGTGGAACTGCAAGTTTATGCGTCCGTCCTCTTCATATCCTTCCCGGAAGTCCGCAGCTGCATTATTAACTGTGTTTTTGTAACTGACAGTGTTTATGAGCTTTTGGCAGAGAGTCTGTAAGAGACGGAGAGAGTCTTGATCAAAACAGATTTAACCAACACATCTTTTAGAGCTCTGCACTAGACCTAAAGCCTGCAGCAGTTGATATTGTGGGAATCGGATATAAAGCCTTTCACTTTAATCATTTATTGTTTCGCACTTCACGTCAAGCTTACCCAAGAATGAAAAGTGAGCCTCAAAGATCTCTATGTTCTGAATATAATAGGGCACAGCCTAAAATACTGTGACCAGATTTTTCTTTATTTTTTTGAGTGTGCTATCATTTCTGTTGGGTCTCACTGAGGTTCTCTTGGCCTTCTGATTCCTGCTAAGCTGGACATTTAGGCGCATGTCCCTCTTTTATAAAGGAAATGAGCACTGTGAAAAAACATCTGATGCCTTCTTCAAGTGCACACGTACATAAATAGACACCTACACACGGGTTACTTCTCTCTCCACAGCCGTCATTCACCCACACGTGCATATAGCACTTAAAAAAGAAAGGCAGGGAGAACATTGCCTTACGTGTATCTGGCATGTGCTGATGACTCAGTTTGCCATTAATCATGTTTGACAGAAATATAAACACAGATTTTCACAAACATGGAGTCATTTATTTACCGACCATCACTTCTAATGTGCACAGACACGGACACATAATCTCATTACTGTCACAGGCAACATAAGTCGTTAATAAAGTCATAGCAAAGACATTGTGTTAAGCATTAAGTGAAACTTGTTTAACTCAGATATCATAACTAAAAATTGCTGAGCAGTTAAAGCGGTTGAGTCTGGCAGGAGGAGCTGCGTGTGTGGCCTACGTAGATGAGAGCAGTCGCTGGGATAGAAGAGATTCACGATGCACTAAGGAACCAAAGCAGGAGACAGCTGAGCGTCAGGGTTTGGTGTGATAGAATTTTATTGGCTTGACATTAATGTAGTTTATCTGATGCCATTAAGTGACCAAGTATTCATTTAATGAGTCTGTATTTTTGTGATGAACTTGTTGCGTTTGCCTTTACTGCAACTTGATGTTTAGAAGTCTTTTTAATTTTTCTCTGACTTTGCCGTGAATAATTTGCCACAATTACTGGCTAGAATAATTCGTTTTTGTACTCCTGAGTGAAGCGCGCGCACACACACACACACACACACACGTGGGAACAGTTCAGCCACTTATATGTTGGTAATCAACTGTCACTGTGTCCAAGTACCATGCCAATTCTAAACACCTCCTAAGTGTGCAGTAAATTTGAGAAAAGTCAGTATGTCAATTAAAAAGAACCAACTTCTCGTACTTCAGTTCTGAGGATTGTAGGTGGTTAACAGATATGAAACAGAAGTGTAATGTAGAGAGACTTATGCAACAAAGGTGATGGGTACACACGGGGCACAGAAGTGTTTTACATGCACATCTCCCAACAAAATACTCTTCAAAAGATTCATAAATTATGTGAAACTCTTCATATATGCAGATACTGCTTTTATATGGGAACACCTGAGGAGGAGATGTAGCATAGAAGCCACACAGATGGAAAAGGTTAGGCAGAGTGCTGTCAAGAGCCTAACAACAACAAAAGCATCAGCTACAGAGTTTGGTGTAAAAGAACATTAAGAAAGAAAGACAGAGGGCCAAAGCTTGCAGAGAAAGAAGATACAGAGAGCAGGAAACAGATGAAGAGTCAGAGCACCCAGAGAAAGAGTGACGCATAATAAAATTAAGATCAATACATATCTGCAGCAACGTGTATTTTTGTCTTTACACTGAGGTTTAGTTTGGAATATCAATGTAGACTGAGCAGCTCAGATGGCAATGTGGGGAACAGAGAGGACGCCAGTGGAAAGGTTGAGAAGAAGGGAAGCATAAACACAGCGTAAGAGAGGCAGAGAGCTAGACAACAGATAAGAGACACCGAAAGAGGCAAATGATGGAAATTAATAATGGCATGAGTCACAGTGGGCCCCAGAAATAGGTAGCAACATAACAATACAAAATAGAAAGCTGTGACACATGGGAGGACTGACAAAGAGAGAGACTGAAAGCCAGAGAGAGAAAGTTGGACAAATAGAAAGACGAGGGGGGGGGTGAGTTTCCAGATGGTGAGATGAGAGATTTGAGAAGGGGTGTGAGATAAATGAAGAAGTGGATCGGCTAGTGTTGAGGGGAAGACCTGCAAGACAAAAAGCAGGACTGACCAGAATTGATATGAGAAGGTGGTCTGTCGGTTCATAGAGGTGAGCCATGTCTGTCGTAAGACGCACTTACAGGTAGCAAGCAACAGTGTTAACAGCTGTACTAAAGACACAAAATGTTCATATCCTCTCGCCCGCTCTTGTTTGTGTCTCTCTCCCTGCCTTTGTTTTTATTTCTCTGATTATCATTCTGTCTATACCACTTGTTGTCTATTTGGTGTCTGAATTTGTGTGTGTGTGTGTGTGGTAACAGTAAACGCACAGAATCACAGCTCCAGGCCTTAGAGGGCAAAAGCATTTTTCTGCATTGCTCCTAAAACTTGAATTTTTAGCCAATACGGAAACTTTTGTGGTGAACAGAATTATTCGTAACACGCGCACACAGTGTGTTGTGATCTCAGTCAGCAGCAGCAGCGTTTTCTCCTCTCCTCTTACAGCACTAGAGGCAGAATGACAACCACCCAGGAGCTGAAGGGGAAAAAAGGGACAGGTTACAATTATAAGTTTTTGTTTTATTAAAAAAACAAATCTTTCAACTAATCATTTGTAAGCCACTCGTGTTTTTTTAAGATTGTGTTTGACAGGTTGTCAGCTAACACACACATAAGCGTGATTCATAACTGAATATTCGGTATTAGCTCATAATTCATATTCAGTGACAGATGCAAAAATGATTCTAATACACGCGTGTTTGACATGTTTTTAATGTGCAGAAAGGTTTCATTTAAATCGTGTTGAAGCACGAGCTGTTCAAGTCCCAAACGCAGACACACACACAGTTTGCCTATCTGCAAGTTGACTCAGCCGGTGTGCAGAGAACAGGAGTCATGGGGGGGGATATACTGCTTCTCTTGATTAATTATATTATTTTCTATTAGGTACACTTGGAGTCCATAAGCATTTTTATAATTTTGCCTCTGTACACCAGCACAGTCAAGATGTGACTGAAGTGCAGACCAGGGTTATTATAGTTAACGAAAACGAACGAAATAACGAAAACTGAAATTGAAAAAACATTGTCGTTAACTGAAATAAATAAAAACTATAATTAAAAGGAAAAAACGATAACTAATTAAAACTGAATTGCGAGTTTACAAAACTAACTAAAACTAACTGAAATTATAAGCTGACTTTCATTTACTTGTTTTTTTTTTTTTTTAAGCCTTGTGGATTGATATGAAATCATTGTTTCCGCTCTCCGAGTTTAAGCTGGGAGCGCCACAGGACAACTGTGTGTGTGAGTGCGCATGTGCGTGCGCTCACCGCGCTGGTCCGCAAAGTAATAGCTGCGGTCTGCCGAGAAAGCGGCAGAGTCCCGTATGGAGGTTCTTTGAGTACAAACACCTGCACACGACCACAAGGTAATTAACACTCACAATCCAGCTACACAAGCATAAATGTGGACATGAGGTCGGCAAGTTCCGTAGGCTATGTACAGAGGCCGCAAAGACCCTGCAGGTTTAATTAGCAGCATCTAACCAAGCTAGCTCCAAAACAGAAGCAGCTTCAGGTGGTGAGAACATCAGGATGCAGCTGGATTTGAGCTTTGACTCCTTCAAAGAGTTTGTTTTTGTCACCACATGTAGCTGTTGTTAATCTGCTGCACTGATGCTGAACTTTATTGTGGAGTTTATTGTAGAATTTATTGAGTTTGGGAGTTCATGTTTTTCTTTGTTTCTCCCTGTTGATGTTCATGTGTGTCCTTAATATTACACACATTTAGCATGTCTTGTGAACAGTTGGTTGTTGAATATATTTCTTTAAACTGTATCTTTTGTCAAGTTTTCATTACACAATAGTCACTTTTGCGCCTTGAATCTTGCACCTGATTAGGTATGAAAATACTAAAACTAATACTGAAACTAACTGAAACTAACTAAAACTAAGCATTAAACCAAAAATAAAAACTAATAAAAACGAGCAAAACCACTCTGAAAACTAATTAAAACTAACTGAATTAAAGAAAAAAAAGTAAAAACTAACTAAAACTAAACTATAATGTAAAATCCAAAACTATTATAACCCTGGTGCAGACTTTCAGCTTTAAAACCAGGGGTTTACCAAATGTACTACATTAACTGTTTAGGAATTACAGCCATTCTTATACACAGACCTCCATTTTTAAAATTACTTGGACAGTTGAGTAACAGGCAGTTTCATTTCTTCTATAATTATTGATATTTGCTCTGGTTATAGATAAGTTTTTTTAAAAAAAAAGAAAAAATTCTGCTCACAGCCTTTTTGTGTGGTTTAAACTAATGTGCGTGCACACAGTTGAGCTCATTTGAAGGGATACTGATTGACACTAAAAGTGTGCATTTGAGGAGTCTGAGAGAGCAGAAAGCAATTTTTTTTAGCAAGAATTTAAAATCTAAACTGCTGATCAAGAAAATGTCACAGTATGTTTTAGGCTGTGATTAAGAAATTTGCATAAGCCTCTATTTTTTTATTTGTTTTACAGCATTACACTATTATGGTAAAAGCAATATTAATCCACAGCCCCTGGTCTAAATGGTTGGCACTTATACAGATATATATCTAAATCTTTTAGTGGTTTAACCTCAGTGGTTCCAAAACACACACACCAACACATCATTAGCAAGATAGCTGCCATGTAAGGTGCTGCCTGCAAACAGGGACAATTATTTACACAAAGACTTCAGAACATGCAGGTAAAACTAAAAAGCACCAAGGTAAAATAGAGACAGGAAATTAAGTTGATGTGTGGACATTAACAGTGTTAAAAATTACTGGACATAGGATGGTGCTGTTGTTTGAAGTTGATGGAAACCCTCAGCTCAGTCTGAAGTCAATAAAAATTCAGGAAGAGGAGGAAATATTGTATTCCAGCAGGCTCTGCAGTCTGCTTTATTGCTTCAGCTGGACTTGTGAGCAGAGTATCCATGTGTTAATTTCAGTTTTATAAAGTAATCTAATTTCCATCACTTCCTCCTTGACACCATGCCCTCCTCTGTACTTTATTTTTTTTTTCCTTTGCTTTGCTTTTATTGTCCCACTGTTGCATTTCAGGTGGAGCTGGAGAGAGGAAAGATCCTCCACATCAAGGCCTTGGCACTGGGTGACCTGAACAAGGCTGGGCAGAGAGAGGTCTTTTTCGAGCTCAATGGACAGCTGAGATCTGTGCTTGTTAAAGACACAGTCGCCATGAAGGTACACGGGGACGTATTGAGGGAGGGATGTGAGATAAAGCTGGGAAAGTGCATGGGTTGATGACGATGATTGTTGGAGAAAAACTGATACTTTTAATCAAAGGACAAACTTGTGAGTTGTTTGCTGGATGAATAACTGTTTAGATTGGATGGTTTGAGTGAAGGATCAGTGAATTGTAGTTTTATCAGGCATGCAAGGGAAGGCCCTTGAAAAATTGTTGTTTGGCAAGTTGAGGCTGGATTTCAAAAGAAAAGCAGATTTCGTGACAGTCTATCCCCGGTGATTTTTATTCATAGAAACAGATGGTTGTGAAGTGTAGAAGGGGACTCAGCAGGGGGGGAACGTTTCAATGGGTAGTTGGATGACTGTATGGATAGATCATTCCCTGGATGAGTGGATAAATGGAGACAGGCATGTGTGGGGGGGTACTTGGAAGGATGAATGACCAGACAGATGGATGCATTAAGTATTTCTTTGTCCCTTCACCCAGGAAATGAAGTTCCATCCTAAAGCTCAGAAGTCCATCAGGGGTCAGGTGGGAGCACCCATGCCTGGAAAAGTCCTGGAGGTCAAAGTAAAAGTTGGATCCAAGGTCAGTTCATTGAGAGCCTTCACTTTTTTTCTTTTTTTTTCCTCAACATTTCAGGTCTTGAAGATTTTTCATTACTTTAGGTTATAACAGTCACAACAGTGAAACATTTTTCTCACTCAATAGATTTGTTTTTTTTTTTCCCCTTCTCCTAATCAGGTGATTTCTCATTTCAGTTAAAATGTTTCTGCTGTTTGGAATTGCTCTTCAGATTCCAGTGTTTTTAAACTTCAGCTAATTCTGCTGAATAAATGCAAATTATTAAAAAAAACTCTTGATCTGGTTCTGTCCACACAACCACAATCATGGGGAAGATTGTTGACGGTTGTCCAGGTCACAATCATCAATGGAGGGTAAACCACAGAAGGTGACTGCTTACAGGTCTGCTGTTCCCAGAGTTCTGTATTGGTGCATATTCGTGGAAAGTTGACTGGAAGGGAACAGCGTGGCAGAAAAACAGGAACAACAAACTGGGATGACCGCAGCCTGAGAGAAATGTCAAGAAGAGTCGACCGAAGAACAAGGAGTGGACTGAGGCTGGTGTCAGTGCGCCAAGACCCACTCTTAGGACAGAACAACAGCTGTCACTCTCCTGATATCGAGCCTATCCTGAACCAGAGTCTTATCTGGATTAAGGAGCACAAGAACTGGACTTGCTCACTGGTCCAAAGTCCTCTTTTCAGATTAAAGTAAATGTTGCATTTCATGTGGAAATCAAAGTCCTACAGTCTGAACCAAGGCTGGAGAGGCACAAAATCCAAGGTGTTTGTAGAAACCTCACACTGGACTTCAGTCTGTGATGGTGTGGGGTGCTCTGTCATCTCCTGGTGTTGGTGGTGATTGGTCAGCTGTGTTTCATTAAATCCAAAGTCAGCGCAGCATCTACCAGGAGGTTTCAGAGCACTTCCTGCTTCCATCTGCTGACGAGCTTCACGGAGATGCTGATTTCCTTTTTCCAGCAGCACTTGGCACCTGCCCACAGCACTAAAACTGCCACCGAATGGTTGGTAGAGAAGGATGAGAAAACACCCAAACCAAAAATATAGATGAGCTGAAGGTCACAATCAAAGCGGCCCGGGCTTCAATAACACCTCAGCGGTGCCACAAGCTGATCTCCTTCATGCCACAACACAAAGATGCAGTAATTCATGGAAAACAAGTCCCCAACCAAGCAATGAGGGTATAAATGAAGCTACTTTTCAGAAGCTGGATATTTCTGTACTGAAAATCCTTTTTCTGATTGATTTTTAGGAAATATTCTAATTTAAGGTGCTCAATTGGAGATTTTCATGAGCTATAAGCTGTAATCGGCCAAAAAAAAAAAAAAATGGGTCATGTGCACTGAAAGTCTTGTTCATTGACTTGTTTTAATGATCTGTGAACTGTGCTTGCAAAAATCCTTACAGGTGGAGAAAGGACAACCCCTGTGTGTCCTCTCGGCCATGAAGATGGAAACCGTGGTCAACTCCCCAATGGCCGGGACCATTAAGGCTGTCCATGTCACACCCGATGCTTCCTTGGAGGGAGATGACCTGATACTGGAAATCGAGGAATAGAGCAAGAGGGCAGAGGAGAGGGAGTGGTAGGAGGCAGGCATCAGACAATTTGATCTTGGAAATGGTGGGAGCTGGGGGAATGGGGGGAGATTGAAATAAAGAGGAAGAGGAAGATAGGCATCTGTGACCCCAGATATGTAGATATTCTCTTTGGGTGCACTGGGGACATATAATGAGGCTGTATTCATATCCAGATACCTGACGGGAGCAAAGATGAGAATGTATGATAGTCCTAAACAATTATTACTCAGTCCTGCTCAAAGTAATTCCATAGTTGTGCTAATTAGCTCAAATAAATTTGACCTTTGCACATGTCGTGTCAACTTGTGGAAAATTGCATTAAATATTTTAGAATAACATCATATATATGAAATGTGATACATTCCAGTGCTGAAACACTAGTCTTAAATGTGAGCTAACCATGTCTGACACTATCAGGGTTATAACCTCACATGTTTAGTGGGTAGAGGAAACTTTTACTTTGCTGGTTTTGAAAGAGATGAATAGACTTGTGGATGTATTACACAATTACCGATGTTCATAATGGAACAGTCGTCATTGTTTTTAGCATTCTCGCTTTTACAGGTTGTTTGTAATCTTTGACTCTATTCACGGTGCATTCTGGGAATGTGTATTCACTGTAGCATTTAGGCACTTTGTCCCCCAATTTAAAGTTAAATATTTCTTTAGCAATGACGGCACAGTACACAGGGGCTGAAGAAGTAAATCGCATTTTGTCCATCTGGGGTTTTTTTTTTTTTTTCCTTGCAATAAGAGAAGCACAACAAAGCGAGATTAGGTTGATAAGGACACACCAGTAACATCTGATGTTGCTCCAAAGGGTATTTTTCAAAAAGTACTGTCAGTGCAAGTAAGTGGTTTCCCTTTTTTTAAAGATCTCTGCAGGTGTTTTCTTACTCATGTCTGATTTCTAACCCTCAAAATTTAGAAATGTGCAAATCGGATTACAGTTGGTTTGAACATGGCTCTTAATTCAAAGCCTATCGCCATGAATATATTCGAGGTATGTCGACATACAGTCAGTCGTGGTGTTTGAGGTCTTTTTTTTAAGTGTGAGATGTTGAAAAAGTTGTCAGAGAAGCGGTTTGACGGTCTCTTCAGAACCAGGCAGAGATTATGGTGGATGGTCTGTCTGCATGGGGATTTTCACTGCTAGGTGTAAATGGGATTACATGGTGCTGTAATGGAGCCATGTGATGTTATTTTCTGAGGCTCTGCTGATTAATTTATGGATTAATTCTCTGTCAAATGATGTTAAATTAGCCGGACTAATAAGGGACTCTGGAGACTCCCAGCAGCAGCGCTCTGCTTTGTGTCTAATGCGGGTGTGTTTGCACAAATGACTCAATGTGCGCGTGCATGTGAGCAAATTCTAAAACAAATTCAGCCCAGCCTCCGTAACACACCTCCTGATATCAAATTACACTCTAGAAAAAAGTTAAATAGTCACATTCACACATGCTCTGGTGCAAAATACCCAAGCTAGCCCTTCAGTACTGCCTGAATCACAGCAAAACACCTAACTGTGGCTTTGTCTCTACAGTACGACCAGTGTAGCAATAAACGTGCTGAGAATAAACACAAAATTAGACTCAAACTCAGTTTTGCCCCTCTGTTATCTGCAGGCCTTCCAACAGTCTGTATGTCTTCACCCCTGAAGCGATGACTGAATGTTTTAAACTACCCTGACCAGTGAAGGTAGACAGTCACATCATTTACAAAAAAAAATTGTCACTGTTTCCTTGTAATACAGTGAAGCATGAAGTGTGTGGGACGGCGAGCCAGAAGAGAGATCACAGCAGCTTTCCCGAGTCATCTGTGCTCCTTTAACAGAAAACATTGATTGGGGGACAAAATTAAAATAGCAGTTTGTACTGCACTGGATCGTTTCCAGCATTTTTGCTCCATTACCGCTGAGAATGGATCCGCTTTTGAACCGCGCATCAATACTGAGCAGCGATGCCGTAGTTAATTGGAACGCTGATGTCTCCTCGCTCTCCCAGCCCACTGCAGTGCCTCACTGTATCTCCTGGTTTATCAGTCTGTATTTGATTCTCTTCAAAGAGACAGAGATGGATTGGTAGGTTGATGTGAATAGTTTTTGACAAGCTGTAAAGAACTGTAAAGTTTCCCCCACCCCTTCTTTTCCTCACTTTCCCTGCTTTCTCTGCCTCATCTACCAAACCATCTTTCTATTTTTCTCTCCATCCCGTCACTTCCCTCTGTGTATATTTGCACATGCGAGACGATAGCATCGATTCATGCAATAAAGTATCAATGTTTCCCTTGGTCTTTAGCCAGCAGCGATTCTAACAGCCGTGCTTATGTCAGTGTAGTACTGCTTCATGTCTGGGGGGGAAAGAAGAATAAATTGGAGAAAAAGTACACACAGCTGGAAAATGTAATTTGTTTCAGAGAAGGGGATAATAATGTCAACCTATTCTTGAGCTCATGCTATCTAGAGCCGAACTGTCAGAGTATGAAAATGGGGTCTGTGACATTTCCATTTTCCTGCTATCGCTTCTCTTTTTTTATGAAGCCAAGCTGTTTGTTTAGCAGAAATACTGCCTGCTGATTTCTCCCTGTCTACATTATATCAAATGTTTACTAATTTGTCAAGTCAGTTTTCAAATCTACATTTCTCTAATTGACGTAGTTTACAATTTAACTGTACTAAGTATGTTTAGGTCTCATGAGAGACTCTGAGCTGGATCACAGAATAAGAGAAACAAATGGCATCTAGTAAAAGTGATACATGTTCTATCTGTACTTACAAATAAAGTTAGCTAAAACTAAATCTGCATTGTGTTGGTGTGTATTGTATTTTCTACACAGTGCACATTGTATAGTTCTCTGACACATCCATCCCACCATGTTGCAGACCAAACACCCTCAGCAGCAGCCCCCCCCCACACACACACACACACACTCTGAGGAACACCGCAAAGAGCCCACATCTCCAAACTTCATAGATCCCAGTCAGGCATCCACAGGATGCCCTACAACAGGATCAGGTCATCAAGGGTCTCCGTGGATCAAAAGCTCTGCTGCTCCCTGGTAGACGCCTGCATAGGTACCATGTTCTTACCTGGGTCAGAGCTGTTTTCTCGGTAGACCTTCCCATTATTTGGCAGTTACTATTGTGGCTGATCTCGGTAAAAACCATAAGCACTGCAACAAAGGCTCAAGTGAAGGCCACCGTTTGGTTTTTAAGAACAAATATTCTCACAAAATCATTTGTCAAGGTTTCACTATAAACCTCTCACTGATCAGCTCAGCTTGAGTAAAATATGTATTTTATCTGAAAGCTGCAGTTCTGCATTTTATATTAAGCTGTCAAATCATAGCTCTTTCAGAACAATGTGTCCAACCCATAATTAGATTTCAATAAGTGAGGAGGGGGGGGGGCTTGGCATAAGCCAAACCCCGCTGAGCAATGCAAGAAATTATACTCTGCCATTTTCTCACCTTTATTGCCAGAATACGATGAGATCTGCTGGTGTGCTGGAGTCACACACACCACCATAAGCATGTTTCAGTTTGATTTCTCCGAGCCCATCCTCCTCTCATTAGCATTCAGGCCAAGTCTGGTTGTGCTGAAGGATCTTTTTTTTTTCTTGGTGCTTTCCCAAACAAGTTAATTCCTATCTCCTCTGACACCCCACTGTCTTTAACCAGGTTCAATAGATCTGATTAAGTACTTATTAACCACACCAAATCATTCAAGTTTGTAGTTCAACCAGCATCATTGATCATCCTCCACTTGCACTGTGTGTGATTGCTGGGTGGATGGATCGCGCTAGTTGACATTCTCAAACTCCTCCGATGGATTTAGTGACTCGGAGCGTCGCTAAGCCACGCACGCTTGGCTGGCATCCACTCAGTAAAGTGGGTTAAGTGAAAGTGTTAAGAGAGGAAATGGTGCCAGGATGGGAGAATAGCCTGGTGCTTAATTGTCGTCAGATTAAATCGCAGAGGTGATTTTGTAATAAGATGGATGTTGTGACCCACTTTTCAGCTGATTTGAGTGACAGCTTTGATTAATAACTTAATCAAATTTGCATATGTGAAAAAGCGAGATGGATGATAACGACCTGCTATGACCATGATTGATTTTCTGATATCAAAAAGGAGCACAAACACGGTCCCTTCTGTCAAATGGTTTGAAACTGTCCCGCAGTACCTGCCTATAGTAAAGCAATTTTAGCTAAGAGGAAGTTCCTTGTGGATAAACTCTTTATTTAAAGGGCTTCAGCTCAACAGTTGTCAGAAATAACCTTTCTAAATGTTACTGTCTTGCCCATATGGAGTTTTATAAAATAAAAAAAAAGGAAAAACCCTAAATTTTCTAAAGAAAAAAAATCGGGTAAACTTCCAGCACATTTCTGAGCAGCTTCCTGCAGCTCTCACATACTCTGTGCAGTATGCCAACTATTGACTGGTGAGTATAAAACATTTAAACACATCTGTACCAACAAAAGTTCGTTCTTAATTAGGTCTCTGCTGGCTTCCTTGCGGTCAGAGCAATAATTTGTATATCAGCTGAATATTTATGCAGCAATGATGATCACATTCATGAAAGGCCTGCTAATCTGCAGTAACACATTAATCTGTTCCCGTGGCAGTGGAAACGTGATGGGCGTCATGTTGTTGTGAATATTTTATGCCATCATTTCGTGTGTGTGGAGCAAAACATCAGTTTGCTTTTTAAAAATGAGGCTAAACTATCTTAAAGCTCCCCGTTAGACCCGCGAGTGATTGCCTCTGGTTGCATCTAATCAAGTGCTCAGTAGCTAAATGAAGCACCGCAGCTTATCTGAGTGGCTATAACCAAAATCCAGACCTACGGCTGTCAGTGTTACACACTGATGGTGTTTCCAGCCAAAAGGAATTCCAAAAACCATGTACACCCCCCCCCCCCCCCCCCCCCTCCCAAGCAGCAGCAAGCAGGCAAGTGAGCAACCATGTGACAAACTTTCATTGGATTTCGATCTGGAATTAAAGATCATTCAGTTCAGTTGGACTGGGATTTGCCAGCTGGCCAGTGACAAGTCCAAATGAGTGATAATGCTGCATCCTTACTGTGCAACGTGCATTTACTAACAAGCTTCCATCTACTTAGCAGGGGATGATGATGATGTTGGACTTGCAACTTATTTTTGCTGCCCCTCCTTTAACTCAGTTTTATGAAAACTTTTAAGCACATTTTATTCACTCAAAGTTGGTGAGATTGTTTTAAAAATCCTTTACTTACAGCCCAGATTTGTCTCCAGCAGTCGCTTTCATAAAATTAACATTATTCATGACCACCCACCGGCTGAAAAAAAAAGTGCACATTTCCTAACGCTCCATCTTTAATGTATATTTCAGCGGGGTGTCTCAGAACGGTGATATCATATCTAAGTCACCTAACAAAGTAAAAGTGATTTTTAATAACACAGTCGAACGTTGTGTTTTTAACTTCAGCACCACTTGCTGTTAATGAAATGAAGATTGTTTCCAAAAATTAATTTTTTTTAGCAGTGCTCTGATTGTGTTTTCATCTTCAGTTCTTCCAAAATATAGTCCCTCATTTGGTGTTTTGATGATAATGGTGGTGGAGAGTGCTGTCTAACCACTAACTCTGGTTCAAAGGTGTCTGTCGAACACCTACGGGACCTTTTTTATGGCTGACTTTGAAATGTTGGAAAGGGATTAATGATGGCCTGGTTCCATTAGGTGTCCCAGTAAGCTATGATGAGCCAGCATGTACAAAAGCAGGACCCCCCACTCATCCATGTGTGTAATAATAATAATGTGGCTGCTGTGTTTTCAAAATGTCTGCTGTGAAAAGGTCTATTTGGGTGAAATCTGTTGAGCGTGAAGGCCATAACATAGGATCCACGTCACGCGCCCTGCAGCTAGAGATACAGGATAGAAAGGTGAGCAATAAAAAGCTACGCATTGGTGTGCGGTGACCTTTACTTCTAAGGAAACTACTTCAGTACTGTGCAAAAGTCATGAACCACCCCTCATTTCTTTATATTTTCCCTCCAAAAAAACCAGACTTCCTATAATGTTTTAAAGTCCTGGCTTTCTGAAGGTCCTTCAAAGCCTTTCTTTGCACATTGGCTGCTTTCTCGCTCATTTTCAGTCTTTGTAGCTGACCATTTTCAGAGGAATGTTTAAGTCACTTAACACTGACCTATGAATCATTCAAGCATAAAAAAGGCACCTAATTCCAGGTATAAACCAGTGTTGTCTAAGCATAACACCTTAGTAAAGAACACATTTGTTCAGTTGAATTGCTGAAAAAATGCCAAAGATGACAGTATGACAGACTTAAAATAGTATTTTTACCCCAACAAGGTGATTTTCCCAAAGAGCTACTAGACTCAATGCCATCCAACTACTTGTTTCAGCGTTGCTTAATGTAACCAGAGAAAAGCAGCTGCAGCAAAATGTCACTATTACGAAGCTGGAGCATATTGTTCCTGTGTAGCTTAATAAAAGACGAACTTAACACGAGTTTTCGCTGGTTTTACAAAACGTCGATACGTTCACATCGCTTTTCTTGTTAAAAGCCTGTGTTTACACCAACTTAAGGGCTTATTCTTTCACCAGAGCACTGCTGCCTTCTGTGGCACTTCACCTTGCCTTTAACTACCCTGCTTTGCCATTTTAAGTGGCAGAAATGGAGCTACTATATTAAGCATTTCTTTAAAGTACAAGTGACAGTGAAATACCCTCTACTCTAAACTTTTTAAGTGGAACACTGAGTGTAACCCATAAAATAATAATTAGTCATGTCACATCACAGCTACATCTGCTGTAGGAGGGTCAGCTTTACTGAACTCCAGGAAAAGTTAACACCCGGGCAGTCATGGAGACGCTGCGCTGCTTTGTCCGCAGCAGACAGCGTTCTCTTCTTTAGCTGACACCGTGCCTCAAAGCAGGTCACAGACCTGCTTTAACGAGGTCTCAGCATCACAAGAGAAGCAAACGTTTTCATTTCGCTTGGTCTCGAGGTCGCAGACTAAATTTCTCATTTGGATCCCGGACTGAAACTGAGCGCTAGAGTTCAAGTCCCTTTGATGTATTCTTTTTTTTGTGTGTGCTTTTCCACTGTCCAAACAGTGAATGCTTACAGGCACAGAGCTGCAAAGTCTCAGCAACTCTGCATGTGAAACACCTTCTGAAGAATATCTGTAGTTTTGGCAGGCGGTGTGGCGGCAGCCGGCCGTGGAGCCAGCTTTCTAACCCATGCATGAGTCTTTTACATGGGGCACAGGGGTCCGCTGCTCTGTTGAGGTGCAACTTTCCCTTCTAATCCCTTTGCTGCTGTTCGATAATCCCTTCACTGCTTGCTTTGCTGCTTTCTTTGCTGTAATCCCTCTGCTTGAATGAAAAGAGAATAGACAAGGAGGTTGGGGTACATCGTGTCACAGACAGATGGGATTGATGGCTATGTCAGTCAGTGAGCCTCCTGTCAATCAGCACAGCCAGGATTTGATCCATCCAGCCACTAATGCTGCCCAGTTGCTGCCTTTTCCGAGTGCTCCATGGAGCCAGCTCAGATCACAAACTGAAGGATTTTAATCAGCGAGAATAAGCCCGAGATGTGAAATGCTAAAAAGCTGCTGTATAAGGATGTAACAGTCGTGTGAAAAAGACAAATAACTGATGATGATGATGATGGTTCAAAACAGCAGCACACCATCAAACACGGCCACTTTCAAACGAGGGATTTCAAGCACTCGGCCCGGCAGGTGTGGTCCACTGCCATCTTCATTTCTTTTCCATTACTCCCTCTTCAAAGATTGCTCGTGGGGACAATTTTACACCTGTCTGAGAAGGCACAGGCACAGGCTGTGCAAGGTACAGGCAGGGCACTAAAACATCCCACCCTGCATGTCCCCGCAGAAATGTCTCCTCCGGTGTGATGCCGACATGCGGCTCTGCACAATTTGTCTATGTGATGATTCCCATGATTTGCAAGGTGCAAACCACCAAACGTTTGGGACGCAGACTGCGTTCTAGTGATGAATGCACTTAAATAAATAGCACTGGCGGGAAACAAGAAAGTATCTGCCTGGAGTTTCCTCCTCCTCCTCCTCCTCCAGCTGCTTTATTAAACATTAGCAGCACAGCAGTGTATCACTGAGCCACGGGCAACCACACGAGCAATGAGTTAACAGTGCGCACATCAATTAAGCAGGCAGATCAATGCCGCGCGCTGACCACACTGACAAATTCAATTTCTAATGAACGCGTCAAAGGATGGCCAGTAGCGAGCCTCCGCGGCAGGGATCGTTTCCGAGTCACTCTCTGTCAACCACTTTTGATGCGACAGCTTAGTGACGCCCTGTGCTGAAGCGAGGAAAGATGTGTGTCTGTGTGCGCGCGCGCGTGTGTGAGAGAAAAACCGGGAAGGAAGTGTTTATAAAGTGTTTATGCTGCGCGCGCGCGCGCGTGTGTGTGTGCGTGCGATGAGACATCTCATTAAGCGCTAACACCGCTCCGCAGAACTCGCTTAGCCTCAGGTGTCACAGAGGGCACGCACAACCGCGCGCAGGCTGCTGTTCCTCCCTGTAACACAACCACGCTTTTAAGTGCGTGTTCGAGTGTGAGTCGGCGCGTGTGCGAGTCTACAAGTGTGACCTCTCTTTGCCACTGTGGGTTTAAAACGCTCCGGCTCGAATCAAAGCGCTGCAGCAAACATAAGAGGGGAAGCTGAAGAGCAGAAACAGACGCACACGCACGCACACGCACACACACGCAGCCAGACAGGGAGGATTCAATGCGACAGAGAGCTAGCAGAGAAGGGAGGAGAGCGGCTCAGACTGCGACACGGAGCCGAGGCAGGAATTAAGGAATGAAAACGCAACGAGAGCGAAGCAGATCAAAGCGGGAGAGCCAAATCACTCGCTTTATTTATTTATTTATTTTCGTACATTCACGTGCGTCAGAGACGCGGTGCCAATCATTAGACGTCTTTTTGTGCTGCTTCATCATCCTCCACCTTGGTGTCAGAAATATTGCTGTTACCGTGGCAACTGGTGTGTTCAGGGCATAAGACTCTGACGCTCTAAAAGAACAAACAGTCCACGCGGGCTCTTTATCACTCCCATCTCCTCTTGCGCACAAACACGTCCGTGCGCCTTCTGTCCCGCATGTGACACAGGAGGACAGGAGCAAATCACTGCGCGCGCAGAGTCACTTGCGTATGCGATTTCTAATGCAGCCCGAGCGCCGACGTTCGTCTGTATAGGTGTTCAAACGGGTGACGCGCAGTAGCTTTGACTTGCAGCTGGTGATCCGGCCTCGGCGATGTGAGAAGTCTCAGCTGAGCTGGCAGCCTCAGAGCTCCACCTGTGGCAAATGTCAGTTTCTACAAGATCAGACTTGAGGCCAGAGGCTCCACCTGGAAACACTGCTCTGCTGTTGTCACCAGGCTGGCAGCTTTCTTTTTTTTTTTTAATCAACTGCGCCTAGTTACATCTCAGGCAGAAGCTCATTTATATTCAGGTATTCTGGATCCCGAATCACATTTGAGTGGCTTTTGTACCACTCCGAGCTTTCACTAAGTTACCTGGCTACCTCTTGTTTTGTGCAAGCTTTTATCATCACAGTAAATCTTACATTGTAATTTCCTGTTTATTAATTGCTGTCTATCATGGATAGTATGTTTTTTGTTTTTGTTTTTTAAAAAAGGGGGGGTTGAGCCTAGCATTGAAAAAAATCAGACCAATCAGAGCATCCTGAATATTGCTCATACAGATACTGAGTGTCATTGAGACACAAAGTGTTAATCACAACCGTTAATTGTGACACTTTGCAACATGTGTAGTATTACACACACACACACACACACAGTGTCAGTTTTCTTGTGCAGGTCTCATCTATTTACTTTTTTACTTTGCATGTTCACAACTTCCAGTCACAGAGAGGAGAGAGGGGCCGCCATCTGTCTGGGCTTCAGCTGCAGCTACTGGAATCATAACATCTTAGAACCAACATTTAGTTAGCAATGCATGTTAATAATATATTAATAATGAATTTAATCATCTAGTATTTGCAGTACCAATTAGCTGGGGCAGCAGTGGTTACATTTCCAGTCCACTAGCCTCTCACCTTCCCAGTAAAACCCCTTTTCCTCAAAAGTATCAAATGAGAAGAACAGCATGGTCAAATTAAAATCCATAATAATGTTTAAATCAATATTTCAAACCATTAAAGAGCCAGCAGCACTAATTATTAAGCATCCACTCCTGCTCATGTAGTCAGAGTGGCTTCTGCCAAGCTGCTCAACCATAAAGGCCTGATGGAGTGCTCTCATCTCTGCAGAGGGCTTTTTAAACTCAGAATAAGAGTTGGGTCCCTCATCACCCTACTTGCTGCATTTGGCAAGACAGCCGGCACTACGAAGAGACTTGCTAGTTTTAAACTTCTTCCATTTTGCAATTATCGAGGTCGCCGTGTTTCTGGGACAGCCACAGCTTTAGAAATGCTTTCACACCCCTGTCCCGATCCGTGCCTTTCCACAGGTCTACAGAGAGGTCTTTGGATTTCATGGGTTGGCTTTTATTACCACAACATGCGGTGTGAATTGTAGATGATTAACACAGTTGTGCGCCTGTCTAAACTACATTTAATTCATTTAAAGTGGACTCCATGTTGCAGACATGGATTACTAAACGAGGATGCATCCACCCACGGTTCAGAGTGCCACGGCAGCCGTCTCTAGTAAATGAGAGAATTCAGCTTTCTAAGATCACTTTGTGCCTCCTCATTGTGGGCTGTAGGGTGCAGGTTTATGGAGGAAAATATCAGCACTTTCAGTTTAAAGTTAAAGCTACATCACCGAACGGTGTCAGAAAAATAAAGAGGTCTGAATACTTTCTAGTAGACGTCATCATTCTATATCATCAATAATAAGTATAGAGTTGAACAGCAGTGTTTTTCATTTGTAAGGTGCGAGACTGTTTTAAAATTGTTAGAAGAAAGTACAGTAGTGTATTTGCCGTTGACCCCCCCCCCCCAATAAAGTGTAATGTACTGTCTGCCAGACAGGGATGGATTTCATACACATGCTCATGCGTTCTAATAATGCAGTTGTCTGACACAATAAATTGAAAAACTCGGCAGTAAGAACTAAATCTTGGATTTGTATCTGTGGGAGCATTAAGCAGGAGGTGACAGCAGGTAGTACAAATGGGCATTAAAGTGCTAAGTTGGAAGAGTCTGTTTTATTTTGAGAGCAAATGACAGTTGGACTGTTATTGATCCTTTATTATTCTTAATCAGACAAATATTTGAATCGGTTGTAATATGAAAGTGAAAGCAGATAGATGCCTAACAGGAAACACACATGCATACACGCCTGAGCGGCCAACCTCTGACTCCTGCTTCCAATTCACTTTTGGTGGTAGAGCTGTTTTACCGCTCTGCACGGGCCATCTGTAATCCCTGAGTCATCTCTCTTAGGCAGAAACATAATACCTCTTAGTCAGGTATTCAACTAAAAATGTATCTCACAATCAGACTTTTTGTAAACCCCTCTGTGTGTCCTTGTATTTAACAATCAGCAGCTCCAGTACCTTAGAAAGTAAAGCAGACTAAAAGCAGGCTGTGTTCTGAGTGCTGCACTTTTTTTTTGTGTGTGTGTGTAAAATCTCTCAAGCTATCACTGCGCTATTCATCCACAGCTGGGTGGAAGAAGTAACTGCTCCCTGAGAGCTGTCAGAAGTCATCCTGGGAAATCAGCAGCTCAAGTGGAAGCAGGTGAAGCTTAAGTGGATACAAATAAATAAATAAAATAGAAATCACTGTAAATTACAACACTTCATCGCAAAATAACTCCAAGAAAGCATCATCACAGACAGATGATGTACAACTCTTCAGTGGAAGAACTCTCTGTGAAGAGAGACATGCGGACAGAAAAAAGTGATATTAGTTTGGTTGTTATTGCTAAATTATGCCCGCCACGTCTGAACGGAGCAGCCGCAGACCTCATTTTAATGATGGTGTCGATTGGAGTTGATGCTCGTAAGCATGGCAAATGTGATCTCAAATCCACGTCGAGTTGATTTTTCACATTTCCCTGTTACTTATTCTGAAATTAAACTAATCGGAGTAATTTTAGAGTCCTAAAAGTGATTTCATTAATTGGGTTCATGGCCAGTCTTACAGTTTCGTGGCGTTTTCACGCAAATGAACGAGCTGAATCTTCAAAAAAAAAAAAAAAAAATGCACACACATTTCTGATTATTATACGCTCAAGCTGCCAAGACTCCCCCAAGCGTGTGCAACACTTGATAACCCATGTTACTGCAGCATGATTTAACAATGCCAAAAGAATTTCTTGTGAAGCTTTGAAGGGTCAAACTTCAGATTTGAGCCCGATGTCACTCTTAGTAGTGCCCTGTGAAAACGATGGTGATGATATTCATCACCTTTATTTACACAAGAAGTCACACTACATCCACAGACAGCACACAGACATATCTTCTTATCCATCTTATCTGTCTTATCCTTATACACACACACACTCACACAGACACACACTGGGGAATAAAGCAGAAGTTAATTTTCTCTCTGATCTCCTGCTGCCACTAATGTGAACACTTCTATAAATTAAGATAATACCGAGGCAACACTCAGTTTAAGGCTGTATTTTTTTTTTTTTTTTTTTTGGTAACGATAATTGTGGGGCTTTGATGTCTGACGGGGGGAAAGTTTCTACTAAAAACCTGCAAAACGAAATTGGAAATTAGAAACTAGAAGCATCTAATTTTCTCCAACGCTGGTTCTTATGAGCAGCTACAACATACTAATGCCTATAGCGCAGACACACAAACAGAGACTAAGCATAAATGTCATTAATGAAAATGAATACATGCACAAACACACACGTGCTATAGTATAGGGTTCAAATTGTAAGTCTGCAGCTCTTTCTGGAATTGAGTGTTTTGTTTTTGTTTTTTTTTAATGCACCCCACACAGAATACCAAATTTGTGGAGACTTGATAGAAAAAGCAGAAGAAAACAGAAGCCTGTCATAAGAACAGACTTTAAAGAGAGCAAATATCTGTGTCTAGGCTCAGTTGCTTGTACAGGGCTGTGCACTGAGTCAAGCTGGGTCTCCTTTGGCCTTCAGATGTTGAATTAGACAGGACAGCTCTGCACCAAGACTTCAGAGTGCAGGCTGGCTTGAATGGGGGTATAAGGTTAGTAATGTAGCAAGGGACTAAAACCATGAAGTACTTCAAAATAATCTTGAAAATCAGTTCAAACACCAACAACCAGGGTTGGGAGGACAAAACTAACAAACACCAGGCACAACCTGTGCAACAGCACAACAAACAGACGGCTTCTGAGAGAGACCGAGGCATAGAAATGAGTCAGTTCTCTTCAGGCACCACAGCTGTGCAATCCCTACAAAAACAAAGAAAAAATAAACAGTTGTAATACCAAAGAAGAGCAAATAAGGCATTTGCCAAACAGTGTGAATATATATGACCAATTTTGTCCACTTGATTCTCCACATCTCTCAATCTAAAATGTTATGTTGCTCAGTGTCTCCCTGTATGACTATATATCATAAGCATTTCCTTCTCAAATGTAAAATGGAATTTCTGGATATTTTGACCTTTCTGCTCTTTCTCTAGTAACTGTAACCTTTTTCCAGTGAACACAGGCTAAGTCGATACAAAATGTAAAACATTAAGATATGAGTCTGTCTGTGTTAAATATTTTGTGTGAAACTCAAAACAGCCTCTTGCCAAAGACCTTGGCATACAGTGTACTGTAGCCGTCTTCCTTATAGCTTGCAGGAGTCTTTCAGATACTCTCTCCATTTAATTGTGGAGAGCCAAAACTGATCTGATGTGAACTTCACATTGAAAAGTTGGAAGAATCAAGTTCACTAAAAATCAGACTTTCATTCACGCCGGCTGGAGATGGCGTCAACATGCTGAACCACACTGGATGCTGTATGTGAGCCCCTCACACGTGATGTAAGCTCACGTGTTTGTCGAGAGAGCGAGTGAGAGCGCACACACACACACACACACACACAGTGTTAAACACTAGTATTCACTGTGGTAAATTAAACACCCTCATTAAGATAACCTCATGACCCAGTAAACAAAGCTGCGTGGTGTGCTAGATGGGGTTTGTGTGTCTCTGCACACAACACGTTTGTGATTGTGCTGCACGACTCAACAAAAATCACAAGGCAGCGTGGCCTAAGTATCTATTGCCGTCTGGTATGCAAAACTCAAATGTTTCACACTTTCCTCCCACTCTGAGATGAAATATTTAATTGTAACAAAGTCAAACGATTAGCTGACTACATTAAAACTCTATTATGCAATATTTTAGATACTTGAGATTAATAAAATGCCTCAGTGTAATATGAAAGCGGCTGCCTGAGCCAGCCCTCCTCAGAATGAACCTTTTACTCAACTGGAGCTCTGTAGCTTTGAACCACATGAAGCCCCATTGTCTGGGTGCTACACAGACCACACAGTTGAGCCCTTAATAACACTCCACTGCCATTTCCAAAACACACACACACACACACACACACACAACGTGATTGATGCTGTTGTCCTGTGTTTCTCTTCTTTCCCCTTACCCCCAAACCGGCTGCTGCAGATGGCCTCCCCTTTCCTGAGCCTGGTTCTGCTGGAGGTTTCTTCTTCTTAAAAAGTGAGTTTTTCCTTCCCACTGTCGCCAAATGCTTGCTCATAGGGGGTCATTTTGACTGTTGGGTTTTCTCTGTAATTATTGTAGGGTCTTTACCTTACAATATAAAGCACCTTGAGGCGACTGGTGTGATTTGGCACTATACAAATAAAATTGAATTGAACTGAATAGAAATATTTAAAAATAAGTCAAATTAAGACCAAGATGCTTAGTACAGCTTAAAAGCTGTGTTAACCTTGTAAAAATTCCTACATTTCTGCAGCTAAATGTAAATAAGACTAAACCCCGAGTTTAAAAGACGTCAGTTACATAAACAGTGCACCTCTAATGGATTTAACGGTAAGAGTGGGCACGTCTCAAATTTGGACAATTTTGCTGCATCGCAGCTCTTAGAAAATGATAGCCTTTACTCAATCTGCACATTTTACATAACCCTTTTCAGCCATACAATGAGGCATGAATTTAGCGCAACATACAAAGCATGAAAGGACCTCTTTAGCTGTGTAACCTCCACCAGTGGGAGGAGTGACAGGTATTGTTTATGAACTGAAATGATGGGCCAATCAAAGCATACATTCAACATGTCTCTCCCAGTTCACGGACTACTCCTGAACCAAAGACTCATCTCAATAAGTCGTCAAATTCTGAAATGGAGAATCCATCTGGTAAAAGAGGCCGCAAACCTCAGAGCATCAACTGAGTCACTGAACACAGTCGTGGATTATTATCAAAGACGTGCCTACAAAAGTTCAAGCTGAATTCAGAAGGATTTACACGGTGGCACTCATTTAAGCTACTGCAGTTCAACACTTTAGGGGAAATAAACACTCACTTTCAACTAAAAGTTTTTAACAATAACACTGCCTGAGACAATAAAGATGCTGTTTCAGTGGTCCCAGCTTTTCAGGCTTTCATTGAGAAGGCTTCTATTGTCCTTTAAAATCTATACCCAATTACCAAACCGTCTCAAATTTTCCTCACTTTACAAACCTTTTACATTTAGAGGATTACATTTGAATTCAGTGTTAAATCCATTAGAAAGATGCTAGTGAATCAAGGTCTGTAGCAAACAACATCAATATTGAAGCGGTGTTGTGTTGCCATGTTCATATTTGATTGCAAGTGTACCTCGGGGAGTCTGGCACTTACCCAAAACAAAACATGCCACGCTAATGTCTAACGAATTATTGAAGTGGTTTTCCAGTCTCGTAAGTGCCAGCGTTTCCTCTTTTTCCTCAAGGACTGACTAAAGTCTTCATCACTGATGCAAATACTTCTATTATCTGCAGGTGTAAAATATAATATACTACAAATTGTGTTTGAAAAGAAAAGCAAGTTTCTTTAACCATCTCTGTACCTGCCCACTCGCTTCTTCTCATGTTCTCCACTTCCTCAGTCAGATAAGAGCACCGAGGCACGAGAGCTCGTTTAAGTTGGCACAAGAGCTTGAAGCGTCACGGGGGCGTAGAAGGGGAACAGATTATGACATGAGGAATGATAAGTGAGGAATCAAGCGCATGATTGATGGGCAATTGTGAGAGGTGAGGCAATGAGGCCATACTGTGGTGATGCTTTGTCCTACATCTGTCTTAAACTTGCTCCCTCTAACCAAAAAAAATACACCCACATGCACCGTTGTTTAACAATGTGTGCACGTGACTGTCATACTGTACCACCACTTGCTGCTACAGAAAATCAAAGAAAATTATATTTTCTACTCAGTCTGGCCTTGTTGAGCAGGTTTACTATACAAGCACTAGAATTATGATCATGTTTGACAAAAGAAAGTAAGAGTGAAGAGAAAAAAAAAAAAAAAAAAAACTTGCAACAAGATGGCAATGGCCAAAATGTCAAACTCAGGCATGATAACAAAGCCCCCCATTTGTAATCATTCTTTTTATTTACTTTGTCAAACCTGCCTTACTGACAGTAAGAGGCTTAAATTTGGCTGCAACAATCAGTAAAAATGCAGTGAACTGTAGAACTTGTTTTCTAAAATTAAGCACAGAGGCTCATAACTTCCTCATCTGACAGTTGTAATCTGACAGCTTATCTGACAAAAATCCAGTCTTTTGAGTCCATTAATCCACAAACTTGCAGCCTGCCTTTTGTTGCATTGCTTTGGGAAAACACAACACAACACAGCTAAAAAGTTTTCTTTCTGCACAGATTTACTAAAGGGACAGGG
Source organism: Archocentrus centrarchus (assembly GCF_007364275.1). Lineage (NCBI taxonomy): Eukaryota > Metazoa > Chordata > Actinopteri > Cichliformes > Cichlidae > Archocentrus > Archocentrus centrarchus. Next base: position 5,366,321 of record NW_022060145.1, read on the forward strand.
GCTCTTCCCCTGCCACTTATTTTGTGGGTTTGTATCTACAAATTTTAACACAGCTTTCTGAGATCAGCCTGCCAGAAGTGCCACATGAGAGGCGTTATCCCATCGGTTTCTCGGTGCCAGGGCAGATCAGTGGAGCACAGATAAGTGCTATCGATGTTGAATTACACCCAGCTGGAAAACAAACATAACACGAGTCTCTTGTCAGCCACGGAGCGAAGAAGAGAATCGCACAGAGGATGCGAGTTTAAACCTCCTTTGAAATCCAGGCTGAAACCCTGCAACAGCCATATTAGATGAATCTCAATGAAGCCAATCCACTGATGCAGAATACATCCAGTTAGAATGAAAGCAGGCATGAAGGCCCAGTCAGCCACTGGGGTATAAGTGATACTGAAGCCACTATTAAATTCTTAGCCTGCGAATTTTCTTGACATGGCTACTTAGACGTTTTAAGCCCATGGCCCAGATTTTGGCAACCTGGAACGTCTCCTGGCTTCACATTTTTCCTCATAGAAAATAAATAAAATAGTAAATAGACCAATTTTTCAGCAGACAGGCTCCATCGTTCTCTGTCGCTGTTGATTACAATTTATTTCAGGAAGGAAAATGTCTTACCTTGACAGCCTCAAATGCCCTGCTTTGACATAAAGTTGTTTTATGGACGGAGTGAGTGATTACAGCATGGAAACATTCATTTCCGCCTGCCACTTTTTGAAAAGAAAGGAAGCGCATTCATCGTTATACGCTGCCGTCCTTCGTATCAGCGCCTGTTTAAACAGCCTGTACCTGATGCACAGGTCTACCAGCAGGCAGATTCACTGAAAGAGAGAACACACAAAACAAAACATCAGAACAGCAGCATGGGGACAACAATGCATGCTTATCCTCTGCATGAGGACAGCAGCTGAAGGTTTTGCTCCCATTCCCTTATTAGAAAGGAAGGAGAAAATGTAGATAAAGCAAAGCAGAGACACTGAGACGGGGGTGTTTTTGCTCTCACACAAGGATCTTAAAACGTCTTAAATCGGAATCTGTCTCAAATGTGCTCGCCGAACCGGAAACACCTCGAATCTTTTTTAAAAACAGTGGTTGAGCGACTGAACCTGTAAAAAGTAAAAACTCAAGAATTCAAATGAGATCTATAATTGCATCTCAGTGGTTGAGAAGTTAGTAACACTGATTTTAGCGGCAGCTATATTTTTTAAATGGGAAATGCTCCCGGGTAATTTTGAGTATTTTGAGATAAGCGTGCATAACTGATGTGACCTGATCAGCCATGTTTTTTTTCCTCTAAAGAGGAGCTCTCTCTGATGGCCTTATTGAACTGAATAAAATAAAACAGCAATGAACTCTGGGTTGCAGAGAGCATGTTATCCCATTAGCAACTTTAACTAATGTAATCAGCTGCAAGTGTTTAGCATTACATCCCATGAAGCTCAGTGTCAACTATAAAATGTCTGCTAACTCAGTCAAATATTTACTAATGACTTTAAAAAAAAAAAAAAGACAGATGAGCGGATTGACTAGAGATTTGTTGGCTTTTGCATATTTTCCCAAGAGGAAATATGATCCCAACATGGAACCAGTCACCAAAACCAACAGTATAAAGTGGAGATGTAAAGTATATCTGCAGCTCAGTCTGAAGGCTGAATCTTCAGTCTGAACTCGGTGGCAGCTCGGAGTACTGCTGTCAGAAATGTTACGTGCTTCCTTGTTAAAAATTTATTAACCAGCAGCAAGGGACACTGAAAGAATCATGAACCTTATAAACAGTGTTTATACAGGCCTAGTTTTGTTCTAAAGTGAACAAAACTTTAACTTTCAAAAACTCACAACTGAATGTGGCAGCAGCATGACTAGTGATGCGCTCCCTTTCGCAGCCATCCATCTGGGGGGCATGGAGCTCATCCCAGCTGTAAACGGGGCAGGGTACAACCCTGGGACAGGTCGCCAGTCTATCACGTCAAGATGGCCGGACGCATAGTCTCACATCCACAGCCAATTTTAGAATCACCCACTAACATAACAATCCTGTGTTTGGACTCTTCTTGATGTGCATTCTGAAAGCTGAAATGATCTTTCAATTCAACAATAACAAAAACAAAGCTTATCAGCTTAGACACAGGCTTCTCTAAGAGTGGTGGTGGGGACACACACACACACACACACACACACACACACACACACACACACACACACACACACACACACACACACACACACACACACCACCCTCCCAAAAGATGTTCCTTTATTTGTTGATACTGGTGGTGAACAGCACTAATACGTCACTCTGAAATCTGTTCAGCCAGGTTGGGATCTGGTAACTATAAATACTGTAGCTGTGACTCACAGCACACTGCCTTGTGTAGATACATTTGCATTTGTCATGTCTCCATTCAATAATTCAGGGTTTTACTTTAAACTGCCCCCCCCCCATGGTGTGTGGTACACATTTAGCAAAGTCTACCCTTGTGTTTGTCTTTCTGTTTGACCTGGCACACTCCCGCCTGAGCCTCAAGGGGCATCATTGTAACCTTTCAAAAATGAGATGCAGGGGGCGCGATTTAAGGGAGGATTAGCTCTGCTGACAGCCTGCTTGTTACAGATGTCAGCCAGCTGATGTAGTTTGACACCTGTAATCTTGGCTGCTACGGTTCTGGGCCAATTTCTGTTGGCAGGGCTCATACTGCCCAGCCAAGCAAAAACGGAAAAAAGTGACAACTGACTTGACCACTGAATTGTGTAAAAGTGGTATCACGACCTTAATACACACTTTGAAGGAGTTTCACCTCCTTGAGAAAAGCACATCCATCTGTCAGTGCACGGCACGTTACTTGCATGAGTTATTAGTCATTCTGGGTTGTTTTATTTATTTATTTTTTTGACTTTGTAAGTTTGTGTTAGCCGAGTCTTCTGCAGACATCCAATTAAAAAAACCTGTCATATCCTACTTTTAATATAAAAGCACAACAAGCAATACAAAACTGACAGGCCAAATGTCGGCAAACTAAAGTGATTTTTCTTTTGGTTGTCCTTTTGATGAATAATGTTACAGCACTGCATACTGCATTCTCTGTATTCAAAACATCTCGGTGACAAACCCCGAGTTTCATCTTTAGGCACGGGCATCTCTCTCTCTCTCTTTGTGCCAAGAACAGAAACAAGTCTCCAAAACCCTCGTGTGTTTCGGCTGGTGCGTGGGTGCTGTTGCAGCGTGTTGTTTAGCAGCAGATTGTGCCTTTAGTTTAGAATCAACAGTGCATGCAGTGGGTATTATTCGTCAAGGCCCTGGCCAAGCACTGAAGTGCACTTAATGCTATTAAGTTGAAGCCAGCAGCGCGTGCCCTGCAGTATGCTGTGCGTCTAACACACTGGAGGAGGAGCTCAGCGGCGTTTGATTTGGCCAGGCAATTAAACAGCAAGTTAGTATGTACGCTCTTCCTCTGGGAGCACGTAATGATCTTCTCTCCTCAGCTGTGAGAATATGTCTTTGACTGCATGCCTATACATACGTGTTTTCCCTGTTATATTAGCTCTGGGTGTGTGTGTGTGTGTGTGTGTGTGTGCGCGTGTGCGTGCATGCTGCATTAATAAGCACTGTAATGAAAGGGGACAGTTTTCTGTTGCCGTGGTAATGAAGCAGTGGAGCGTTGCCAGGCACAACGACAGAGGGGGAACGTAACTGTATTACTGCAAACACAAACAGCAGACAATGATTGGATTAAGACAGACAGGGAGATGGATGGACAGACAGATGCAAAAAAAAAAACCCAAACAAACAAACAAAAAAAGTGGACAGTTGCAGCATGGGACAACTTTGCATGTCAAAATAGACGTCTGCGTTTATGAGAGAGAGGGGCTGACGGATGGTCTCGTCTGCACATCCAGAGGTGTACAAGGAGGAGTGAAGAAAGAGACCTGTATGTTGCTGAGGGACACGGATGGGATGATGTGATCGATCTGACTGGGCCCATTTCCCCCGAAGAGAGAGAGATTCAGATAGACGGATAGAAACGGAGATACAGCGGAGGAATGGTCGGCTTGACAGACAGATAGATCAAACGAGAGGAATGCAGGGAGGGGACAGACAGACAGAGTGAGATGATAAGCTGTGTTACAAGCAAGATTAATACAGAAGTAGATGGTGAAATAATGTGAGAGAGGGGAGGTCGGACCGGGTCGATGACAAGACATATACCCAAAGGTTCTTTGGGTACTTTTGTGAAGGAAAGAGGCAGAGTGCACAGATGATTTTCTTGTGACCTTGAAGCTGACTGGTTTAAATTAGGTTAAGAGTAAGTGCCTTCCAAAGAGAGAATCTAGAGTCTCTTCTCGACCATGTGATGCTGCATAGAGCTGTCAGTTTGCTGACAGTTAAAGACAAGAGGTCACATTTCACAGTTCAGATGTTTTTGCATTGCAGAGGAGAGACACTCAAAAGAAAAAGGACAGAGTTGAATAGTTTCAGTAATGTGTTTCTTTTTTTCAGCTCTCTCCTTCAGACATGCACTATAAGACTACAGACTCAGTCTTGTCTGTATTTTTTGTTTTCTGTCTTCCAAAGCTATGTATTAAATTAAAGTTCCACATGATGTTTTTTTTTCCTCATCAGTGGAACAATGTTTACTCTTTGATTCTTAAATCTCAACAACAATTGGAATGATTGGCATGAAATTTCACATCATGGCTTAAGATGAATTGAAATTGATTTATTGATCTGCTGACTTCTCACCTAGTTCTGCTATCAAGTAAACACCTGAATTTAACCAACTCTTTGGTTTTTGGTTTGCCAGTTATTTCAAAAACCACTGAGTTCTCATCAGTCTCAACTGTGAACATGGTAAACATTTTACAGTGGGGGTAATAATTATTTGATCCCTGCTGAATTTGTGTATTCACAAAGAAATGAACAGTCTCCATGTCTCTAATTTTTTTTTATGGTAGTTTCATTTTAAATGAAAAGAGATAAAATATCAACCAAAATAAAACAAAAACAAAAAACAGTGCATAACAAGGTATAAATTGATTTGCATGTCACTGAGTGAAATAAGTATTTGATCAACTGCAACATAGATTGTAATCTCTGTGCCACACGCACACAGCCAATCAACCAACCAATCAATCACAGTTACTTAGCACTCCTTAGTTTGTTATGTGTATAAAGCAGTTTCTTCCACTCCAGCCTCTCCACCACCATGGGAAAGACCAAAGAGCTGTCAAAGATTGTCAGGCACAAGATTGTAGACCTGCACAAGGCTGGAATGGGCAGCAAGACCATCAGCAAGAAGCTTGGTGAGAAGGTGGCAACAGAACTGGAAGAAATATAAAATGACCATCAGTCGCCCTCTGTCTGGAGCTCCATGCTAGATCCTGGCCCATGGGGTGAGGATGATTGTGAGAAAGGTGGTGGATCCTAAAGCCCAAAGCTACACAGGAGGAGCTTGTTAATGAACTGAATGCAGGTGGGACCACAGTCACCAACAGCATCACTGGTAACACACTATGCTGTAATGGACTGAAATCATGCAGCACCCGCAAGGTCCCCCTGCTGAAGAAGCCACATGTACAGGACTGCCTTAAGTTTGCCAGTGAGCATCTAAATGATTCAGAGAAGGTTTGGGAGACAGCGCGGTGGTCAGATGAAACCGAAATCGAGCTCTTTGGCATCAACTCGACCTGCCGTGTTTGGAGGAGCAGAAATGCTGAGTATGATCTCAAGAACAACATCCTCACAGTCAAGCATGGAGGTGGAAACATTATGCTACAACATATTTAATGAACTGCTTGCAAAATCCTAGTAAGAATAAGCACAATTACATGTTCTAGTTTTTTCATATTCAGTCAGTCTATTGTCACTACAATGTGATGCTACTGCCGTGAAGCAGGTGTGTCAGCGTGGCTACTCGCCTTACCTATCGGAGCACGGCAGGACATGAGCAACACCTTTGTCAGTGAGACAGCTGTAAGACCAATGACCATTCAGATCTAGCTGATTATTATTTTTTTAATAATTATTTTTTAAAGTTTATGGTGGTTTTGCAGCATTTCACAGGATTATTACAGAAAATATAGTTTTTGCACACGTGGGCCTTTATATGGGTTTATACTGGACACTCGTTCTTCACCAGTATCCAGAGTATAAAACCTTTTAATGTCATCATAAAAAAGAAATAAAACTACACAAACAAAACAATAAATAATCTCATCTGTCTTCACAGTTCTTGACAGTAGTGTCTAAGCCCCCTCCTGGCTGTCAGCCCACTGTCGTGCTACCCCGGCAGCTAGCGTTGCCCGGTGCGCCTTTCAGTGGTGTAAATTTGTAGATGTGCATTTATTAGTGTTACAGATTGCCCACGTTTCATAATGTTTTTCCCTGTTAAGCCATATGATTAGAACCATGAGTAGGAAGCGGTCAGTACAGGTCCCCATCAAGATGCTCGGCAGCACTCCTGGCAGCAAATGTTTTATGCAGCCGCAGTCAGTGAATGAGAGACTGTGTCCAAACTGTTGACTGGTACTGTATTTCAGACCTTTGAAACACCACAGAGGGCATCTTAGCCAAAGCAGTGACATTTGCAAAATTCATTTCATTAATGAAATTCCCACCAGCACACTGATGCATCCAGTATTATGCCCTGTAGCTCAGATTAAATTAACAATTAAGACGACCACTCTTAAAGTGATTCATTAATGCAATCTTTTTGTGATGCATAATACAGTGAAAAGTCCCCAAATCACACCCTCCTCCTCTGAATTTCTCACAGTTTGCAAAGCCATCCTGTGGGCAGGATTGGAACCTCTGAGGCCAGTGAATTGCTGACAGATTGTAGCCTTGCTGAAGCCTGTTGTGCTCTGATGCTGGTTTTTGTAAATATATGTTGGGGAGTGTGCTGCTTTTGCTATGTGTCGTCTCTCAGAGGTGCCAGAAGAAGTTTGTATTCGTGTTCTCTGTTTATGTGTCTCTTTACGTGTATGCGTGCCTGGATGACTAACTGCTGCGCTCTGACATTACACGATTTATGTGTAGGTATGTTTTTTCAAGTTTTCTGCGTAGTCTTGTCTTAAGTTGTGCACGGTGAGTGTTCATGAACAGTTTGAAGTGACTAGTGTGGCATGCTTCCAGGCGCACATGCCTGCAATATATGCTGTTTAACTCTTAAACTGGCACACACCTTGTTCCCTTATCTAAACGTCCTCCTACAGCTTAACTCCTACACTTTAAACACAGAGAATATTTCTATACAAACTTATCAGGCACCAGACTTCTCCCACTCCACTCTCACCTATGTCTCTTCAGTCTGTTCAGGTTTTTTTTTTTTTTTTTTTTGGTGTGACACTAAAAGAAATGTTGAGTCAACAGTAAAAATCAGTCCAGTTCACACTTCACTGTTCACTGCTGGGTGCCTGGCTAAACCAAACAGCAAGATAAATGAACCAAGTGGTTAAGGAATAAAGACAAAATATAAGTAGTTCGCATTTGTCCATTAAACTGGAAAAATGAACAACAAATTCAGAGAAAACTGAAGTTATTGTACTCGGCCCTACAAACCTTGGAAACATGGTGTCAAACCAGATACTTACTCTGGATGGCATTACTTTGGCCTCCAGGACACTGAGAGGAATCTTGGAGTCATTTTTGACCAGGATATGTCCTTCAGTGCACATATTAATCAAATATGTAGGACTGCTTTTTTGCATTTGCACAATATTTCCAAAATTAGAAACATCCTGTCTCAGAGTGATGCTGAAAAGCTAATTCATGCATTTATTACTTCTAGGCTGGATTATTGTAATTCATTATTATCAGGCTGTCCTAAAAGCTGATCCAAAATGCTGCATCTGAAGGCTGCAGGTGCCACATTGGCTTCTCTTCATTGGCTCCCTCTTAAATCTAATCTAAAATCCTTCTCCTCACATACAAGGTCTTGAATAATCAGGCCCCATCTTATCTCAAAGACCTCATAGTACCATATCACCATAATAGAGCACTTTGCTCTCAGCCTGCTGGCTTACTCGTGGTTCCTCGGATACTTAAGAGTAGAATGGGAGGCAGAGCCTTCAGTTTTCAGGCCCCTCTTCTGTGGAACCAGCTCCCAGCTTGGATTCGGGAGACAGACACCCTCTCTATTTATAAGATTAGGCTTAAAACTTTCCTTTATGATCAAGCTTATAGTTAGAGCTGGATCAGGTGACCCTGAACCATCCCTTAGTTATGCTGCAATAAGCCTAGGCTGCTGGGGGGGTTCCTATGATGCACGGAGTGTTTCTTTTCATTCACCTCTTTTCACTCTGTTCATACTCCACTCTGCACTTAATCATTAGTTATTATTAATCTCTGGCTCTCTTCCACAGTGTGTCTCTTGTCCTGTCTCTCTCTCCTCATGATGACTGCCCCTCCCTGAGCCTGGTTCTGCTGGAGGTTTCTTCCTGTTTAGAAAGGAGTTTTTCTTTCCCACTGTCGCCAGGTGCTTGCTCACAGGGGGTCATGTTGACTGCTGGGTTTTCTCTATAATTATTGTAGGGTCTTTACCCACAATATAAAGCGCCTTGAGGCGACTGTTTGTTGTGATTTCGCGCTATATAAATAAAATTGAATTGAATTAAAGAAAAACATGATATCATGTGTAGCATGTTTTCAGTCCACAAGTTCCCATTAAAATGCAGTTGTTGGTTTGGTGTATTTGCATTTCCCTGCTTCCTGAAGCACTCACGTGAGCTGCTCATTAATTGGAAATCGGGGAAAGAGCACTACATGATGAATAAGGTTGCACATCTACCACCAGCTTGGTCACAGGCTGAAATGAAGCTCCAAAGCTGTGACAGCTCCAGCAGTCACTTTAGCTCATGGGTCCAAGTCTCATTTATTAAATCGAGTTAGCTGTCAGATCGGCCAAAAACACCTTTCTAACCTTTTAGCAGTGACATGGTCACATCAAAAGGCCCTTTAACTTTTATTCTAAGGTAATTTAGAGGGAAGTCTGTTAAGGTACCCATGCAGTCCTGATTTCTGATCAACTTTAAAACCTTGTAACTATTTTAATTGTTCTCCTCTCCATAATAAAATAAAAAGGGAAATGAATAATGTAATGCTTCTATCTTTGAAGTTATGCTAATGTGATTAGACCTAATTTCCTGTGATTGAAAGTGCCCCTAAGGTCTAAAAACACGTGACTGAACTATGATTAATTACATAATCAGGTAAATAAATGCATAAAATCAATAAAACATAACCAGTAAAGCACAGATAGCCTACAGTAACAGAAACAAATGACTCGTTTTCACCAAGCTAAGGAGAAGTAGAGATGCAGTGATCTGACTTTTTCAATTCCAGTATCGATACTGAGACCGAGCAATGACCCGATACCATGTTAAATTAATAAGCTGCATTCCTCACTGTGAAAAACAGACTGGGAATCGTTGCCTTGTGTGAGACATAAGGACACAAGGCTCGACTTGAACGGTCCTAACCAAATATGTAACCAAAAAATAAATACTAACACACCACTGGTAGCATTCGCAGTCTTGTTCCTGTTAAATCATACAACTTGGCTTTTTCCATTCTATCTGGTAGCAGACCAAACAACTGCACACACAGAAACAGACACATGGGAACACTGTATATTGTCAGAAGAGAGAACAGGTGGAAATAATTGCCTGAATCATTAACCCATATCCTACACTAGGTTAGCAAACATTATATAAGCATCTGCGCACGCTGTTTCCATCATTGGCGATAATTGGAAGAATTTCTGAATGCATTCAAAGGATATTTACCATCTTCTCCCGTGGACATGCAGTTATAATGTTCACTTCTGACAAACACAAATACACACTGCTGCAGCAGCTGACAAGCCATTATACTACCATCTGGCAATACTTTGCTTATTTCATGCCATTTCAACAAATTAGGAGGTCCGTGCTGAAAGGTTAGTATAAAAACAAGTACGACGGCGTGAGTGGGAGCCTGTTTTTTTAGAATGTGGTCAATTATCGCTTCTGCCGCCTCTTTGCTTCTGCTGTGCACGGACAGCAACTTTGCTGGAGTGTGCAGTCTACAGTACTTCATTACTCCTCACTGCCTCTATAAAAGGTTAAAACTTATGGGATTTAAGAGAGAGCAAAGCTATAATGATTTGTGCCAATATCCATGTTTAATTTAGCCCAAAATCGATGCTGAAAAATCCCAAATGATCAGACTGGCTCAGCATTTCCTCCAGCATTTTGTTCTTATCAGGATAGACTGGGACACAATTTGTGAGTTTGCCTAAACCTCACCTTTTAAATTACTCCACTTCAATACTGCAGCATCACAGTCCATTAGGTCTATACAGTATCTATTGACTGGACTAAAGGAATACTAGCCGCACCAGTAGTCACGTAAACTCGCCTTTCCTCCTCTTAATTGTTACACTATTATTAAATTTTGCTGAAAGGTCAATAATCCATTATTTTCCTCTTTTGCTTCACTACTTTCACCAGTTAAGGTTAATGTGAACTGTATTAGCAGCAGAGATAGCTGAGAGAAAAAAGTGATGCAGAAGGAGTTACCTTTTTTCACTGCATCTGATCTTACTAAAAAAAATTGTTATTATACTATATGACAAAGAACTTCATCATGTCTGCATCAGCAGTATAGCTCATCAAAAGTAAAGAAGCCGCTAAACCGCATCAGTGTGGTATAATCTGGAGCATTTAGAGGGGTGTCTGCTTGATTTAACACTGAGAAGAAATACACACTGCATTCCACCGCTGATATCTCCGCTTGTCGACTGCAGTGTCAGGAAACGGAAACATTTCGGCGCTATTAGAGGGATTATTTCCATTTGACAAGTTTTTTATTCTAAGTCACCGACAGCTGTGATACGCTGAGCTTTTCTGAAACAGTTAGGCCCAGAGTCTGGGCTTGGGGCTCCAGCAGCTCTGTCAGAGTGTTTGTGTGTGTGTGTATGTCTGTGTACATATACTGTGTATTCTGCATTCAGCCATCTAAGTTGTAAAAATTAAGCCTCTTATTTTATTTTATTTTTTTTAAATCCCAATCAATTGTCACCTTCTTTGCAAAGAAACATGCATCTTTCAAATGTTTGTACCACCTTGTGCAAATGCAGCACCAAGCTAACAGCTAAAGCTGGGGGTCTAAAGCAGTCTCATTAGAGATATGTATCCTGGTCCTTTGCAGTTCAGTCACTGTCTGAGGGTCGGTACCAACCTCAGACAGCAGCACTGAAGAATTCAAAGTCATTCTCTGTCTGCATAGATACCAGACAAATAATCTCCTCATCAGAGAAACACTGCAGAGGGGGAAGCTCAAGAAACTCAGAGCAAGCCAATTAGAGTTGTGGAAGCTGAGAGAACAAATTTCAAGTGCTTTAAGTGGTCAATAAAAGTAAAAAAAAAAAAAAAAAAAGCACTATGAAATAAATAAATTGATGTTCTGACAGAGGCATCCTTTGCTCAGAAAATGATGTAAGGGAACACTGGGATGACCTCCTGACCTGCGCAAGACAAAGAAAGGCATTTCTTTGAAAAAAATAAAAATCCATCAAACCACCCGGGGTGGGAGGAGGATATAACTGTAAGAGGATTCACCTAATTTGGCATTATTGGTCAGTATCAAAAGCAGCAGTGCCAACCAGCTGTTGTGCAACACAAACTCCAAGTCCAGTAACAACCTTTTGGTAAGTTTAAGTAGATCCCTGTCAATCAGCTCCTCACTTGGTAGCTGGAGTTTGTACGTCCAGCTGCTGCAACAATTTGATGTCACGTAGCCTCTGTTAATACATATACCTCACACATGAAAGATCACTGGTTCAAGACAGGGGGTTGGCGCTGCATAGATCCCTGGGAGAGTTGTCAGGAAGGGCATCTGCTGTAAGTCCTGCACCGTGTCAAACATGTGGCTCCTTCCGCTGTGGTGCTGTGACCCCTTGCGAAAGAGGAAGTAGCTGCTAAGTAGCCTCTGATAAAAAATTTCCTTGCACTCTGGAGGAAACATCTGACCATGTTGAAATAACTATTCATTTCTTATGCTTGACAAATTATGTTTTGGATTAAATGTGATGGATTTTGGACATCAAACCGGCCACCGCAGCCTTTCACAGCTGTATATACAGTAATATTCAAATATCTGAAAAACAGCACACAGCATAAGGTCTCAAACACAGGGGCCTCTGCTTCATTGCTGCTCTATTTGGTCAGTTTTCTAAATTCAGTTGAAATCTTCATAAAAGCGAGCTTTTCACAAAGAGTAAAGGGTTCAGTGCAGGAAAACTTTGACATGTGCACTTTTTGTCTGAGTGCATCAAACCATCTGTTCAGGATTTTCTTTCAGTGATGGCACAGCAGACATGTGCTTCAGCAGTCTATATATAGACAACACTTTGGCTTCTTTTGAGCAGTAAAGCAGAAAAAAAAAAAATCAGACTTCCTAAATCATTTCTTTTCCTAGGTGCACTATTTACATGCTAGTCATCATTTTTTGTTCTTAATTGTCCACCGACAGATGTTGATGCAGTCTGTGCTGCTTGTTAGAAACAGGAGAACATCATTCAGGCTGCACATCACACCCTAAACTCTGAAATCCCAAACAGAGTAATAGAGACATCATCCTAGGAGCCATGGCACTCACACAATCTGAAACGCTGACCTGAAAGGGGTCGTCCAACCCCTGGCCCCAAACAGCCAATTAACAACCAAAAACAGGAAACACATTAGTCAGTCGAGTTGCTTAACTGATGCACGCAAACATTACAATTTCATGACTGTTTCATTTGCATGGTGGCTCTCTACTCATTATAGTAAAGATGAAGGTGAGTGCACTCTTTTACTGTATGACATTGTTATGTCTTGTTTTGTCTTCTTGAGGGATGAGCAGTTCATGTTGGCACTCTAAATTGAGTCATAATTAAGCTGTCGGGGGAGGCTTTATTTTGGGGTAAAGTCACTGAACTTTATGTTATGTCCCCTCTATTTATTGACAAAGAGGCTTCAAAATAAGCACCAAGGTTTCTGCCAACCTGTGAGACTAGACATACTGCGTACAGGTCAGTGTGCCTTTAGTGTAGGTTACTGCTGTTTGTGTGATTGTCAACCATGCATAAACTTCCTAATAAGATTAAGTAGACCTATAAAGATATATTGGCTTGCAAAAGTATTCACACCCCTTGAACTTTTCCATATTTTGTCACATTACAGCCACAAACATAAATATATTTCACTGGAATTTAATGTGAAAGACCAACACAAAGTGGTATACAATTGTGAAGTGGAAAGAAAATTATACCTAATTCAAAACACTTCTTACAAATAAAAAACTGAAAAGTGCAGTGTGCAAAAGTCTTCAGCCCCCCCCCGAGTCAATACTTTGTGGAACCACCTTTTGCTGCAATTCCAGCTGCAAGTCTTTTAGGGTGTGTCTCCACCAGCTTTGCACATCTAGTGACTGAAATTTTTGCCCATTCTTCTTTGCAAAACAGCTCAAGCTCAGTCAGATTAGATGGAGAGCGTTTGTGAACAGCAGTTTTCAGATCTTGCCACAAATTCTCGATTGGGTTCAGGTCTGGACTTTGACTGGGCCGTTCTAACACATGAATATGTTTGGTTTTAAACCATTCCATTGTAGCCCTGGCTTTATGTTTAGGGTCGTTGTCCTGCTGGAAGGTGAACTTCTGCCCCAGTCTCAAGTCTTTTGCAGACTCCAACAGGTTTTCCTCCAAGATTGCTCTGTATTTGGCTCCATCCATCTTCCCATCAAATCTGACCAACTTCCCTGTCCCTGCGGAACAGAAGCAGCCCCAGAGCAGGATGCTGCCACCACCATATTTGACAGTGGGGATGGTGTGTTCAGAGTGATGTGCAGTGTTAATTCTCCGCCACACATAGCGTTTTGCATTTTGGCCAAAAAGTTCAATTTTGGTCTCATCTGACCAAAGCACCTTGTTCCACATGTTTGCTGTGTCCCCAACATGGCTTCTGGCAAACTGCAAACGGGACTTTTTAAAAGTTCAAGGGGTATGAATACCTTTGTAAGCCACTGTATTTAAAAACATTTTTGCTTGTTCAGCTGATATCCAGTTATCAGTGTGAGCCAGGTCCGGTACTCTCCCATTGGTTACTTTCTCTTCATGCTGAAGGTGAGGATTTAGTTCCCCGGGGTCTTTCTCACCAAACTAGCACTTGGATCTTCCAGATCTGTAAGGCAGTAGCACAGCCACCACTCCATTGATGCCACAGGGAATCCATTATATTTGGTAGATAGTTCTAACTTTAACCAAAAGCATCTTTAAAAGACATTGTTTTTGTTTAACTGTCATAAATACAGCCAGTGGCAGAACTTGGGAATTGAAAAGCTCACAGGCATTTGATTATGCTGGACTGGACAACGTGGGACACATTCTCACTGAAACTGAATGGAAACAAGCAAAGGACCACCATATGTAAGCTCATTCAACCTCTCTGTGTTCCTGTCATTGCACCATTCAATTTAAAATGGTACATAGGAGTCATATTTCAAAATAAAAAAAATGTTTTTATTCATTCTAAAGCTCCATTGTGACATTATAGCCTATCCTCTTTGTACATTCCAGTCCCCCCAAGGCCAAGTACTAGGATGGAGAGTTTTTGCACCCTCTCTCAGGCACTAAATGTCAAATTGAAACCAGATACTCCAGTTGCTTTGTTTGGGGTCATTTTAAAAGGAGGACCAATTAACTGTGGAAAAATGCATGCTTTATCTGTTGTCTCCCGTCTTCCTCTGTGGGAGAACACCACCCCTCTGACCCACACAAAGGTTACTGAACATCACATCCTCCTTAAAAATCTGTAAGGAAGACCAGTGTAAACTTAAAGCTCAAGAAAATGATATATATTAGGCCCCTGGCTGCAAAGTGCAGCCTGGCTGTGTTGCATGTCATTTATTCATACAGTGCAAGTTTTTGGTGAGACATATTAGTATGCACAGCTTGCTCTCACTGACTGGGTTTGGGTTCTTTTGTTGTAAACACAGGGTATCTTTCATGGTGTGTGTGTGTGTGTGTGTGTTTTTATATATTAGTATCAGCTACTAATGCCATACATGATCGCTGCAGGAGTCTCCACCTTAGTGGACTGTAGCTAAACATGAACACAATTTGTGGCCACACAAACACCGAAAAACACATCACGTAACCGCTAAAGTCTGAACAACCTAACGGAAATTACATGACGGCAATGCTAAACAAATTATTTTAACTAAAACATGAATAATCCAATGAGTCTCTGCGCCCACCGCTGCAGAAATGCTCACATGAAACCAGCATGAAGGCAAAAAGTGCAGAAAAATTAAAATTAAAAGACTTGTATAAATAAGTTAAATGCACCATTTAATGTAAGTAAGGGCATTGCTTACATTTACAGTGCAGAAGCAGCTTCACATTTGGTTTGCATTTCCCTCCATCTCACTAAGCCCCAGGTGCAGATGTAGCTCATTTAGTTAATTACTGTCATTTCTGCTTGGTTAGAGCTCACAAAAACATTAACCCACACATGCACAGACACATTCGCAGTAAAGTGCAGACTGTAAAATACACGTGACACTTACATATTTGATGCAATCACAAATGTTGGAAGAAATAATTCATTTTGTGTCTTAATTTACTGTCCACCTGGCTCACGCACCTCCTTGAAGGAAGTTAGTGACTTTTTGTCCTCCACACTAAAACTGGCAAGACTCCTTTTTGCTGGAGATTTTAACTTTCACATCGATGAGACGTCAGATTAGCATGCTGAAAAATGTATCAAAACTGATGGAGTCTTTCAAGCTAACCCAACGCGTCTAGCCCTACACATAACAAAGGACATGTTTTAGATCTTGTTTTTATTCTTGGTTTAAATATTGATTCTCTTTATTCTGAGGATATTTTTTTTTATTTCTGATCATGTTTGTATTCTTTTTAATTTGTTGCTTAGTGTTGATTGTCTGTCTGTTCCTGTATGTTTTATTCACGCATTTTAAATCACCTTTCTGTCTTTTTACAAACTTTACTACTGCCTTCAATTATGAGGAGGTTTTTACTTTAAATAATGTAAATATTTTAGTAGACTCTATTCTTTAGATAGAGTAGCTGCTTTTGAAATGAGAGAGGCTTTTAACAACTTTTAACAATCCCCTCCCCTTGGATGAATGACCGTATTCGCTGCTTGAAATGTATCTTGAAACGTAACAACAAAGCTCCAAGTCCACCAAATTAATTTAAAGGAACTTATACTCTCTTTTAACACCATGGTGAAGGATGCAAGGGCAGCTTATTTTTCTCAGTTGATTTCTAACAGTACACGAAATCCAAAAATGTTATTTGATACAATCAAACACATTGTTACAGCTGCTTCTCCTGCCACAATATATCAGAGCTCTGTTTCTTCCTCTGCATTATTCCCCACTCAGCCATCAATCCTGGAAAACTTCTCACCAATATCATTAAAAGATCTCCTAAATGTGGTTGATAGCATGAAACCTTCCTCCTGTTCAATTGATGTTGTCTGGTGTGGTTTTCTACACCAGTGGGCCAACAATAATCAAACAGGTCGCTGGTTACTGGCTGTGTTTCCCTGATATTTTAAACAGGATGTTATTCATCCCCTATTTAAAAAGCCCAATGCTGATCCTTCTCTTCCTCAGAATTTTAGACGATTTCCAAGTTGCCTTTTATGTCAAAAATCTTAGAAAAAGTTGCGGCCAAACAGCTAAATGTTATTTTAACTAAATCTAACATCCTCGATACGTTTCAGTCTTGGTTTTGTCACCTGCACTCTACTGAAACCACTCTTCTTAGAGTATCTAACAATGTTTTAATGAAGAGAGACGCAGGTGAATACTCTGTTCTTGTACTCCTGAATTTAACGGCAGTGTTTGACACAGTTGATCATAGCATTTTAATTGACAGGTTAAGGACATGGGTGGGCATCAGACAGAAGTTTCTCAGTTGCTGCTGATAGCTTTGTATCCTCATCTGCCACTTTGACCTGTGGTGTGCCCCAAGGTTCTGTTTTGGGACCTATTTTGTTTAGACTGTATTTATTACCTCTCAAAGACATTTTGGGCACCTTTACAGCAGTCTCATATCATTGGTATGCAGATGATATCCAACTGTACATTTCCTTTTTTTCACAGAATGTTAAAAAAAAAACTGTGTTGAGGCTATAAAGAACTGGATGACTGCTAATTATCTTTCACTCAACACTGGGAAAAGAGAAGTTCTTGTTTGTGCTTCTGACAGCTTTGTTCCCACTGTGATCAGTAATCTTGGTTCTTTACCATCATTGTTTCAACTGAATGTCAAAATGTCAGGTGTTACATTTGACCAAGCTCTTACTTTAAAAAAAAAATGTTAATATCGTTATGCGAGCCTGCTTTTTTCATCTGAAAAATATTGCCCACCTCAGTCGTATGGTGTCCAAATCTGAATTGGAAATTATTATTCATGCTTTTGTCTCCTCATGATTGGACTACTGTCTCAATAAATCATCTTTGGATTGCCTGCAGTTGATTCAAAATGCAGCTGTGAGGCTACTTAATAGATCCCCAAAGTGGTCTCATGTGACACCTATTTTGTCATCTCTGCACTGGCTCCCCATAAGGCTCAGATTCCAGTTTAAGATCTTGGTGACCACTTTCAGAGCTCTGCATGGTCAAATGTCTGTGCACATTAGCGAGCTCTTGCACGCATACATAACTAAATAACCATTGAAGTCTTCTGACCAAAATCTGTTGGTAGTTCCTCACTCTAGACTAAAAACTAAATGAGACTGTGCATTTGAGGTTGTGGCTCCTAAACTTTGGAATGCACTACCATCTCACCTGAGATCTGTGGACTCTACTGAAACTTTTAAAGAGCAGCTCAAGACTTATTTGTACCTGCTTGCTTTTAACTAGTGGTTTGTGTGTGTGAGAAACACATTGGCAGCATTTACTGGAAAGATGCACACATACATACATAAACAGGTGCACATTAGTTAGCCACTATATAAAAACCACTGGCAGGTGAAGAGAGTACCACCAACTCTCTTGATATCCACACTTGTTAATTTGTGGGATATGTCAGGCAGCAAGTGAAAAGTCAGTTCTTGATGTTGACGTCTCGACAGCAGTAAAAATAAGCAAGTGTAAGGAACTGGGCAATCTGAGTAGCTTACTGGGTCAGTGAGTGTCCAAAACACCTTAACAGGTATTCCCAGTATGCAGTGGTTAGTACCTACTTGCTCTTTTTTTCCCCCAAGTTCAAAGAGCAAGGGACTGTATGGCCTGTATAGTCCGATCTCACAAGAACCTGTGCAGCAAAAAATGCTGACTATGATAAAAAGGTTTGTATACTGCAGGGCGCTGCAAATGGGGCTGTGTAGCTGCCAACTGATCCCTTACATCACGTGAACAGGAGATCGTGTATCATTTTCATGGGTAAGAAATGGCAGCAGAATGCACCATCAGATGCTGTGTGATCTCTGGGAAATAATCTACTTGGAAACCTTGGCTTCTGGCATTCATGTAAACGTTACTTAAATGTTGCTATATGTCCCTGATGCCAGTGGCCTGTTTTAGCAGAATAAAGTGCCCTGCCTCACAAACACTGTTCAGAAATGGTTTGAAGACCATGACAGAGAGTTAAAGGTGTGAACTTCGCTTCCAAATTCCTTTTATTGCAAACTGAGCATGTAAGAAAGCTACGATCCTTCAATGTGTGCAGCACAATGAAGGAGATTTTCTATCACTCAGTGGTGGTGAGTGCAGTGTACTTTGCTGTGGTCTGCTGGGGGGGGGGGGCAGCATCAGAGCTGGTGACACCAACAGACTGAATAACCTGATCGGGAAGGCCGGCTCTGTGATTGGCTACAAACTGGAAACTTTTGAAGGTGTGGTGGAGAGCAGCTCACTGAACAACCTGTTATCCATCATGGATCATGCTGACCACCCTCTGCACTGCTTACTGGACAGGCAGCAGAGCTGCCACAAGGAGACACAAGAAACCTTTCATACCACATGCAATAACTCTTGATAATACTTTCATTATTACTTCAACTGGTGTAACAAAATCATTTTGCAAATATGGGCTAAATGAAGTATTCTTATCTGATCCATGGGATGAGCTTGAAAAACAAGTCAAATCCTTGAAGGCACCACCTCGCAGTTTAATCTTAGTTTCCGACACCACAGAGCAGAGTCACAGATGTGTGTTCATGCCTCAACATGTCACAGTTGTTGGTGGCATGCTGGGAAACACACACAGTACTGAGCAAGTAGTTACAGTGTCATGTGTGCTTCGTGTATCTCTTCCATCTATATGTCCATTGTAACTGCAAAATGATGAAGAACTTCCTCTATTTACCACTTTATTACTTTTTATCTTGGGTGAGAAGGGAGCATCCAGAACTGAAAATCATATCTCTATTGCTGCAGTCAGGAAACCAACTATGAGCAGCAGAGGCTGATGTAGGATGAAGATTGATTTTTATTTATTTATTTTTGGAAACCCTAAATGACTGACTTTAGGAAAATAATTTGAAAACACAATAGCACAGAAGAATGGAGAGGAACTAGTCATAACAAATGATAAAAAAGGGTCTATTCAGTATTTCATAAAAGCTCTGCAGTTGAACATTTGATGTAAATAGTAACTACTGCCAATATTATCTCCTATTGGCACTTTAGCAGGAAAATATGTCTATTGTTATTGTTTCAATCATGGCCTCTCTCTGTTCTCTTTGTCACCACCTGTTTACAGGAGAGTGACGCTGACTTGAGGTAGCACTTTATTCAAGTGGAAAACAATAATGTTCATCATTCCTAAAGACTATGGTCAACTAAAACCAGCAGCAAGGGAGACAGCACAAGCAAGCACACCATCAAACACGGGTTAAAAGAAACAATTTGCAGAAATGTTACGTCTTTAACCGCTACCCCTGCAGTTAGCCCAGTATTCCCAGTGTTTCTACTTTTTGGCTTTGGACCAGATTTTTATCTGCCATTCACTGTCATCACTTTACAATCATGATCTCTACAAAACTGTCACATGATGATGTCTACTTATAATAAATTATAATAACATTTTCTGAAAAAAAAAAAAAAATCATTGCAAATGTGCTTAAACACAGTATCTGACTTGCCACATTAGCACAGTTTTACATTTCACACATATTGCAACTGCGCAAACAGAAATCCATCTAGGCCCTTACTTCCGCCCCAAAACGCTGTATAAATATTGTTTCCACTTGACTTCTAGCAAAGCTGAAAATGATGCAACTCAGAATTACAAAACTGTGCGGGAAGCCAGAGTTTGCTCATTCGTCTGCCCTGGAAAGTAGCTTCTCATGTGCACTGATACTGTGTAATGATGAGCGCCGTTGCTGTGAATGTAGTGCTTTTTCTCTGCGAGGATCAATCAGATAGAGATTAAAATTCACCTCTCACTTCAGCAGACTCCCAAACCTTCCAAAAACATCAGAGCTTTGAGTCAGTCAGGATCAAATATTCTCTCCAACTATGACTTCAAATTTGTTAGCAATCGTTACCCAACGGCGAACTAAATATATAATCAAATTCATTAATATAACAGGCATATAGCAGCTGCCAGAGCATATGCTGGAAGATACACCTTGATCAAAAATAAGCCGCTTGTCTGCTTTTTTGTTGTTGCTAACCAGTATCTACATTTTCGCTCATTTAATGGTGCACGTATATTCAAATACATCCACTTTCAGCAGACCAAATACAAGATATTTCAATGGTTTGATGGTACAAAAAAGTACATTACATCTGCTCTTTGGTTTTAGTTAAATATTTCCTGGCTGTTGATTGTTAGAAGACCATTTATAGGCATGTCCTGAGCTCTGGTAAATTGTAACAGGCCATCAATATTTGACATTTTATAGACTAACTAAATCATCATTTTAATTAGAGGAAAGCTGATATATTAACCCATAAAGTTAGAATTACATTTGGAAAAAATTTACAGCTGAGCCAGGCAAGATTTTTGGCAGTGAACCAAAGAGGTTCAGTCAATAAATCCACGTTAACCTTGTCCCCATATTTTCTTTACAGAGAGGTAATATCTGCTATTTAAAATTATTCTAACAGCAGTCTGTTAAATTGTGTACGTTAATGCTTCCAATCGGAGATTGTGTTTTGTATTCTTTCCCCTTTTGCTTTCATTGTGTTACCATTTGTGGTTGCTGGATTTGACAATTTGCATGATTTAAACAGAACAGACTTCGTTTGTTACAGGAAGTTTTGGAAGATTTAAAAAAAAAATAAAATAAAATAAGCAGAGTAAAAATGCTTCTGATTTCATGTCTCTGCCTCACCAAAAAGCTAGCAGCTACACAAGCCTTTGTCCTATTGCTTGTTATCACAATCTAATTAAGGGAAAGTAGGTGTCAACTGTGTAAAATAACATACAGATCATACTTTCAAAAGAAAGAAAAACATATAGTGCTTCACTCTGTTCCATCACTTTGGTGTTAATTTTGTACTCGATGAGTATCTCTTGTTAGCTATGCATAACAGCACTTGCATTTAGTTTGAATTGCAAAATGTCAAACCCACCACACAAACATCAGCAACAAGAATAAATGTCATTTCAAACTCCTTTGAATGATTAGTTTTCGGTCACAGCTACATGTTTGTACCCACATCAGAATCATTTAGAATTTAGTCCTTCCAGCCAACTGACTGTGAGCACTTCAAGATCTCTCTTGAGAATTGTCAGGAACAAGCATCATCAAAAATAAAAGAAAACAGACTACTTGCAATTTGTGTCTATTAATGTTCAGAGTCAGATGATCACAGCAGATTAATAAGCATTTCTGGTTGTTTCTACCTAAAGAGAATCAAAATATTAGTTTTTGCTTGACTTGATTTTTTTTCTACTATTTTCTGCATCTACACTGACCGGCTACTTTGTTAGGTACTACAGAGTAACACCAATCTCATGGCATCAACTTAATGCATTTAGCCATGTTTACGTGGTCAAGACAATCTTCTGAAGTTCAAAGGGAGCATCTAAAAGAGGAAGAAAGGTGATTTAAATCTCTGAGGAATATTTCCAGCACCTTATTGAATCTGTGAGTTGTGGAAGAAGATTGAGGACCTACAGTAAATGCAGGATGCGGTAGATGGCGGTTGAATTGCTTGGAATGAACAAATAAATGACAGTCCAGAAACAGGAAGCACAGGGAAAAGCACTAGGGACAGCAGAGCTAAGCGGAACGACTCAACAGAGAGCAAGGGGAGGAAACCGCAATAAATACAAAAGGTAATAAAGGAACAGGACAGAGGAGGAAAACACAGCTGAAACTACTCACGAAAATCCAGACAATGAAAGTAAACTAAATACCAAAGACACGAGACCCAGGTACCAAAATGAAACCGCAAGTAACCAAACAAGGAGAACATCACTGATGGACACCTGACACAAAAGGAACACCAATGAAAATGCTCAAAACTAGGGACCAAGAACAGAACTAATACACTAAAATAAAAAATAAATAAAAAGCTCAAAGAAAACCAAGAATCACAGATTTAAATAAGGAAAACTAAAAAGCCCCCAAAACTCAAAATCACTGGGTAAGCAGACCCAGGACCATCACAAAGGCAGTCCTGAAGTCAAAAGGGGGCCCAAGGTGGTACTAGCAAGGTGTAACTCACAAAGTGTTAGTTGTGTATAGTTAGTGCATAGTTTAACGTCACCTCCATTTTGCAAATATTTTCCACCCTCCACTGGCACCCTAACATCTGCTGAAAAATTTATGCCAGCAGGAAAGCTGTTGAGTGTTAACACGACTCACCAAAACACTTAAACTAATTAATGTACTCGTGCTTCTTTTTAAGCTGGGTCGAGGCTTTTGTGTTAATTACAGGCATCTATTCTGTATTGAGGATATATATCGTGTAATAGTCACTGAGAGTTATAACAGTTGTCGAGAGCAATGCTTCCAAACTGCTGATTTTGTTGAAAAAAAAAATTCCCTTTCAGCAACAGCTGAATACAGCTGGATACACTGTCATTCTCCAGTACCAGTACCAGTACTGACCATTTCTATAGGTATGTAATATTTGATAATAATGGTAATTTTTAGGGAGACAAAATTACACTTATGCAAAACATTTTTAAAAGAACATCAAACATTAAAATAAATATGAATGCAACACTGTAGAAGTGTTTGTTTTTTTTTCCCCTAATTGCTTGAGCCTCAAAGGTAGAGAAAATATATATTATTAAAAAATTATATTATTTTTTCAAACTTTGCTTTTGTGACAATGTAAATGTAATGACAAATTAATTACTGCGGCCACAAAAGTCTGGAAAAACTTTTTTCTTTTTTACCTTTGAGGCATAAGCAATCAGAAAAAAAACAAAACAAAACACAATGCAGTTAAATTGTTGCACTAGTAAGTGTAAAAATAGTATTCAGCATTTAACAGAATATGTCAGTCTCCATCTTTCAAGTTTCATGTAGAATATGAGTTGGATTTGAAAATAAAAATGCCAATCCCACTGTATTGATCTGCCTGTCCCTACACCTCTGATATCATTCATAAATATTTCAATTTGGCACAGAGGTATAGTAATTAATTCCTCAACAGAAAATATACCACCAACAAGCTGTAAGTTAAGTTTAAAAAAAAAAAAAGTATTTCTATCTTTCTATTTTATTATATCAGTGACATAACAGTGCCAATATTTGTATTTATTTCTGGGTCAATATGTATTTCCCAACAAAAGGAAATATTGTGACAGTACACTTGTGGGAAGTGAACTGGAAACAAACTGTAATATGTGTAGTGGAGATGAGGACCCAAATGCAGACTCACCCAGAGTTAACAAAAAGCAAGCTGTTTATTTTGGCTGATAACAAGAATGCAGGTGGAATACAGAATACAAAGGAAACTACAAACTTAGCAAAACCTAAAACTTAGAACACACACACACCAGGGTTAGGAAGTACTGGAGCTGGGCCATACTAGAAGAAGGTGAACTGATGCTCTGACACAGGACAGGGGGAGATAGCGACTATATAGAAGGGAGAACGAGACACGGCTGAACAGAATCACAGCAGACAAGGGAACATACGAGGACAAACTCCCAACATAAAACAGGAAGAGAGAAAACTGAACAGGGAAAACCCAGACACATGAATAGACTAAATACAACAGACTTCACACTGAGAGAAGAATTAAACTAAAGCAACCAGGAACTAGAAATAAAACTAAAAAACACTAAAGAAGAATACATGAAGTAAATGTAAACTCTAAACAAACCAGGAATCAAACAAATAATTCAAATAAACAAAAAGTCCCCAAAAAAATAAAAAAGAAACCTGGGAACCAGACCCACAACCATGACACAATCCCTCACTCATTGCAACATTCTGTTTGTCCATAGATAAATATGTAAATGATTGATTTTTTTTTTTTAAAGGAAAACGGTTAGGTTCAAAAGCTCAATATTCATTTAGTAAAAATTTTTTTTTTTAAATTCTGTTGTTTACCTTTTAGCTAACAGCGTGCAGAGGAAGAGGAAAGAGAGCAGGACAGGAATCAGCAGAAAGAGAGCGAGAGCAAAAACCAGTAGAGTGCACACAGGTAAAAACACAGTTATTATTCCAAGGCAGCTTCTGTTGCTGTCATTTGGACTGAGTCAGGTTTCATTACACACTGAACCTCTTCTCTAAAACAGGTATATCATTTTGAATGGGCAAATGGTTCATTTTGAAAGATTAGCACACACTAGACATACAGTGAAGTGGGTGCGGTGTATATCTAACTGAACCGAGTTCTGCTGAAGTGAAACAGTTTGAACATCTTTGCAAACAGCAAATTACATTTTTCATTTTCTTTAGGAATAATTTGTGGCCTACAGCGGATTTTATTAACTGGCCCCTCACGGAGCATCGCATAAAAAAATGACTCTGAAATGACCAGAGCTGCAGTCCAGACACATCTGACTTATTTAACAGTGAGGGCACAACAGGTGTCAAGGTGAGCAAAACAACAAAACAGCCTGGAATATTTATAACTAACTGATCACAAAAGAATAAGAAGACACAGACATCTTACCCCCCCCCCAACATGAGCAAAAAACAACATAAACACAAAAAGAAAAGCCTTTCCACCCATGTAGCTCCTGGACTGCTGACTGACTAAGACCAAAAGATAAAAAAAAATCAATAAATAAACATGTTTTCTTCCTATTAAAAAAAACAAAAAAAAAACAGCTAATTTCATGATAACTATGCATGGGGGTTCATTTTTGTATAAGTCGTCCATTTAATTGTGTTAATGTTTAAAGTTGTGTTATAGTATTATAACTTACTGTTATGCATAATATTAGGGGTGTTGCACCTCAGTTAATAGTGCAGTTGGTGCCTTTGGAGCATTTTAAATACGATTATCTGATCAATAACACAGCTTTCTGGGCATTTAATTATACAGACTCCAAGAAGCCTGTACGAAATTAATTCAGCACTAACTGTTAGAACTAATTAGCAGGTTCCTGTAGTGCTGGGTGGTAAACTGAATGCACCAATTTATTTACCATATTTACATTTTGGCTTTTCATGTATCTTTAATGCATGATATCATGGACCACCAGGAGAGCTGCTGAGTGTGTTGAAAGGGGATGTGTATTAACGGTTTACCCTTCTCACTCACATTTCGTGTTACTCAAAGCTAACAGGTATTTTTTTTCCTGATGACAGAATAATTTATGCCACAAATTTTAGAAGAATGAGTGCAAGTGGTTGTTTCAAAGGTTCTGCACAGCTGTGGAAGCAATGATGGTAATGAGCCATATGTTAACTTTGTTTAAAAGCAGCTGCAACAGAAAGTTTCATTATGTTACATAAAAGCATAATAGCAAGCCCGTAAAGGGTTGACTACCTGCAGCATTTATTAATTTGTTAATCATAGAACCTAAGTAGATTTTAAATTTTATTTTTGGTTTCATTTTATTTTTTTATAATATTAATTTTTATTTACTTTTAATATTGTACACATGGATGGATGACAAGAGGGCAGATGTGGTGCCCCCTAAAGGAAGGAGCGGGAAGACGAAGATGATGCTGTATGTTCTGTTGTCACAGTCCTGGGTCAGACTGCCCAGCGTTTGAGGTTTTTGGTCTTTCTAGTTGCGTTTATTTAAATATTCCATGAGATTCTTGGTTTGCTTAGTGTTTATATTGTTTCTTGTATATTTTTTCTCTTAAGTATATTGAGTCTTGTTCACAGTTCCTAGTTGCTTAAGTGTAGTTCCTCCCTCAGTGTCAAGTCACCTGTATTAAGGTTATTCTTGTACCTGTGTTTTTCCTGTTTAAGTTTCACACTTCCTGTTTTACTTTGTTAGTTGTTCCTTGTGCATTGCCTTCAAATTGTTTTCTTTGTCCTGTCTCCAGCTGTCTCTACTTCCCAATTACCCCTCTGTGTATACATAGTCTATGTCTCCACTGTCTATGTCTGTTTAAATTCCTGTTCGTCCAGTGTTTCTTAGGCCTAGTTTATCTCTTCAGTCAGCTTCAGTTTTCAGTTCCTTTTTTGTACTTACTACAATACAATACTGTCGGCCTTTGTGTCACACTCTGCCTGCTTCTATGCATCTGCATTTGGGTCCTGCTCACCACAGCTGGTCTGCATTCTCTGCAGACCTTGACATCTATATGCTTCCTTTTTATTCTGTACGCTCTAGCCAGATAAATTTGCTATTTTAAACCTATATAAAAAGACCTTTTTATGCAGAAATAACAATACAGCATCATATCATGAGACCTCCAGAATCTGAAAATAAACAAATGGATATTATCACAGTGGATACATCCAACTTTTATATACAGTCTATGTCTTTAAGCTAGAAAGGAGACTAGGTGAGGAGTGGGAGAGCCACAAACTAGGTGGGCAAAATCACCAATTAAAGAAAATTGTTGCGTGATGATTTCCACCATATGATCATCAGTTGACTGACTGTTAAGCAACAGTCCACCGCTTTGCTGAACTGTAGAGAGAGGTCTGCCTCATGTCCCAAGCAGTTACTCCAAGAATTACTGTCCATAGAGTTTTCAATTACTGCTTTATATATATATATTATAAAATATGCATATGGTCTGCATGTTAAATTTGGATTATGGTGTTCTCAAACTGGCTCTGCCTGGCATTTTCCTTACATGTTATCAAGACAATCTCTAACATTGCCAAGAAAGCACAGCAAGCTCCAGTGAGGCACCTTTACCTTAAGAACCTGGGAACATCTTAATAATACTCCATTTCGGCCCTTCTCCTCTCTGATCCCACATCTGTGCCCAATCAGTTTTAGCATATTGACTTTCCAAAGTATGGCATTATCTTGGTATCATTTTACAGTGATAGGAAGACAAGTTATAAAACCAAAGTAAACCTCACTCTCTGAGAAAATGAAAAGTCTTTCAGTCCCCAGTGACTGGAAATTTCTATAAGAAAGTGATTAAACCTACACTTAAGTCTTTATCAAACAGCAAAGCAAATACTGAAAAGGCAAAAAAGGGTTTAATCTGCTCAATTTTCAACTGAACTTTTGATCTGAATGAAACCAGTACTATGCAACAATGAATACATACACCCAACTAAAAGATTATTATTATTCTTCAAACTGAAATAGAGATCCAAGAGGCTTGTCTGAGTTTTCTCTATATTATTTTTGTACTATTTGACAGAAACTGAAACTGGCTTTAAAAGAAAATGGGAAAAAAAAAAAATCAAATCAAATTCTCCCCAGTAAAACACAGGATTTCTCTAATAAAGTATAGAGAATGCTTTGACTAAAACACCAGATTAAGACTAATGCAGACCAGAAACAGGCAGTTAGCCTTAGTGGTTTATGAAACTTAGACCTGGCTTACAATGAAATTGTAAGAAACAGAGAAGGGTTTCGAGGAGGCAGTATTTGTTTGGCAATAATGTCTGGTTAGCGTGTAGTAATTGTACTCGACTGTCTGTGCAGGCTAGTGAGTACTCCAAAAACTAAATCAATGTTGTGGGTACGTTTTAGGTAAGTTCAGTTACAGCAGCCAAGCACATGAGCAAACCATCAAAATCATGCACAGCAAGGTCCATATATTTTTAGACAATGCACTTTCATGACACCCCCCGCTCCCCAAATTCCATGACAAATTAAGCAAATAGAAGAGTTTGAGCTGATTCCAAGTGTTAAATTAGCATTTGTTATCTTTTCAATGAAATTCTCAATATGAGGTCCAAAGACATGTGGCTGAAGTGAAGGAGGCCATCATTAAGCTGAAACCCCCAGAGAGGCAGGAAAAAAGTTTAGAAGCATACAAATGTACAGTCTGGTACAAGAATGAACACCAAAAGGCCCTGAAAGACCACAGATGACATCTAAACTGGACGACTGCAGAATTATTTCCTTGGTTAAGGAAAAGCCCCTTCATGTCATCTAACCAAGCTGAGACCACTCTTGAAGAGGTAGGCATATTATTGTCAAAGTCAACAATCAAGAGACGTTTCATGAATGTACATACAGAGGGGTTTACAACAAGGTGCAAACCACTGGTTACACTCAAGATCAGGAAGAACAAATTAGACCTTTGCCAGAAAACATCTAGGAGTCTGCACAGTTTAGGAAACAAATTCTTTGTATCGTAATTAGCTATGTGGCAGGCAAAGTTGGACCCAAAATGAAGGACTCGCCGCACAAGACAGAAACTTAAATGTAGTTTTACTGCAAGATAGTACAAGAAACAATGAACTAAACTAAGGGAAAACACAGAACAGGAAGACACACCAAGGGAAACACTGATGACAATCAGTGACATGGTAGAGGAAACTAGGGGGCTGAAAGTCCAGACTCTGCTTCAGTTTGATGGGTTGAACAAAAAAAAAAAAATTGCATCAACTGCTGAGTTATTTACAGGAAATCTTATATAGGGGGTTTCAAAGGTAGTTAGAAAAATGAACATAATCATAAATAAAATTTAAAGAAATTTTAAAATGCTTTGAAGGCAAAGGCTGCCAGTAGTCTGGAAACCCTGGACGTTACCAAAGAATGACTTTCATCCTTCAGGTCTTCAGCTGTTTGCCTGTGGGTTTCCCCTCTACTTGTCTTCAGCGGTGGAAATGCAGCTCAGTTGGGATGACATGGCAATATAGTTTGAGTCATTACACATTCACACCGTGAAGTGGCGTCCAGCTACCTTTGGTGGATTTGGCTGAATCGGAGCAGAAAGTGAAGCTCTGTACACTTCAGAATTGATCCGTTTAATTGTTCTTTCCTCTATTTCTCCCTCTCTCTGACACAGTTTGATGTTGCACAAAGTTTATTGCTCTCATTTTCTCTTAAAATGCCTTCCGTTTGTCTCCCCTGCACCTTCTCTGATTCCTTTAACCATAATAAGCAGTTTATATGACTTTGAGCATTTCAACGCATACAGCACTATATGTTCAAACTGTGAAATTTTGTTTTAATTGCGTTTCAGTTATTATCTATTGTTTTTCTTCTAAGGAGGATCCCGCTGTGCTTCGAGGCAGTTCATGCTGAGTTTGGATCGAAACATCGTCCACGGTATCGTTCGCTACTCCATCGCTGCCTGCTTGTTGCTTAGAAGCTATTACTGGTTCAAAATCCACAGCCCATCAGAGCTGGCATACAGAACAAACAAATAGTAATCCATTTTAACCTCTCTTGTACTTCCAATGTGATCACAAGCTCCCCTTTTTACAAGTACACATTGTTGATATGTTTTTGCTCACTGCAAAAAAAAAAGAAGTTTATAATTTCTTGTAAAGGCAAACTGTTATTGAATGTTCTAGCTTTCAGTACCATCAGTCTCCAGGCATGTTTTTGGCCTTTTTTTCTTAATGCGATAAGAAGACAGAGCAGTTAAAATGAAATTGTCAAAGAAGCCATAAAATAGACGATGAAAAATACTTTTAGACACTTTCACAGTTCATGTTTGAGATTGATGACAGGACCCAGAACAGGATTTTATGCATTTTTAATTGTGAATCTATTTTTTTACAGAGCATTCAATTGAAGGGCCCAGATGTTGCTTTCACTGTTAAACTCTTGTCATTAACACTGAAAAGACACATTATAAACAATTTTTATGTAAATTTGAAGAATAACTCGGTTAAATTACAGTCTTACGATACCTACTCCGCCTTGTTTCAGATGATGGTTGAATGAGCTCGTTTTAGTTATTCACACAGAGAAACTGTGAATTTAATAATTTGAAGTCCCAACGTTATTCAATTTCATCTGTTCTGCTGAATACTGTTCAGACGTTACAGTCAGAGTCAAAATTTGATAGGATTCAGTGGACAGTACTGTGCAAAAGTCTTCAGCCACTCCTTATTTCCTCCGCCAAGGCGGTTATGCTTTTGGTAATGTGTGTGCGTGGGTGCCATTCTGTCTGTAAACCTGATGGCTTAAAAGTTTTCAATTAATTCTGATAAAACTTTGTAGAGTGGGGTCATGGTAAAAATCCATTAAAATTTGGCTTCACAGTCAGCTTAATGATTTATTGGTCAAAAATTGACAAAGCGTTATAACTTAGAAACTATGATTCTTACACGTGTGTTGTGTATTGTCAACATATAAAAAGTATCATATAAAGATTTAAAATGTCACATTTGATCTTTGACCTCTCCTTCAAGGTCAACAGATTGATCTGATGGTTGAAGTGATTGTAATACTACTGTATATAGAGCTATTTAAAACTTTCTGACATTGTTTGCACTGACAACATGTAGGCTTGATAGGAAATGATATATGGGGATTCTAAATATCACATTACTTGGGCTTCTGACCTCTTCTTCAAGGTCAAAATTTTCCATGATGCACTGAGTGTTTCTTCTTCACTCACTTCTTTTCACTCTCTGTGTTTATACCCCACTCAGCATTTAATCACAGCGTGTCTTTTGTCCTGTCTCCCTCCCCTCACCCCCAGTCGACTGCCCCTCCCTGAGCCTGGTTCTGCTGGAGGTTTCTTCCTGTTTAAAGGGAGTTTTTCTTTCCCACGGTCGCCAAGTGTTTGCTCAAAGGGGGGGTCATTTTGACGGTTGGGTTTTTCTCTGTATTATTGCAGTGTCTTTACCTTACAATATAAAGCGGGTTGATGTGACTGTTGCTGTGATTTGACGCTGTATAAATAAAACTGAACTGAATTGAATTCTTTGGATATTGGCTTCCTTTTTGTTCTGTTCTTTGTCCAGATGATCCCACACTGCTTCAATAATGTTAAGGTCTGGGCTCTGGGGAGGCCATTGTGTGTTTTTCTGTCCAGGTATGCTTTTTTTATTTTACAGTTTTCGTAGATTCAACTAAAAAAATGTTACCAATTATGTTTTTGCAGCAGGCTGCTAGTAACAAAGGGCCTAGAAACACAAATTAAAATTGGTTCTTTAAGTTAGGTATGTTTTTATGCTTGAATGATCCATAGGTCAGTGTTAAGTGGCTTAACAAACAAAAGCATGTGATGCATCCTAACATACACAAACATCGAGGGACTCGTGCAAAACCCACACATAATACTGCAACATGAATTTAGTTTTTAGAATACTCACTAGCCTGCACACACAGTCCAGTGACAACGCACTAACCACACAATATTACCAAACAAATACTGTCTCCTCGAACAGCACATCAGACTAATTAATTGATTAATGACAACCAATTAACAACAAAATAGTCAACAAGATTCCAGTAAACACTGATCACAGCTGCTGAGTTTATTGTTTTCATTATGATAATCAACAACTGTGTTCATTCATGCATAAATAAGAAAAGTTGAGGAGAAAGTGATACATTTTTCCTTAACTCAGTCAGCTGCCTTGACTCTGTCACTCACTGCAACCATGCATCAAGTTAGAGCGCAGCACAGGTTGGATAGCTACAATAATAACCCCACCAACCAGGAAAACTTCCATTACATCCTGCAGGCAGATGTGACGTTCAAAGCTTAACGCTGGTCAGGTGAGGAACGTTAAGAAATTTCATGAACCCTGCAGGGACTTCAGGTGAGCCGCGAGGAGAGCACCACCATAGGTTGCAGTCGATTTGTGTTATTGTAGAGCATCATGAATGTGTGCAGCAATGTGCACAAGCACTCTGCTCGAATGAGGTCACCACACCTGCAGCATTTCAGGTAGTGAATACAAAAAAATGTTTGAGATTTATAACTAATTTAACCACTCATATAAACTGTCTGAACTCAGTCGCTTCACTTGAAGGACACACCTTAAGACTTAACCAATTTCAGCATAGCAAAGATTAATGACTGACAACAGCAACCCATTGTTGCATATTCAGTTTTATAAATAACAGATTATGACTCATTGGAAGGGCAATGCTGACCACATAAATGCAACATCTGTGGTTCAACACCCAGCTGGGGAGTCTAGGTGGACGGCCGTGTCCTCCTTCTCCCCGTTTCCTGTCAATCATTGCGCTAAACGTCAGAGGCAAGACAGATAAATACACTAATTATGTTTTTAAAAACATAAACAACAATCTTAATACCAGAAAAAAAAAAGTCACTTTTGGATGCCTGTATCTTTTTGGTACTTGTTGGCTAACATATGACTGCTGCTAATTTATACGTAAGTCTACTATAGCTCAAGCAAGGAGTTGTATAATTATTCACATGAAGTTTAAAAATGTATAGCTTGAAGTGTGTAATCTCTTATCAAATCTTATGTGGGAATAAGGGACAGCGAGTGTGGCTTAACATTAGACAAACAGCACAAACTACACAAGAACAGCAGCAAGAAAGAAGTCTCAACAAAGGAATATACTGAGATGCTCTCTAATTATTGACAATATTAGGCCAGTATTATAGATCGCTGCTGTCATTCTCTCAGTAGTTTAGATTAGGGCTAAACAATCAATCCAGTCAAAACAGAAACAACCACACGAGCCAGCATGCATCTATGCTTGAACCAAAGCACTGAAGGGAGCAAATATGTCAGTTTGTGTAACTGCTCCAAGAAATTACTCATATTTCTTTGCAAATATATTCAGTTTCCACAGTACTGATTATGGCATGAAATGAGGTACTGCAATTAATATGCAAGTTTTTTGTTTTTATTGGTATAGGGCAAAAATAATAGTTACCCCACGAATAAACATTTCAGTTAATGGAGATAAAAATGAACGTTGGACTTCAACAGGAAGGAAACTGAAGGAATATTGTGTGCTTATTAAGTGCGTATGAAAGTAGCTAAAATGAAATTAAAAATATAGAGAAAAATGCCCTTAATTTTAGTCGTTATCAATTTGGTGGAATTTATCAATACGCTCTCCCCGATGAGGCTTCCCTGCATATATTTGCCGAGTTTTGTGATGTTTACATGGCTGTGAGTCACAAAGTATTGTGTTTGTATTGCAATACCAATTTTGAAGTTCCAAACTCTAACAAATACCCTCCATAGTACAATAATTTAAAAAGACAATAGAATGAACACTGAAACTAATGAAAACCAAACTAAAGATAAACATTTTCAAACAGTAAAAACTAAACCGAACCGAGAACAAAAACTTCAAACAAAAATAAAAAAAAAATAAGAAAAAGTTTCATAATTCTGGCATAAAGCCAATAAATGGACTCTGCTCAGAATAGCTAGCTGGTATTTATATACATACTCCCGTACACTGTTTGAGATTAGTCGTACTTACCGACAGCAAATGGATGAAAATGGAGCATCAATGGACTGTGACAACGACAGCAACAAAATTGTTTGATAAAGCAGGAGCCTGACATTATCAAATCCTTTGCAGAATGAATATATCTCCTATATTACATCAACATCAGCTGCGGCCAGCACCCGCTAATTACAGCGGCGAATACTGTACAGGTGTGCGCAGCTGGCAAGCGCCAGAAGTAAATATGACAATTTAAATAAACTACCCCATTTCATATATGTTACAGTGTGCACCTGAGCCGCGCTTATGTCGTTGATCTTGAAATATACTCACCAGCCATTTTATTATGTACACCTTGCTGCCACTGAGTTAGACCCCTTCAGGTCTGCCTTAATTCTTCAAGGCACAGATTCAACAAGATGCCGGAAACATGCCTCGGAGATTTCTGTCCATATTGATATGATAGCATCCCACAGTTAAGGCAGTTTTGTTAGCAGCGCATCCATACCGAGAACCTCCCGTTCCACCCCAGAGGTGCGCTACTGGATTCAGATCTGGTGTTTGTGGAGTACAGGAAACTCATTGAGAAATTGAGGCTCATCAGATCGGGCAACGTTTTTTGACCTGGTGTGGGCCAATGTTGCCCATCTCCTTCAAGGGTTTAATGCCTTGTGGATTCAGAGATGCTCCTCTGCATACCTTTTTTGTAACAAGTGGTTGAGTTACTGTTGACTTCCCAACAGCTCAAAGCAGCACAGCCATTGTCCTCTGACTCATGACATCAACATCAGCAATTTCACCAGTAAAACTGCCGCTCACTGGATATTTTCTCTTTTTTTTTGGACCACTCTCTGTAAACCCTATAGATGTTTGTGTGGCAAAATCCCAGCTGATGGCACCAACAACCATGCCACATTCGGCAAGTCACTTAAACCAGAGGTCCCCAACCCCCGGGCCGTGGACCGGTACCGGGCCGTGGGACATTTGGTACCGGGCCGCACATAAAGAATAAATAACTTAAATTATTTCCGTTTTACTTATTATCTGCGCCTAAACTATATTTTATTTTGAAAAATGGGCGGATTCGCTCCGTTACTTCCCTCCATGACTTCCTCTTGACGTGTCAAGACGTTTCTGCTCACATGATACGTCACCGCTAAAATTAAACCCAGAAGCTTCAGGCCTGTCTAACGAAATCGGTTGGTTGACCTACATAACGCTTCTTTAAATTTTTGAGTGCTCAACAAGAGTAGAAAAGCGCTATGTAAGAACTAGTCCATTTACCATTTTTATTTATCAACACCGGGGATAGCAGTGAGGTAGACCCAGCCATCAAACTGACTCTCCAGCGCTTGACACCGCGGCTCTGCAGCCACGCTCCATGTGAAATCGGCTGAACCCAGTCAAACCAGAAGCCAGCAAAAATGAGTATCAGAGAAACAAGCTCAGGGGACTTACACTGATTCAGTGTTATGGTGAGTTGTATTTTTCATGCGCTTTATACAGTAAAAATCACCTAAGTCGAAGTCGCACAAATCGGGTTTTCGCTCTAGTTGGATGGCATCTGCAGGTCCTGATTTTTCCTAACATTAATTCCAATAAAATCATCACATAAATCCGTCGGATATTCACCTACCTCGGATGAAAAATCTGGTCCCATTGTAATAAATTTCCAGTTAAATGTGATCGCATAAACTGGATGAGTTTAGCGCTAAAACCCTCCTCAGCTCCTGTCCGCCCACTTCCATGCATCGGCTCGTTCGTGCACAACTACACACACACTAACAACGCCTGGAAATTTTGTGTTTATATCAGTTCATTTCACCGGGGATAATCGTGGCAAGTGTAAGCTACAAACTTGCACTTACGAGTAAAATTTCAGATTATAAAATTTGCAGAAGCAAATTCATAGATGAAGCAGAAGCCATTGCAGCGAAATTCGATAATAGACCCCAAACTGGGCCATTTGAATCCGACTGAGGTGATTTCTACTGTATTTGTTTTTGCGGTGTATCTTATTTTGAAGGCATGTTTTACCATGGCTCTAACAGCTGACCAGAGAGCGCTGTGGGCAGAGAGCCTGTTATTCATGTTGAGGCGGGATGTTACGAGAACGCTGCTGATAGAGTTGCATACGAATACAAAGTGGATTCCCGTTTTTTATTATTATACGTAGAAAATATCACACTTGGTTA
This sequence comes from Archocentrus centrarchus, assembly GCF_007364275.1. NCBI lineage: Eukaryota > Metazoa > Chordata > Actinopteri > Cichliformes > Cichlidae > Archocentrus > Archocentrus centrarchus. The sequence continues at coordinate 5,402,169 of NW_022060145.1, forward strand.
TGGTCGTATCATTTATTTTGACGTATTTATTCGCCACACTTTAAAAGCCGGTCCGTGGAAATATTTTCTAACACTAAACCGGTCCGCGGCTCAAAAAAGGTTGGGGACCACTGACTTAAACCACCATTCTTGCCGCTTTTTTGATGATGATCAATTTGAACTTCAGCAGGTCTACATGTATAAATGCACTGATTTCCTGCCATGCAATTAAGGTGCAGTTAAACAGGTGTACCTATTGAAGCGGCAGGTGAATGTTTGTCACTGTGTGCTGAAAATTGTGGCTTAGATGTGTCAGCCAGTGGTCTGAATAAATTCTAGTTAATAATTCGAATAACCTGTTCTCAAATAGACTCCATTAACAGACAGTATTTAAACTAAATGGAGATTAAAGGGTATGAATTAAATAGTGGCAGCACAGTGGTGCAGTGGTTAGCACTTTTGGCTCACAGCAAGAAGGTCCTGGGCTTGAATCCACCATCTGGCTGGGGCCTTTCTGTGTGGAGTCTGTGTGGGCTCTTTCCAGGTACTCCGGCTTCCTCCCACAGATATGCAGTTAGTGGGGTTAGGTTGGTGATTCTAAATTGCTGACCCTAAACTGGATAAGTAAGATTGCAGATACATTATCAAATTCTTAGGTTTGGGAAGGAGTTTAATTGATGTTAGGTGCCATCTGGTGACCAACTTGTGTTTCCTAAATGTCAGAAAGTAACCTAATATGTTCTTTAAAGAATACATAGCAATAAAGACTAGTCTCATTAGTCTCATTACCCACTGATGGGCGGCAGCCCCAGCCTCAGATCCTGCACCTCACTATATCCCAAACAAGTACTAAGGCATCATTAACAAAGGGAATCTTCTATTCCCTGTCACACTTTATTTTGGTGTTTCTATCATGTTTGTCACTGCACGCCTGTGTTGATCTAAGAGCCCATCTGTTTGTCTGCATGCCTGTCTAATTGCGTGAGAAGGAAGGCATCTAACCGCTCTTCCTGTTGTTCTGGGTCTGCTCAGTTCTTTCATATTCTACCTGGGTGCAGTAATGAGGTTCACACAGCAACACAGAGAATTTAACCAGAAAATGTCTCAGCTTTCATCTTTGTGCCTGCCTCTGTGTGTGCATGTGTGTGTGCGTGAGCGCGTGCGCGTGTGTAGGAGTGTGCATGTTTCTTTGGATGTAAGAACGCTGCAATAATGCAAAGCTAACCTTTTTTGTTTGAAGCAGACAAACACAGAGGCAAGTAAGGAAAGAACATGTGCACACCGACCTATAAAAAGGAACGCACACATCAGCAGATACATACATGGACACAAATTGAGCACAAGCATAAATATAATGAGACAGGCTTGCAGAGTTTTGAGGGAGAGAAGCCGACACAGTAAGAATGAGAAAATAGGGGGGAAGGCAGACAGCCTGCACAGTGCACGCTCCTGCAACAGAAAAAGCACAAAAAAAGAGAGGGGGGGGGGGGGATATACAAGAAGGGGAGGTGTGTGTGACAGAGACAGAACGAGAGAAAGAAAAAGAGCGATAGAAGTTCAGTGGGGAGTTGAGGACCTCATCCTTGCAAAGCTAAAAGAGGTGGCCTATGCAAACAGGAGAGCAAGCGGAGAAGAGCAGAAGAAGAGTGATGAGGATGAAAGGAGGCAAGACACGGCAAAGAGTGGGAGGGGAGAAGAAAAGGATCACATGTTCACACTGTGTCTGCACTGCATCCAGAAACAAGAGGAGAAAAAAAAAAAGAGGAGAAGAAGGGGTGGAGGAAATGGGGGAGGAAATCAAGGAGAAGGGTGAGATAACACCAAGACAAAGAGCATATGGAACGAGAGGGGAATGAGAAATGTGATAAAGGGAAGTGGGAGATGGTAGGGAGGTGAGAACGACTGCATACCAGTGACGGGTGGTGGTGGTGGTGGTGGTGCGGTGCAACATTGGAGGGATGGAGAAGCAAATGCCGAGCTGCTGCGAGCAAGACGCACTCAGAGCGCATTATGGATATTATTAGAAAGAGAGGAGAGGTAGCCTGGTGGGGGTCTGCAGAGAGAGGTGGCGGGTGGGGGTGGGGGGCAGGAAGCTTAAGGATGAAAAGAAAGTGAAAAAAAAATGTCTGCATTCAAAAAAAAAAAAAAAAAAGACAAAAGGAAATACCAGGGACAGGAAAACTTAAAGGAACACAGGGATGGCAGCGAAGAAAGCAAAGAAGGGGGAAGTCGTGTGGGAGGAAGCAAACCAGAGGAGCAAAGCAGACAGACAGGATAAAAAGGAGGGAAAGATCAGTGTATTATTGTGAGGTGAGTCAAAGCATGTCCCGATATGTCACTTCAGATTTGTTATGTATTCCTCACTCACCCCAACCCACCACCACCCTCACTCCTCCATCCTTCACTCCTTCCTTCCACCTCATCCTTCGCTCCACTGACTTCAGCCTCACTCAGCAAGCAACTCCGCGGCAGGCGGCTGCTTCTGCTGCCATCGTGTGTGTGTGTGTGTGTGTGTGTGTGTGTGTGTGTGTGTGTGTGTATATATAAAAATGCATGGAGCTGCAAGTACACCTCTCCCTCCAACCCCTTTTTCCTCTCCATTGCCCCATCTTTCTCCTCTCTCTCCTCTTTCCAGAACTGACTGCTGCTCTGTGACTCCGGACTAATTTTGCTGCCGCCTTGTGATAGGCTCCGAATGTATTCTGCACTGAGGAGGATGTGGAAATGGTCGGAGAGCACGTCTGGAATTCGGTTCGAGTATCAGCATGTTTAACATGGCTGTGAACTGAATTGAAAGCAGCCCCCCCAGGGACTAAAAATACTCCTTAAACTCTATATGCTCAGGCTTAACATTCACCACAGACAAATTTAATGCTATTAATTTCTATTTTCAATAAAAGCCATTCACCCTCTCAGGCTTTACGCTATAAATTTCAGACATCTATTTTGATCCCCATCCTGCCAAATTCTATAAACTACATTATTCACAGTGGATACAGGAGGACACACACACACACGCACACACACACACACACTTACTTTCTTCCCTTCACACAATGAGAGCTGCAACAGCCTGTAAAATGGGGCTTAATTTTACCAATTATAAGTGAGCTTCGTTCCAATAAACTTTTCCAAATGTGTGCTAATCCAGTTTTGTCTTTCTGGTATTTCAGAGAAAATCGAGAGCTGTGGCCCTGATGATGTGGAGCTCCACTGGTTTCCTTGTTTTTGTCTCAGCTTAGATTTCAACTAAGGAGACGAGGTTTGCTTTAAAGCAGTGGAACTACAGTGTCACCAAGTGGTCGCAGAGCCCCCACCCCGGTTGAAATGAAAGATTGTCGCATTCACTCATTCAGAAACTCATCCCAGTTTGAATTCTAATTACAACATATTGCACTTTGTGTTTTTGTGTATTAAATCTTTGTGTATTTCCTCACATACTTCTGTACTTTCATCCTTCACACAGCCCCTTCCAGAAGGCTTTACCTCCAGTTGTTTTCGAACGGTAAACAA